>NC_092559.1:66267975-66578832 GCF_037038585.1 Patagioenas fasciata | reverse complement strand
ACCCTTCCCCCTAGCTTAATTTTTAAACACAGGAATCAGTTTGCATTCTGAGATTAGCTCAAAGAGATTTTGTTTTACATTCAAGACTGATAGATGTCTCTCAGTCTTTATCATGTTTCAGATTTACAGTTGTGAAAACAACATTCCTCCTTCAATGGCTCCTTATGTTGGCTCACCATTAATCTTCAGTGATGTACAGGCCTGTCATTTTTAAGCAAGTGATGAAACCTTGAAAAGGAGGAATGGGACCTACTTTTAGTGAAGTCCACATGCATTTCATTTTATATCTTTTCAGTACCTCAATGACAACTGACCTCATACAAATGCAAAAAAGGAAGTATCCAAGTACCTTTGTAATGAAATATTTGTTTTAGCTATGTTGAAGGAGAAGGGTCAGAGATCACTCAGATCTGATCTAGTAGTTAGTTTACTGAGTTCTAATCAGTAAATTTAGGTATCCAAAATATTTAATAAGTACAGATGGATTAGCGGTCAATACTATTTACTACACTTAAAGTTAATACGGGATTCAAAGATTATCGCGTAAGCTTACTATAGGTATCTTAAATGTCACATGCATGCAAAAAATGTCACTTACCAACCCATTGATGTCTGGTGTCAGGTAAGGGATCTCTTAGCCTCGAGGAGTAACCTTGAGAGGCGTCCCTACTCAAAGGGAAATCACCACCACATAGCCAGCTGCTATGGAGGGATAGCTCAACAGACCCTGATAGCTGCAAATATTTATAGCGTAAAATGGTTGATTTGTAGTCATATTTTCTGCTGTGTTTATGCAGTTTTGGCCGCTTCTCAGCCCAGTCTCCACCCAAACCAGTTTTTTTGTTTGTTTGTTTTGATGCTGTATTCTCACTGGTAGCCCCAGACAACAGGATTAACTTTGGTTAGGCCTACTTGCTGAGCATCTGCCTGGACCAAAGTTCAGTTAGTTCAAACAGAAGTGCATCCATCACAGTTAAGTAGCCTAATATTTCACTGTGGTTTCTTGGTTGAATAAGTTGAATTGCCTATCCATTTAATTAATAATAATGTCAGTTTTTCTACTTGAAATGACTAATGGAAATTTGAACACCACACATCTTTATTTGCCTGAAATTTGCTTAATGTTGCATGACTGCAAAATATTTGTAGATTTAGTCTTTAATATACTGATTTTTCTCGTTAGGCTTTGCTATTCAAAGTCACCAAAATCTAGTTACAAAACAGAAGTGGTCTGATTGTCTCCAAGGTGCAGAGATCTCACAACCTTTATTAGCTTCATAGAGAGCTAAAAGTGTTTTGATCCTCCAAGAGAAAGAAAATGAGGACACAGATCATTTTCAGAGTTCCAGCTACCAACTTAACCATTTAATGGATTTCTATAGAGTACTCATTATTGAAGTGCAAGTCAGCTATGCTGATCCACTCATGAGAGTGATATTTTTTCCAGGTTCTGACAACAAAATGTTGGAAGAGTTAAAGTGAAAGTCATCTTTGTAGCTGCAAATGATCTGCTATTTACTAGAAAAAAGGAAGTAAGAGCCTATCTCTGACCATCAAAAAGAGGTACTTCTATGCAAAGGTTGGCTTTTTGTTGAGATAAAGGTTCCAGGAATTTGGTTGCATGTTGAAAAGTTCCTGAAAATATCTGAGGAGTTTTATATCCTGAAAATAGAAATAGGACACTTAGACTTGTTTGAAACATTCAGGAAAAGGATAAAATACTTTCTTGCATCTTATGTGAGGACTACAGGGAGAGATAATCTATTATTTGGAAAAAGAACCAGACCTTTCAAATGTACCACCTACTACTGCAAACTCTGTAGTGCAGCAGTTCTGAGTTCAAACATGAATACACAAAACATGAGAAATGTTTTATACTCTAAAGTTTTGTCTTAAATTATAATATACAGTTTAGGCCCCAAATAACTGGCTAGTGACAGCATCTAGGATAGCTATAGCAAAATCTGTATTTCATCCAAAAGCTGACTGACATAAGTAGGAATTCTCTCAACTTAAAAAAAAAGTGTCAATCACAAAAAAAAAATGTTTCCTCTCTATCGTATCTGAAATCTGACAGACATTTTAAAACAACTGTGGCAGCGGAGGGGTGGAAAGAGTGCTTCTCTCTCATTTAATTATGTCTAGAAAACAAAAAGGTAGGCACAGTACCTTGTCACTATATATACAGCAGTTCTGTTAGTAACAGAATCAATTTTACAAGATGTTCCCTTCTGGAACAGGCGCAAAACTGATTTATCCTTTCCATATTGTGTTTTACCTGATAAGGGATTTGAGTATATTCTTATCAACCTAGCATTTATCTTAGCCCAAATATGCCTAGAATGAGAAGAAATATACACAGTATCCCTGGAAATTAAGCTAGTCAGCAGTTATGCAATTATAGAGTAGTGCGCATGTGCAGTACCCAAAGGTGAAAAGGACAGAAGCGATGAAGACTACTTACTTCATCCTGAAGACCCCCTGAAAGACCACCAGGGGACACTGCGCATGATCAAAGTAATTCCAAGGTGTTGCAATCGATGTTGCAATAAATGTTGAGTAACTATTACATATTCTAATGATCCTAAATGAATATATGAATATGTATGTGAATGGACTGTATAAATACTGTGCAACTTAAACTGACCGCTGAAGCCAGCTTTGGGTGCGAACCCCTGGTTTCCCAGCGCTGAAATAAAGCACCGCATATAACTACACCTGTGGTTATGTGTCCTGATTGCTAACAGTTCCCGTGTCTCCATTTTGAGTAGTCTTTCTCTTTGTGTGAGATATGACAAATATAGTGAATCTTTTTTTGCTCTTCTGTCCAGTGAGTGTCAACACCACATGATGTATCAAAAGCCTTCTTGTGATTTTGTCCAAGAATGATAAGCAAACAGCTCCAGCCAATAAAGGACCATATGCTGGGCTAGCGGAATTTGAACCTTTTGTAGTTGTTTTGAAAGTTTTGAAAATGAGAGAGTGAAAATCTTGAAGCCTTTTGGGAACATAAGTAGTGACCAATGTTCTACACCACTCTATCATATTTAAATCTGTCCTTGTCATGGAAGCATGATTTTCCTATGCAATATTACAGGCCATGCTGAAGATCCTAGCTTCTTTTCTGTGGTACATCAAAAACAAGACAGGAAAAAAGGGATTTTGTAACTGCTTATATTTAGCAGCACTGATCCAAGTTCAGTAATAGACCTTGTGTGAAAAAAAACTTTAAGGTATCAGAGCACATTGGTATGTCTTTGTATCCCACTGACTTGAGGCCTTTGTGAGTTTCCTCAAAGTTTGATGAAGGTGACCATTTTTGGGCAAGTTATTAAGCTGGTAGCAGAAGGAGGGTCAAATTTCAGAGTACCCACTCCTAATTATTTAAAAAAAAAAAAAAAAAACCAACCAAATTATCAAAACCAAGAGTTTTTAGAAGATACAGGAATGAGCTTTGAATATATATACACCATATATTGGTCGTGAACATACCATTCACCATGTGTTCAGACCTACCCTAAATGCTGCATAAAAATCCAAGATTGACATTGCATTCAAATTCAGATATCTGAGATTTGGGAAAGAAAACAATTTCCCTTTTATCTGGAATTTTCTAGTTCACCTTCAATATTCTAAAATATTGAATCTTTATTATATGGAGAACCAATCAAGGACAGAAAATACTATGAGTCCCAGTACAAAATGGAAAAAGGTATTTAACATGGAGCAGAACTACATGGCTAGCTTGCTGTTTCATTTTCATCAAAATAATTTGGGCAGCCAAATTGAGAAAAGTGTTAAAATTACTTTATATAACAACCACAAAACCATGGATGAAATGCAAAGAGTAAATTTATTGTCATTACCTCACCAACCAGGGGATTCCTGAAGCAACACCCAGACAGAAACACACCAGTGGGGATGCAGGTGCTGTGGAGCTCAGTCTGTGCTAGAGGATCAACAAATCTGCTGTATTCGCCTGTTTATCAAGGATTCACACAGGCATAGTTTACCACTGTGCTTTTATCTTTCTCACAGCAGGGCAGGAATCTCAAGCACATTCGATAGGGTGCTTCTATCACAGCCTATATTATCTAAACACAGATGTTCTACTTGTCCAACACACAAGACTAAATGACAATTAGTATGATATATGTGTTTTTTGACATCCCAGCTGCAAGTCACTTGAGCATGTTTACAATCCTCCTCACCAGTCTTCTGTTATTTTCCCACAAGCAGGAAGTTGTTCATTAACTGACCTTTCTATCTACATAACTGTGTGTTATTCATATGTATTCACCAAATAGCTTATGCAATCACATTTTAATCTAAGGATTGTTCATGAACGCTTTGCCTTGCTACTTGTGGGAGTACAACGGTCACTTAAATTATAGTTTTAATTAATTTTAAATTTATAAACGTGCTGATGATAGCACATCAGTTTTGCATGTAATAAGCTTTTCAGTTTCACAAAACAAGAATATTTAGTAGCCTGAATATAGATGAACAACAAATATGCTCCATGCATATAATAGCAAAATGAAGGTCCCTTGCAGTCATTTAAGATTAATGAATCAAATTCACTCTCATTTGGCCAGTTCTACTGTGAAATTTGTCTGTAATTCTAGAATAACTGCCTTCAGGTAAGACTTTGGTCCTAGTTAAGTCATTTGCAAAACTGTTGTGCTGCTTCGGATCAGGCCTTGAAGTCTTGCACATTTCATTACTTAGTAGACTGTAAAGTCAATGTACTGCACTCCTACTGTAATGAGCAGTGTCCTACTGCTTCAGGATTTCCTACTACATATTCACGTATCAAAGATGCATGTTTAGTTAACCTTGCAAATTAAGCTCTTCAATAAAGCTAAGACTTGTACATCTCATGTGAAACAAACAAACAAACAAACAAGATACTAAGTGACTCATGACTCGTGGACAGCTTATTTAATTTGTTCATTAATGGTCCTATGTTTGACTGCATGATTGCTGCTTCTTAGCCAGTGAACTAAATTCCTGTAATAATAAAAACAATGTCTTCAGGTGTAGGGAGATGTTCTTTCTCACCAAATCCTACAGATGAAGTTGCCAAAAGATATGAAGCAATCAATGCCTTTTTTTCTAAAGGAAAAACAAGCAAGCACATACGTGAAACAAACAAGGTCTTCAATGTAAATTATACTTGAACTCATTTTGATTATACAGACTCAATCTGTTCTACTGATTCTATCCCAAAAGACCATCCTGTACCTCAAACAGAAATTGGATCATACCTACCAAAGGTCTAGTGCATACATAAAGACAGCTTTCTCAACCCTTTTATTAGAATGACTTCAGTTCATTGAAGGTAGGTCTAAACTAGAATAATTTGAACAGTTTGTTCACCTAAACCTGGGCTGGTTTTTTTTAGCACTGAAATTTATCTTTTTTGGAAAAATGAGGAAAATATCTTCGTTTAGCAGTTAAAATTTTTTAAAAAGGGTCTCCTGATTCACTGTGGAATCTGCCCAAAGAGGACAAAAGCTGGCTACATATGTTTTTTTAAGTTTTCATTTTTTCTTTGAATATTTTTCTTGACTCATATTTTATTGCTTTTCACCTTGCAAAAACACTTCTTCAGGCCATATGTCTCTGGCATGTCCTATTTAGTGTAAATTCTAAAAGTAGAATGCAGCTAAATTCTAAATAAAGCCAAATAAATGCACTTGAATGAAACCATACATTATATCTTCAGCCCCCTCCTTAGAGTCTTCTTTCTTTCTCCAGAGGCAGGGAGACTCTGGAACTTGAATTTTTAATGAAAACAGTTTTAATAATCTAGTAACATTAATAAGAATGGGTTTTCACACTCAGCCTCAATTTTTTTTCTATACGAACACACAGATGCACATTTTGATTTTCACTAAGTTGCCTTAACATCTGTCATGGAGGCACCGCAAAAGTCAGTTTAGGCAGATGTATGGGAATATAGTGGAAGAATGGCGAGGAGGTTGGTCAAACGTAAGTATGCTCAAGTGACTTGCAGCTGTCTGTAGAAAAAGCACATACATCACACTAATTGTTTCACTGATCCTGTATGCTTGATGAGTAGAACCTCTCAGATAACATAGGCCTGTGAGAAACTCTAGGACACCTTATCGTTATGAGATTCCTGCTTTGTTGTGAGAAAGAGCGAGAGCCTATGCCTTCTTGAAGCCTTGAAATACAGGCGAGCTCAGCAGGCCCAGTGATCTTCTACCAGGGCTGAACTTACCAGCGCCTGCATCCCTGCTTATGTTACCTCTGCATGGGAGCTTAGGTGTGGCTTCGGAGATCCCCCAGTAGAGAGGTAACTAAAATAAAACTTGCTTTTTGAAAATGCATTCGTGGCCTCTAGCTCTTCTTGTGACATATCTGCGCTTGTGCACACAGTGGACAAGTTCCAAACCAAACTTTATTCTAGCTGGAAAAGTACAGCAAATAAAGTGACTAGAAACAGGGTTTATACAAATTATTTAGCACTCTGACAACATAAAACACAGATTTGGATACCAATTGAGGAGATTATTGGGGTTTGACCACATAAAAATAATGAGGATCCACAGTGTGCATGCATTCACTCAAAAAAAAAAACAAAACAAACCCAAACAGAAATAGAGGCCTCTTTCACACAAGGGTACACAGAAGAGAATAATCACTTGCCTGGGTTGGGCAAGGGCTCATTCAAGGATATATCCATAAGGGAAAAACACCAAAAGAGGAGGCGAGGTGTGCTCAGTCCTGGGAAGTCTCCTTAAACAGCATCCCAGTCTAAGGAGAGAGCTCCAGTTCACAGTCCTGCTGTTCCGAGAAGACCACTCAAAGGGGATCTTCAGCAGGGACCCCATTTTATAGCCTGGTCAGATCTGGTTGTACTCATTATGACATGGTCCAGAAGCTTCTCAGCTATTCTGGAGACTTCCTTTATTGAGGACCCTGTCAATTGACCGAGGGTCCTACTGATACCTGTATTTCTGAATATTAAGATATTATAGAGCACGTATAGCTTAGAAAAATGTTGCTGATTGCTAGGGCCTCAGTGACCTTTAAAGACTAAACAAAAGTTTGTAACATAACTAGCCACACTGATACCTGTATTTCTGATTATTAAGCTGTACTTCTGATCATTCATATAGCTTAGCAAAATATAGGAACGTAGCATTTTTTTTAAGACTAACCAACCATAATGTCCTTTGTATAAGCAGACCTTGTACCAGAGGTAACTTTGTGCTTAATTATTATACCCTATTCTTAGGACTGTCATAGATTCACAGCATATTCTTCTAAAACAAGACCTGGTCTTTAATAACAGAACTTGAAGCAGGATGTAAAGTAATACTTAACCAAAGACTATACAAATGTTGCTTAGTGTTGCTTAATGGATAAGCTTGTGTGAACACATATTTACTGTGCTCACTCAAAGAGCTGCCAGAGTTCAGTTAGCGGGCATGTGATGAAGATGAGAAATGACCCCTGAAGAAGAAATGACCACCAAAAGGACTGTAAGAGACTGTAATGCCCACAAAAGGACGTTAGATGGCTGCAGAGACCATAGAATAAGTAGCCTCATGTTTATGTAAATAATTCTTTAGATAGGCATGTGATATATTAATAATTTCTAAGAATTGTAATCCATATGTAATTTTTCTGCCAATATAAGTCAAGTAAGAATGATCAGTCGAGGACGTACTTATGGAGGAGCATCCCCAGTGCTGTCCCGACACCGAATAAAAGGAATACTACTTTCAAAACAAAAAAAAAAGTGGTTTTAAGAGTTTATTAATTTACCGATTTTTACGGTATCAATGCAATCATGAAGTTCCTTGTGTAAGCAGACCATGTACTAGAGATTTATGACATATTCTTTAGGAACAGGATATTAAAGTAATAACTAATTAGAGAAACCACAGGCATTGCTCAAAGAATAGGACAGGGAACTGCTGGAGAGGGTCCAGCGTAGGGCAACAAAGATGATTAAGGGAGTGGAGCACCTCCCTTATGAAGAAAGGCTGAGGGAGCTGGGGCTCTTTAGTTTGGAGAAGAGGAGACTGAGGGGTGACCTTATTAATTATAAATATATAAAGGGTGAGTGCCACGAGGATGGAGCCAGGCTCTTCTCAGTGGCAAACAATGATAGGACAAGGGGCAATGGGATCAAGCTGGAACACAAGAGGTTCCACTTAAATTTGAGAAAGAACTTCTTCTCAGTGAGGGTAACAGAGCACTGGAACAGGCTGCCCAGGGAGGTTGTGGAGTCTCCTTCCCTGGAGACATTCAAAGCCCGCCTGGACACATTCCTGTGCGACCTCACCTAGGCGTTCCTGCTCCAGCAGGGGGATTGGACTAGATGATCTTTTGAGGTCCCTTCCAATCCCAAACATACTGTGATACTGTGATATAAGCAGGTATCTATTGCGCTTGCTCGAGGAGTTGCCAATGAGGAGAGGACATGAGAGAAGACCCTTGAAGATGGAAGTTGCAACCACTGAACAGACTGTAAGAGGCTGAAATACCAGCTAGATGGCAGCAAAGATTGTGAAATAACTACACATTTACATAATCATTTCTTAGTATAGGTGCATTGTTTTTTAAAAAAAATTCCAAGAATTGTAATAAATATGTAATTTTTCTGTCAATATAAGCAAGTAAAAATGATCGGTCTTTGGCACGCTCATGGTGGAACATCCCCAGTGTGGTCCCAGCACTGATTAATAAAGGGAATGCTACTTTTAAAACCTTAAAAAGTGGTTTTAAGAGTTATTAATTTGCCAGTTTTATGGTATCACCACCCCTCCTGCCCCCTCCAGTTGGATGGAGGTGAAGTCACTCTGTCCCAGGGTGAGGGAGGACGTGACTGTCAGCACCTTCGCACCACCCTCGGTGTTTATGTGGGGACAAACACAGTGGGGCACAAAAGGTGCTGAAGAGCCATCAACTGCCCCATTGAAGGCTCCAGATCTCATCAGGCTACATGCAACTGCCACAACATCCAAGACTCCACAAACTCCCAAAGCTTTACTCCCTTCTTTGAAGAGTCCAAATCAGAGCTAGCATAAAGTTACAAAGCATCCTGCACCGTGACCACTCTGATGGGTCATTTCTCCCCTTCATCTTTCAGAGAGATCTCCCTTTCAGCTGATCTCAGAGAGGGCATAAGGACACAACTAAAAGTTTTCAAAATGTAGACTAGCTCCTTTGTTCAGACAGTTACCTAGGGTGTGGATATAGGGAGACAGCTGGGTTTGTTCCAGTTAAAGATGAAGACGTGCCTGTTAATAGAATAGAATAGAATAGAATAGAATAGAATAGAATAGAATAGAATAGAATAATTCAGTTGGAAGGGACTACAGCAATCATCTAGTTCAACTGCCTGATCACTTCAGGGTTGACCAAAAGCTAAAGCATGTTATTAAGTGCATTATCCAAATACCTCTTAAACACTGACAGACATGGGACATTGATTGCCTCTCTAGGAAGCTTGTTCCAGCATTTGACCACCCTCTCGGCAAATAAATGCTTTCTAATGTCAAGTCTGAACCTCCCCTGACACAACTTTGAAACATTCCCATGTGTCCTGTCACTGGATGCCTGGGAGAAGAGATCAACACCTCCCCCTCCACTTCCCCTCCTCGGGAAGCTATAGAGAGCAAAGAGGTCACCCCTCAGCCTCCTTTTCTCCAAACTAGACAAGCCCAAAGTCCTTAGCTGCTCCTCACAGGACATTCCTTCCAGCCTTTTCACCAGCTTTGTTGCCCTCCTCTGGATGCATTCTGATGACTACATTGTCCCTTAACTGACTAGAAAGGTCTCCCATTAAACAGTCACACTTTGGCATTTGTCTACTAGGTTTTTGCACAAGTCCCATCTTTGAAATTCCTTAGGTAAAGTGTACTTTGTTTCTCTCCTATGTTAGGGAATAGACTGCCTTAGCTTATTGAATTATTGAGTGTACTGCTTCTTATAAAACTTGTTTATAAACTGCTTATATAGAATTCACTTAGCATAAGTAAGTTTGCTTAACATAACTTCTGCAATCTGTGAACCTTTGAACTTTCTGCTTGAGCAAGCAAAAAAGACCTCACAGTCTTCAGGCTAGAAGATGAGGGGAGCTGCATCCCTGGAGTTAAGTAAAGGAACGGAAATGGCGTCTAACAGAATATGAGAAACAGAAGAATGTTTTGGCTTTTGCCAATATCTTATTTTTCTCCAGATGCACGTGCAAAATAGCAACTGAAGGTCAGGACTTTCACTGATAGCCCACCTGATGAAAGAGACCCAATGAAGCACAGGGAGATTCCAAACTTGAATTTCATAAGTAGCCCAGAGTGACGCATGAGGGTTGGGGGCTTGGATTGTGGGGTTATAATTGTCCTCTTCAGGAAGCACCCAGCTCGAGCTGCTCTACGCCTTGTGACTAAATTATTTATTTGTCATGGTTTAACCCAAGCTAGCAATACAACCATGATAGATGCTCACTCACCCCCTCCCCCCCCTTCCCCCAGTAGGGGAGAGAATCAAAAGGGAAGGGAGAAACTTGGACTGAGATAAATACAGTTTAATAAAATAAGAAAATACTAATACACTACTAGTAAATATATATATAAAATAGAAATAAAAGATACTCATGAACACACTGAGCAGCCAGTCCCAGAAAACGGCATCTGGTCCCCAACAGCGAAAAAAGAGGAAAAAGGCAGAAAAGCCCAGAGGCCTCTGCAAAATGGAAAAAAGCTGAACTAAACATCCCAACCAAAACTCCCCTGGCTCTGACAAAAAGAGCTAAGAAAGAAAAAAAAAAAAAAAACAAAACACAAACACCCAAGAATGAGCAAGAGCACTCCAGAGAGGGAGAGCAAGACACATGGAAGGTCCTGACTCTCCTTATATATGAAGCATGACACTAATGGGATGGAATACTCTTATCTTATCTGGATGTCAGTCAAGCTCTGCCCCATCCATGCCCCCCTTCCTCAATGCCTCACACCTGTGGGCAGAGCACTCAGAAAGTCCTTGGCTCTCAGACCAAAGCAATTAAAAACATTAACTCTGTGCTGGGGTGTTCTCTCTTCTCAAACTAAGTCCAAATAATGACTGTGCTAACTATGAAAAAGAAAGGTTTCTAACTGCATGAAGAAAATTAACCCATTTTCAGTCAAACCAGCACATTATTTAAGAAGAATTTCTGGAATCCATGCCTGAGTGTCTGGTGTGGGAAACCTAGGGAAAAGAAACTTCCTTAACACGATTATCTCACAAACCAGGGGACAGAATCATAGAATGTCCTGAGTTGGAAGGGACACACAAGGATCATCAAGTCCAACTCCTGTCCCTGCATATGACAACCCCACATTTCACACCATGTGTCTGAGGGCGTTGTCCGGTCTCTTCTTGAACACTCTCGGGCTTGGAGCCATGACTACTTCCCTGGAGAACCTGTTCCAGTGCTCCACCACCTTTTCCTAATGTCTAGCCTAAACCTCCCCTAAAACAGCACTTGGGTAGAGGCACAAAGGCAGGAATGCAGGTACCCTGGAGCTCAGTGCTTTGATATTCCTCACAGCAGAGCAGGAATCTCAAGCATGTTCCATAGGGTGCCTCTGAGTCTATCACAGGCCTATGTTATCTAAACACAGAGGTTCTACTTGTCAAGCACACAAGACGAAACAACAATTAGTATGATGTATGTGTTTTTCTACACCCCAGGTGCCAATCACTTGAGCATGTTTATGATCCTTCTCATAAGTCTTCTGTTATATTCCCACAATGATCAATGACTTAACAAACAATAATGTAATATATAAGCTTATCTTGACCTAGTGAAATGTCAGGAAAAGGAATATAAATATTCAATAAACTATTCTTAAAATCATTTAAGCATAACAATCCAACCAATCACTTTCCCTCAGACTGCTGGTTCCTGGAAGATTAGAATTTTCTTCCTTTTATATATAAAAAATAAAGATTAAATCCTCACTAAATATTGCACATCATGTGAATAATTAGAACAGTAATGAAGCATTCAATAAACAATACTCTGAAATGTTTTTTTCCAGAAGTATTATTGTTATTTTTCCCTGTGGTTTGTGTTTGGTTTTTTGTATTTTTTGCTCGATGAAGATCCTCACAGGGGTCAGACACTCACACTAGGGGCACCATTTGCGGCGATGAGAATGATGCATACAGACACGCACGGAAAAGCAGACAGAGACGCAGACAGGGTTCTTGTTAGCAGCAAGAGCAGAGCCAGGCAGAGCCAAGCTGAGCTGAGCCTTCTTTAGTTAGCCTTTCTCAATTTATAGCTTTACCGATATGGGCCTGGACCAAGAGGTTAAACAGGATGTTTTTTTCAAACAATGTTATTCCAAACACACACACCCAGGCCCAAACACTCACACACCATACATCCTGGGGGTGATGTTCTGGCCCAAGATATTCTCACTGGCCTTGATAGTAACAGAATCAACTTTACAAGATGTTTCCTTCCATGTTCTCTTATGGAACAGGACAGGATGGGCCTTTGCTGCTGGATCTGTTACAGTTAGGACAGGATGGGTCTTTGCTGCTGGATCTGTTACAGTTGGATTAATATTAGGATAGCAACCAGCCCTGTAGCCATAGAACTTTTGTAATCAGTAACCAAACTCTGTTCTTAAAGCTGACATAGATTTATGGCATATTCTTATAAGGCAGGTAACTGTAACCGAGCCTTATTCTTAAGGTGGACATAGATTTACGATATATTCTTTTAAAGTTGGTACCGTAGAAAATAACTGATAATTATAGCATCTTTTAGATAGGAAGTTTGTGTTAGAATAGGTGTGGAATATGCTAATGGTTGTCAGGGGTGTAATGAATATGTATGTGACTAACTTGTATAATAAGGTATGGTCTGAATCAGCTGTTGGAAGCCAGCTTTGGGTGCAAACCCCTGGTTTCCCAGCGCTGAAATAAAGCACCGCATATAACTACGTCCGTGGTTATGTGTCCTGATTGCTAACATTTTGGCACCCCAGATGGGACTTCGCGAGCATTGCTGAGACGGATCGCGTCTCGATCCTGCTCCGGCTAGCACCGAGGTATTCTTGGGGAGTCCATCGGACGTGACCGGTTCTCCACTGCTCACGACAGACCTCTGATTGGTAAGAAGGTGCTTTATCTGTTGTTTTACCTGGATTATTGGGTACCCAACTGGTCTGGTTCTGGTCTGGTAGCCTGCCGGTCAGTCATCTGGTAGCCTGCCGGTCAGACGCGGTGAAAACCACGCTCGGTTGGGCAGGGAGCTCCCGAGGTATTGCCTAGGCAGCCGTCCGTTAGACAGAGGGAAACCTCTGCAGGCTCGGCACCTGGTCTGGTCTGGTTATTTGCACGCACCTGGTCTGGTTATCTATGCTGTTCAGCACCTGGTCTGTACTTTTGGTAATTTGATCTGTATTTGCTGTTGAAACTGGTGATTTGGTCCGTCTTTACTGTTGTTCTGGTAAGTTATCTGTGTGTCACCTTTCTGTGTTAATCGTCTGTGTGTTACCCTTTTGTGTTGATATGAGCGATACAAAGATGTCACCATTGGACTGTTTGTTGAAACATTGGAAGGAGGCTGGATTTGGACAATCAATGAGTAAAAAGAAGTTAATTGAATATTGAACTCACTGCTGGCCTGAATACAACTTGCCTAATGAAGTACAGTGGCCGCCGGAGGGTACCTTAGAACCTGGAACTATTAGTGAATTAATGAGGTTTTGTCAAAGGGAAGGTAAATGGGATGAGGTACAGTACGTGGATCTCTTTTTCTATCTTGTACAAAAACAGGACTGGAGGAAGGAATGTGGGTTAATGTTAGTCTGGAGGAGCAGTACTTATGATAAATGTATGGGCTGTATGGCAGAAAAGAAATGCATGATGTGTTTGGCAATAGAAAGCAGCCACGGTAACACCTTAGATCTGCCGTGTTTTGACGTTGCGCCTTCAGAAACTGAACCCTCTGCACCTAAACCCCTTAAACCCTCGGCACCTGTGCGTCTTACTGAAAGTGATATTGATTCCAGTGGGGATGAGGGGGCAGCAACCGGTGTAAAAGGAGTAACAACTACACCAATATCCCACAGGACTAGGAACAGAGGAAAGGAAGCCCAAAAGGAGGGTGGACTGCCAAATGTAATAGCACCACTGAGACAAGCGGTAGGAGTGAGGGGAGAGCCAGTTTATGTAAAAATCCCGTTTTTGCCAGGAGATTTAATGATCTGGAAACAATCAGCTGGTCCTTACCGGGAAAACCCGGACAAGGTTGTAAGGATAATTAAAATGATAATTAAAACGCAGAATCCTGATTGGGATGATTTACAAGTGATTCTTGACACATTAATGGATTCTACAGCAAAAGATATGGTTATACGGGTAGCAAGAGATAAAGTAAGGGAGGATATTCGGAATGGAATAGCGGGTGGCAATGTTGATGAAAATTTTCCAAAGGAGGATCCCCGGTGGGATTATAATACTGGAGGTGGTCAGCTTCGCCTCTGGAGGTATCAGGACTGGTTATTGATCGGTGTTCAGACTGCTATGCCAAAACAAATGAATTGGTCAAAATTGTATGATGTTAGGCAGGAAAAGAATGAATCCCCTTCAGCCTTATTAGAAAGATTAAAGGAAACTGCAAAGAGATATACGGATTTAGATATTGAAACAGAACAAGCAAGGGTTCAGTTGGCTTTAATCTTTTTGGGACAGTCTCAGGATGATATTCGGAAGAAATTACAGAAACTGGAGGGGGCACAATTACGAGATCTGGATGTTATGTTAGAAACAGCCTGGAAAGTTTATAATAATAGAGAAAAGGAACAGTCGAGGCGTCATCAGCAAGACTTGTTGGCCCTGGTCCAAGGGCAAGGTAGGGGAATAGGAATGGAAGTCCGTGGCAGAGGAACTAGAGGCAGTCGAGGGCACGGTTTTCGGAATGTTCAGGGAACTCCTTTAAGACGTGTTGTAAAGCTTGGTATAAATCAATGTGCTTATTGTAAGGAGGAAGGACACTGGAAAAATGAATGCCCGAACCGTCCGGGCTCCACGAGTCAGGTACCAAGTGCAGCAGGGAATGCAATACAAACTATGGTGTTGGGGGAGTATAATAATAACAGCTGACTATATGGCAGCACAAGAACAGATACCCAGAATAAGGAACCCCTGGTGACAATACAAGTGGGGGACCAGGATGTGAGATTTTTAGTGGATACAGGGGCTACTTATTCTGTGCTAAATTCCTTACAGGGAACAGTAGGTCATAAAACGACAACGATTGTTGGTGCCACAGGGAGGGAAGAAGTACGGCCATTCCTGCAACCCTTAGATCTGTGTTTTGGAGAAAAGGAATTAACCCATGAGTTCTTATATGTTCCAGATTGTCCAGTTTCCCTTCTAGGACGGGATTTATTGACCAAATTGGATGCTGTGATAACATTCGAGAATGGAAACCTGGTAATGAAAATTCCAGAATCCAAGGTAGGACAGATTCTGTTATTAAAATAAAAGCCGGTAGTGGAAATACCACAAGCTGTGGAGGAGGCGGTGATCCCCACGGTATGGGCGACTGACATACCTGGGAAATCGAAAACAGCCCAGCCCGTAAAAGTGGAATTAAAGGAAGATGCCAGGCCAGTACAGTTGAGACAGTACCCACTGAAATTAGAAGCTAGGTTAGGAATAGTTCCTCTAATTGAAAAATTCTTGAGATATGGAATTCTAGAGGAATGTGAATCAGAATATAATACCCCAATTTTTCCAGTAAAGAAGCCCGATGGTAATTACCGATTAGTCCAAGATTTGCGGGCTGTAAACCAGATCACTAAGGACATTTATCCGGTAGTTGCAAATCCATATACCTTGTTAACATCTGTGAAGGAGAAATAGAAATGGTTTACTGTACTTGATTTAAAAGATGCCTTCTTCTGCATACCCCTCGACCAGGAAAGCAAAAAGCTATTTGCCTTTGAATGGGAAAATCCACACAATGGAAGGAAAACTCAGTTAACCTGGACACATCTTCCGCAAGGATTCAAGAATAGCCCAAGTATTTTTGGAAATCAGTTGGCCAAGGAACTCAGGGAATGGACCTGTTGCTACAATACGTAGACGACATTTTGATTGCGACTGAGACACGAGAACTCTGCATCCAGGTAACGATTGAAATACTGAACCAGTTGGGAATGAATGGGTACAAAGTATCGAAAAGTAAAGCTCAGATTGCATCTGAGACTGTGATTTATTTAGGATGCGAGCTTTCTCAAGGACAGCGGAAATTAGGTACAAACCGTGTGCATGCTATCTGTGCTATTTCAGAACCACGAAACTTACATGAATTAAGATCCTTTTTAGGAATGACAGGATGGTGCAGACTTTGGATTATGGACTATGGGTTGATTGCCAAACCTTTATACGAAGCACAAGGGAATAAGACGTTCATGTGGGGAAAACCACAACATGAAGCCTTCCAAAAGCTAAAACAGGCTTTGATGCAGTCACCTGCCTTGGGCCTGCCGGACTTGAGCAAAGATTTCCAGTTGTTTGTACATGAGCGACAAAGACTTGCCTTGGGGGTATTAACCCAACGACTGGGATCCTGGAAAAGACCTGTTGGCTATTTTTCTAAACAGTTAGATCCAGTAAGTGCTGGGTGGCCAGCGTGCTTACGGGCGGTAGCTGCTACAGTAATACTGATCCAGGAGGTCCGAAAATTAACTATGGGAAAAAGGATAGAAGTGTTTGTATCGCATATGGTGACAACAGTACTGGAACAAAAGGGGGGCCATTGGCTGTCCCCAAGCAGAATGATGAAATACCAGGTAATTCTGACAGAACAAGATGATGTTGTTCTAAAAACTACTAACCTAATGAATCCTGCTGAGTTTTTGGGTGCAGGTACTGAAGAAGGAGACCTGGAACGTGATTGCGTGGAAGTCATCGAATATACCCACACAAGTCGCCCTGATTGGAAAGACACTCCGCTGGCAGAAACTGACTGGGAACTCTTTACTGATGGCAGTAGCTTTGTGGAGAACGGAATGCGGTATGCAGGATATGCGATTACTACTGCCAAGACAGTAATTGAGGCTAAACCCTTACCACCAAACACCTCAGCACAAAAAGCGGAGTTAATCACCTTAGCCAGGGCATTGGAACTCAGTGAAAACAAGAAAGTTAATATATGGACCGACTCAAAATATGCTTTCGGAGTTGTTCATGTGCATGGAGCCCTTTGGAAAGAGCGGGGACTGCTCTCTTCACAAGGAACAAACATGAAGTACCAGGAGGAGATACTGAACCTGATTAAGGCCATTCAAAAACCATCGCAAGTTGCTGTAATGCACTGTAAAGCTCATCAAAGTGGAACATCAAAAATCATCGAGGGAAATCAGCTTGCTGATCAAACAGCTCGGTCAGTACCACGGCAAGTGAGGACAATGGTGGGTCTTGACTCCCAGAAGGTAAGAGCAATTGATTTATTACCTTCAGAACCACCTAAATAGTCTACAGAAGATGAAAAATTGGCAAGTCTAGTAAGAGCCAGCAAGAATAATTCTGGGTGGTATGTAACCACCAATGGACAAGTTGTGGTACCAACCACTATTATGAGAGGAATACTTCAGACGGAACACCAGAAGTGTCACTGGCGTGCAGAAGCATTGGTAACTTATTTAAGAAAACAAATTATCTCGGTCCAGATGTTAACAATGGCAAAGTCTATTACAGCTAAGTGTGAAATTTGCTTGAAAAATAATCCTTTAGTAAAAAGAAAAATAGAAATGGGGAAAATAAAGACAGGCGTACAACCTGGGGATTATTGGCAAATAGACTATGCGGAACTTCCCAGAACCCGAGGATTCAGGTATATACTAGTTGGGGTAGATACCTTTTCAGGATGGCCGGAATCTTTCCCTTGTCGCACCAACCAGGCGAAAGAAACTGTAAAATGGTTACTAAAGGAAATAATCCCTAGATTTGGGGTACCACTGGGGATATCCTCCGATAGGGGACCACACTTTGTTGCACAATTGGTAAAAGAAATCAGCAGATGTCTGGGAATTAAGTGGGAGTTACATACCCCATGGAGACCCCAGTCTAGTGGACAAGTGGAGAAAATGAATCAAACCCTAAAAAGGCAACTTAGCAAGATCTGTCAGGAAGCAAAAATTCAATAGCCTCAGGCCTTGCCAATAACATTGTTGCGTATTAGGATTAAACCTAGGAGTGGAATGTCAGTAAGTCCATACGAGATTTTGTATGGCAAACCATATGAAGCACGAAACCCGAACCCAGAGGTACATGTGAAAGGCAGTCAGGACTTGTACAATTATGTGTTGTCTCTTGGCAGGACATTAAATCGACTCAGATCCGCACTAGTGTGGAATCGCTCACTAGCGCTCGAGAATCCGGTACATGATATAGAGCCTGGAGACACGGTGTATATAAGAACTTGGAATGAAGAACCCTTAAAAGAGCGTTGGGACGGACCCTATCAAGTACTCCTAACTACGTTCACCGCAGTCAAAGTTGCTGGAGTAGACTCCTGGATACACTATACCCGAGTGAAAAGAGTCCCAAGACTGTGGAAATCGCAGATAGTGGTTCCTACCTCGCTCAAGATTACATCACAATAATGTCTGGTTTGCATTACCGAATTCTGATCTTGGTTAGAGTGTTTGTACTTTTGACAACTGGAGAGGGAAGTGCCACTCTATTCCACAAGGCCTCTGATAAACAGTGGGAAAATGAGACTATTCAAACGAAATTGCAAATTAGGCCACGAAGAGCAGTAGGCAATAACGAAAGTACCCAGATACCACAGGTGGTACAAAGTGTACAGAATCAGGCAGAGAATCTGATGATAGGATTAATTCGAGATTTCGCACTGACTCAGAATACCAGTAGCATCACTGCTTGTCTTCCAATTCCAAAATCAGCCGAAGAACCAATACAGTGGGGAATAATATCTACCACCTTACCAGAAATAAATAGAACTGGTAAAATAGCATGCGAATCCCGCACTAAAAAAGAAGTCGTCCCAACAGAACAAAAGGTAAAAGAACAAGGAAAATGGAAAACACCAGGGCCAAGGGAGGATTGTTTAAAATTACCTGGGGCGAAATGGGTTAAAATAGGAACGACCAGATCATTCAAACATATAGGTTGGTGTTAGTATGACACGTGGACCACCAAAGTAGTAAACCAAACGGTTGAACAGACCTACTGGGAATGCAAAGATCAGGATAACAAAAATATAACTGAATCATGGAGTAACATGTGGACATTGAGTATTGTACAACAATACCAATATAGTGAAGCATTTCCATGGTGTGTACGGTGGTCCAATGTAACAGGAGGAACGACAGTACCATGGTGGAATTGTTCACGAGTAATAACTTGTCAGACAAACATGATTGAGGTACCTAGATCCATCGTTAAGGTTGTAGTAATTGCAGGTTGCATTTGTCAGAAACAATTGGATCCAAAGGAAGGAACCAAGGTAGGTATCGATGGAGATAGAATTGATTGTAGAGCTGTTATAGGTAGTGTGGGACATCTGGTTTGGGCCTTAAGTGATGGGACCTGGACAACGCATTTACCAATAGCAGGACCAGTAAGGGAAATTACTTTGGGACTGCCAACCCTATGTCCTATTTGGAAAAAGTCTCTCTTGAAAAATGGGCATGTTAGGCACAAACGAGAAATAGATGAAGATGATGTGTGGCACAAACCATCGAGCAGTGTTAAATTCGGCTGGGCACTAGAATCTTTCTTTGCACCAATTGCGGCATACAGAAACAGAGAAATGATTGATAAATTGATCAGGCAAATGGATCGATTGGCCAGAATAACTAAGAAAGGTTTTCGGGAACTTAATATACAATTACAGGCTACGACTAAAATGACCTTGCAGAATAGAATGGCACTCGACATAATGCTATTGAAAGAAAATGGTGTCTGTGGATATTTGAAAGACAGAATTGATCATTGCTGCATCCATATTCCAAATGTAACTTTGGAGGTCGAGAAGGACATTTCTCAACTGACCCAAACAGAGATGGAGCTGCAAAAGGAAAAGCAGGATGCAGAACAGAGCTGGATAGGAGCTCTGTTGGATTCATTTGGTTTAAATTTAGGAGGATGGGTACATTCACTACTAGAAAGCTTAGTTGTACTTACAATTGTGATTATACTTCTTTGTTTATTATATGTAGGTATTAAACGCGTAATTAATCAAACAGATGCTAAGAATAATCACATTTTCAGTGTCCTGAGTAGGAATTATGCTACTCCTGTATTTGACAGCCATCCAGTTAGCCCTCCAGTTTATGAAATGTCACATTTGCCAAATCACGAATCAAATCAATAACTGAAAAAGTTGTTTGAAGTGAAAATCCATTGTCAAAAGAAAAGGATTTTCAAAGGGGGGAAGATGATAGTAACAGAATCAACTTTACAAGATGTTTCCTTTCGTGTTCTCTTATGGAACAGGACAGGATGGGCCTTTGCTGCTGGATCTGTTACAGTTAGGACAGGATGGGCCTTTGCTGCTGGATCTGTTACAGTTGGATTAATATTAGGATAGCAACCAGCCCTGTAGCCATAGAACTCTTGTAATCAGCAACCAAACTCTGTTCTTAAAGCTGACATAGATTTATGGCATATTCTTATAAGGCAGGTAACTGTAACCGAGTCTTATTCTTAAGGTGGACATGGATTTACGATATATTCTTTTAAAGTTGGTACCGTACAAAATAACTGATAATTATAGCATCTTTTAGATAGGAAGTTTGTGTTAGAATAGGTGTGGAATATGCTAATGGTTGTCAGGGGTGTAATGAATATGTATGTGACTAACTTGTATAATAAGGTATGGTCTGAATCAGCTGTTCGAAGCCAGCTTTGGGTGCGAACCCCTGGTTTCCCAGCGCTGAAATAAAGCACCGCATATAACTACGTCCGTGGTTATGTGTCCTGATTGCTAACAGCCTGGGCTATCACTCCTTCACAAACACACAATTCTATGTAACCTGTCAAGACTTTGACTGATTGGTGTGATTTAATAATGTTAGTATTAGTCTACTTTGACTGTACAGATGGTCATGTTAGTACTGATCTTCCTTTATCATCCGGGTGGCTGGAACCATATATCCTGTCATTCCCACATTTTTTTCTTGTTGTTTGTTTTTTCCTTGAAATGTCAAAACAATATTTACTCGCCTCTTCCTTTTAAGTGCTTCAGCCTTGACTTCAAGTTTCTCCATGCTCCCATGTTATTCTTTGTGCAACACAAGTCATACTGTTTATAACAAAAACAATCTAGTCACATCACAGTCTCTATGTTAGGTTTTCTGCTACAGTTGTTAAATATTGCTGCTTGTTCACGTGGGCCCAAGGCTTACACTATTCAGTTCATTTCACCTACAGAATCGCTTAGTAATAATTTATTCCTTACAGATTAAGACTAAAGATAGACCACAAGTAGGAGACTCTGTATCTGATTGCTATTAGTGAATAATTTTATTTCTTATCATTTAAAGTTTAGCTGTTATGTTAAGTAATGTATTTAATATTTTTAGATTATTTGGAAGAAGTCATGTTAGATGTCTCAGATACATATCCCCAGTATTAAATTAAATAAAGGTTAGGGGCATTAGAACTAGGAAGAATGGTTCTGGCAACAACAAGAGAATTCTAAACCTGCTCCTCTGGAAAATTCTGAGCCAAATCCAAATTTTCACCATTCTGTTTCACACATAACAGACCCCTTCCCCTCCTCCCATTGAAAAGGGTTAAAAACATGCATACCTTTGTAACGGTATGTGGAAGGAGAGTGTGTGCTCCTTTAAGGGTATCTGGTCAAAAGAGCCATATACAAGAACATACAGAATATTGTTTTTCTCAGATAACTGTTTGTTTGTTTTCCCTCAGAGAACTGTTTTTCTCAGTTGGGAGGATAAGGAGAGAGTCAAACAAAGTCATAAAACCTGACTAATTAGCATTAACAAAGACAACCAGAAACAAATCTGATCAGTCACACTAATCGATGGGCTATTAGGAAACTGCAGGCAAACTAGGACTTTGGAACTGATAAGAATGCAAACCTGAGGATCCCAGGATGTTGGAGGGGAGTATGTGGAACTATGCCAGCTGATGAAGCAATGTGCAGGGGAAGGGGAAGAAGTGAGGAACAAAAAGGGGGGTAGATAGAAAGAATATAAAAATGGACCAGTCAGTCTAAAACTGTGTTGGTTAGTATGTTTGCTGGACTGAGCCCTGTACCTGATCACTGTAGTCTGTCCTCTCTTCTTACTAAATCTTTTCCTAACTATCTCTCTGCATAATCTCACTCTGTGTTCCATGTGTATGTGTGCTGCAAGGACCAAGTGCCAGCTACTGGTGAGATCTGTGTGTGAAATTTGGTACTAGCTACTGGACTTGGGCTGGGGTTGTAGAATCATAGAATTATAGAATGCTAGGGATTGGAAGGGACCTCGAAAGATCATCTAGTCCAATCCCCCTGCCGGAGTAGGAACACCTAGATGAGGCTACACAGGAACGTGTCCAGGCGGGTTTTGAATGCCTCCAGAGTAGGAGACTCCACAACCTCCCTGGGCAGCCTGTTCCAGTGCTCTGTCACCCTCACTGAGAAGAAGTTTCTTCTCAAATTTAAGTGGAACCTCTTGTGTTCCAGCTTGATCCCATTACCCCTTGTCCTACCATTGTTTGTCACCGAGAAGAGCCTGGCTCCATCCTCATGACACTCACCCTTTGTATATTTGTAAACATTAATAAGGTCACCCCTCAGTCTCCTCTTCTCCAAACTAAAGAGACCCATCTCCCTCAGTCTTTCCTCATAAGGGAGGTGCTCCACTCCCTTAATCATCTTGGTTGCCCTACGCTGGACTCTCTCCAGCAGTTCCCTGTCCTTCTTGAACTGATGAGCCCAGAACTGGACACAATATTCCAGTTGTGGTTTCACCAGGGCAGAGTAGAGGGGAAGGAGAACCTCTCTCGACCTACTAACCACCCCCCTTCTAATACACCCCAGGATGCCATTGGCCCTCTTGGCAACAAGGGCACAGTGCTGGCTCATGGTCATCCTGCTGTCCACCAGGATCCCCAGGTCCCTCTCCCCTACACTGCTCTCTAATGGATCATTCCTCAACTTATACTGGAACCTGGGGTTGTTCCTGCCCAGATGCAATACTCTACATTTTCCCTTGTTACATTTCATTAAATTTTTCCCCGCCCAGCTCTCTAACCTGTCCAGGTCACGCTGGATGGCAGCACAGCCTTCTGGCGTGTCAGTCACTCCTCCCAGCTTAGTGTCATCCGCAAACTTGCTGACAGTACACTGTAGTCCCTCATCCAAGTCACTGATGAATATGTTGAACAGTACTGGCCCCAGAACCGACCCTTGAGGCACTCCACTAGATACAGGCCTCCAACCGGACTCTGCCCCATTGACCACGACTCTCTGGCTTCTCTCCTTCAGCCAGATGACAGTCCACCTCACTACTCAATCGTCCAGACCACACTTCCTCAGTTTAGCTATGAGAATGCTGTGTCAAATGCCTTACTGAAGTCAAGGTAGACCACATCCACTGCCCTGCCATCATCTATCCACCTCGTTATATCTTCATAAAAGGCTATGAGGTTGGTCAAGCAGGACTTCCCCTTGGTGAAGCCATGTTGACTGCCCCTAATGACCCTCTCATCCTTGATATGTCTTGAGATGGCACCAAGGATAAGTCGTTCCATTACTTTCCCAGGGATGGAGGTGAGGCTGACCAGTCTATAATTACCTGGGTCTTCTTTCTTGCCCTTTTTGAAGACTGGGGTGACGTTAGTTTTTCTCCAGTCCTCAGGCACCTCTCCCATCTCCAAGACTTGGGATACCCTTCAGCCTGTGGTGTCAGCTACTGGAGCAAGTGGGGGTCCTGGTGTCATTAGTTGGAGTGGCCATAACTCTCTGGATCTAGAGAGGGACCTGCAGACTTTGTGCCTGGAGCACCAGCTACTGAGGGACTGGTGGGAGTGGACTGGGTGTCAGCTGCTGGAGTCAGACTGGGGGTGTAGATACCCCTGGCTTGTGGCATCAGCTACTAGAGCAAGTGAGGGTCTCAGTGCCAGGTACTGAAGCAAGTGGGGATGGTGGCTGTCAGCCACTGGATTGGGAAGAGTGTACGTCCTGAAAATCAGTTACTAGGGGGGACCAGTGAAGAGAAGCTGCCAAATTAATGTATACTGTGATTAAGTTATAAAAGACGTACCCATCATTAACCAATTGACATGAGATAAATGTTTTCTGACCACCTGCAAAACGAGTGGACATTTTTCAAGTTTTAAATCCTTCTGCATGACAAGAGGGAGACAGAAGATTAAGCAATACATTGTATAGAAGCAGAGTGCTTAGTTTATATTTAACTAATAATTAATAGGTGTATTGTAAGCAAGAAACTAAACAATTATAGCTAACATCACTAATTATTTCTTAGTATAGATGTATTGTATGTCAAAATTTTCAAAAATTATAATGCATATGTAATAATTATGTGAATATAAGCAATGCAAGGGCATCCGGTCTTTGGAGCACTTATGGAGGATGATCCCCAGTGTTCCCCAGCACTGATAAAATAAAAGAATGCCGCTTAACAGTGTAATTGACTCTGCTGTTAAGTTTATGTCTTCGTTTCACCAGCACGAATGAAGCAACTGAAGTGCTCAGTGCCAGCAGCTAGAGTGGGACTATGAGTCACAGTCCATGTGCCTGGTGCTGGTTGCTGGCAGGGGTCTATTTGTATCTTCCCCAAACTGAGTGGGGAGGAGTGCGTATTTGCTAGCAAACTTCAAGCTGGACTAGCTGGTGAGTAGGGGAACCTTGGATTTGGGCTGAGGTATCAGTCAGTCAAGGGTCCATGCTGGTGTACCCAGGGGGACTTGTGAGTGTGGAGTGTGTGAGTGAGTGCATGCGTGTTTGCTAGTGAGCATCAAGTATTCTTATTCTGCAGATTCTAATTGGTTTTCAGTATGATACAACTGCCAAGCTCCTGAGCTGTTCCAGCTATTCCTATTTTGAAGATCACATAAAAATTAATCTAATTCCTATTTTAAGCACCTAACACATTTTTGAACCTGGCCAGGACTCTTAATCATTAGAAAGTGTTGTGCCTTGTTGTAAATCCCCACAGTACAGATGCAGTTTTATGACTCCAGAATTGGTGATATAAAATGAAGGCTAATAAAAGTAGAACTCTTCCCATTATTTCAGAAAATACTATGTCTTTTAAGAATATCCCAGGTTATGGTTTCTCTCTTCCCCCTTCATAGGGGAGGAGAGAGAAGGTTTATCTTTAATTTACTTTATACGTACTATTTCTGATCATTTATAGGATCAGACAGCTAAGATCAATGCTTTCTTAGAATAGAGGTTGCCTGGAATTTTACTGTGCATTATCAAAGTATAATGTTTATTGAAAAGAACTAACAATTAACTAAAAAGTTAAATTTAATCTCTTTTGCTGTGAAACAGTGAAGAAGTGCTACCAGAAAACAGCCAGTTTAGAGGAAAGGAGAGGGAAAACCTCTAACCCATATTTGCAATGACTAGAGAAATGGGAGTTTAGGAATATTGGTGAAAATATTAGTAATTAGTGGTTAGAAATAAAGCACTTATGGATAGCTATAATTTATTATACATTTTGCTTTGGTGGAATGACTGAAATTGATAAATTACTTTCTAGCATGCATTCATCAATTTATGGAGTTTGACATCAGCAGGATCAAACACTGAGCAAAAACAGTGAAAAAGAACATAGACTTTTACAGCCTTGACAGTAGCAGCTACATTATCAGATTGTTACACTTAGTATATTTTGCTGAAATCAAATATATTTGAATACTTCTGAGATATTATATTGGGTCTGCCTGGGATGAAGTTAACTCTCCCCATAGTAGGCCTCATAATGTTGTGCCTTGTATTTGTAGCTAGAATGATGTTGATAACACCCCAATGTTTTGGCTACTGCTGAGCAGTGCTCCCACAGCATCAAGACTGTCTGTCCAACCTCTCGACCCAAAGGCCAGTAGGCTGGGGGTAGGCAAGAGGTTGGGAGGGGACATAACCATAACAGCTGACCCAAAATGACCAAAGGGGTATTCCACACTATATGACATTGTGCTCAGCAATAAAAGCTAAGAGAAAGGAGGAAGGGGGGCATTAATTATTAAGGTGTTTGTCTTCCAAAGCAATTGCTATGCATACTGAGGTCCTACATCCCAGGAGGCGGCTGGACATTGACTTCTGATGGGAAGTAGAGAATAACATTGTTTTTCCTTTGCTTCCAAACGTGGTCTTTGGTTTTCTTTATTAAGATGCCTTTATCTTGCCCTATGAGTTTTATATTATATTTTTTCTCCCCCTGTCCTGCTGAGCTGGGGAGTTACAGAATGACTTGGTGGGCACCTGGAGGCCAGCCAAGTTTAACACACCACAAGTATTGACTGATATTAACTAATTCATATACCTAACTAGTAACTTGAATTATAGTTTATTAGTTGTTTTAAATTAATTAAGGAGTCTCTAACTTCCTGCTGTTTATTATCCATGTTATGGTAGAAGAAAGTCAAGGTACACACTACAATTAAGATTTATTGATTTATACCGTGGAAGAGTAACAGTCTTCTTGGCAAGACTTTACTTTCCTGGTAGCTTAAAAAAGGCTATTAAATATTGCCTAATATTATTGTAACTCTAATTTAACATGATTATATGGGTGTATTTTATTTGGCAGTGGCTTGTACAGTTTGAGAAGCAAGTAATCTTTTAATTACTAGAGTGACAGGTGTCTTGGAAAAACTTATTGAGACAGACATGATGTTTCATTACTTTTATTTGACTATGGATTTAGTAGATTTTGGATAGTTTCTTTCAATCTGATAGAAAATTCATCATGTGTCTTGTGGTTTAACCCCAGTAGGCAGCTAAGCACCACACAGCCTCTCACTCATTTTCCCCTGGTGGGATAGGGAAGAGAATCAGAAGGGTAAAAGTATGAAAACCATTAGTTTCTCCACTCCTTATTCCATACCATTTATGTCATGCTTAGGTCCCACACTATTAACCTCATTAGCCACCATTCCCTTTCTCATCCTTTGATATATACAGATATCATTCCCTTGGACAATGGACCACCCCTGTGAAATTACCATAAAATGTCTATTGACGTTGTTTGTTTTCTTTTTAGTCCATGACTTTGCACTCCATCTGTTATGGTGGTCACTCAGGACAGGAGAGGTGGTGTGTTGCATGGAGTTATTGGGCACCAAAGCCAGCTCTAGTCGGGTCACTGCTGCACTTGCACTGCTTCTTGTAAGGCTCATCCTCCATTGCTTCAGGTAGTTTCTGCTACAGCACTTCATATAACATGCAACTCAAATAATGGGTTACAACAATTTAAAGGTATATCCATTACAATCTCCACCCCTTGTCCCTTTGGGCCAGATTATAGGGTTTAATACTGCAATGAACTCCTCCCCTCGCCCCTGCTCCGGCTTGGATTTATCCACAGACTGCAGTACCTTAGGGGTGTACCTGCTCCAGTGTGGCCTTATCTATGAGACACAGTCCCTTCAGGGGTATACCTGTTGTGGTATGGACTTATCCACATCCACAGATACTTTGGGGTGTCCTGCTCCCACATGGACTAATTCACAGGTCACAGTCCCTTTGACTCGAGTTTACACTGGAGTTCAAGCCTGTCCAGTACAGAATCACAGAAACAGCAGTGATGCTCCAGCCATCTGCCAGCCCAGGTGCATGGCCATTGCTGTTACCAGAATGTTATCAGGCACAGTAGAGTAAGATGATCATCAGTACAGTAAGCAGCACAAGGAAAAAGCAGCCACTAATGAACACTAGACTCTTAATATATAGTAAGGCAAGCAAGCCTCATGACAAGCACAGGAATCTGCCAATTTATAGCTAAACAGCAATAACAGCTATAAATCTGGTCTAGCACACTCCCAGACAAAACCAGTACAGTTATATAGTTTTAACTAAGCTAACCCTCATAAAATGGACAAGTGGCTTAAAAAGATTCCTGCAAAGAAACTGTGGATTGAATATAATACTATAATAACAGTGCTAGTACAAGCAAGCAAGAAAATGGCAGAGCTGACGCTTCTCCTACTCCTAGTATGAGGACTTCATTAGCCACATCATCAGGTAAAAACAATGACGATCTAATCAGATCTGACAAGAACTTGGCCAAAAAAATTGTCAAGAAAACTATTTGAAATTTGGATTTATATCCACTGTTGTTAATGATGTGCCTTGAGTAAGTGTAATAAGTGTACATTGTGCCTTGAGCCATTAGCTAATGATACAAAGCCATCACAATTAGCAAGACATTTAAAAATTAGGCATCCAGAACATGAAGACAAACCCCTACAATTTTTTCAGTGGTTTCAACTTATGCAAAACTCAATCCAGTACTTTACAAAAAGTAATTATAAATGTTTAGGAGCCTGTTTTGAGGCTTCTTGCTTAATAGTGAAAGACAAAAAGCCACATACCAGTGGGGAAATACTTGTTCTTCTTGCTGCTGTAAAAATGGCTGAAATAGTACACGGAAAACAATATGGCAACATACTAAAATATATTCCTTTTTCCACAAATACTGTTAAAAATGGATAGAAAACATTGCTGAAGATTTGAAGAAACAGGTATTAGAACAAATTACGCAGTGTGGGATGTTTACTATGCAGCTGGCTGAAAGTACAGATGTTTCTAATGTCTCAGCTTATGGTATTTGCTAGGTTCTGTTTCAAGAATGAAATACACTAAGAACTACTTTTTTTTTTTGAGCCACTGAAAGAAAGAAAGATGTACTGGAGAAGATATATTCTCAACTCTTTAATAAAAACATTTCTTTATGGAAAAACTGTGTCAGTGTAACCACTGCTGGAGTGGTTGCTTTGACTAGAATAAAATAAGAATTTTGGGTTAAGGTTACAGTTAAGGTTACACTTGTGAAATTCATTCACTGCACGATACATAGGCAAGCTATTGCAGCTAAGTGGGAACCAGAAGTGCACAAAATGCTACAGTTTGAGCGTCGGAGGAACATGCAGGTTGACTCAATATGAGTGATAAAGCATAGTTCAATTTATTAGCCCAAATAGCATACACTTATACAGTTCACGATAATTATGCATACCTGTCACCTACTAACTGGCTCAAGCTCTAACAGTCACATTTGCATGGTCCTCCTACTTGCAGCTGCTAGCTATGCTTATTCTAAATTCTTGTGCTCTTGACAGCTGTTTGTGAAACTCTGCCAAGGTCTCAGTGACCTTGTTGATTTTACTGAACAGTCAGCGGTTCCCACTGCGGCCTAGTCTTGCTACTTATGCTAAGGCCTTCAGAACAGGCTCTGCTCATACAACAGCTCTGCAGACCCACGTCCCTTATTTTTAAGCCATTCTCCAACACTACAGGATGTCATTGATATAGTTAAATTCATAAAAATAAGACCTTTAAATACAATACTTTGTAATTAGATGAGGAGTAACCATGAAAATTTTTTGTACCACACAGAGGTTTGCTGGTTATCTCATGGCAAAGTGCTTGTCATGGTTTAACCCAGCTACTAAGACCACAACAGGCACTCGCTCACTATCCCCATCCCCCAAGTGGGATAGGAGAGAGAACTGAAAGGGAAGGGAGAAACTTGTGGGTTGAGATAAAAACAGTTTAATAAGACAACAAAATAATAATATGCTACTACTAATATATATAAAACATTTTATTAATAAATTAAAATAAAATAAAATATACTCAGTGTGTAGTGGCAGAGCCCCCCCCCCTGCCCCGGGGGAATAGGGTTGTCACCAGCCTGGCTGAGAGGTGAAGCCAGAGACAAAAGAAACTAAAGGAGCACCATTAGAAGGTAACAATGAGTGAGCAATCGCCAGACACATGCGTACAGAACATGTGGACAGTACATGCAGCCTATCACGTTATTGTATAGCACGAGTTACAACCAATCACATTGTTGTAAGGCGCGTGGACAGGGCAGCTTTGCTATAAAGCTAGCCCGGTCCGACAATAAAGCGAACTCTGTGAACATCACATTGGTGTGTCAGGTTCCGTCTCTCCCATGGAAAAAGTAACATTTTGGTGACCCCAACGTGATACTTCCTTTCGAAGCAAGATCGTTGGGACGTGAAGACGCGAGGAACGCCACCTGGAGGGCGAAGTTAGCCCGGCGCTTGAAGAATAGCGGAAAGTAGGCCTACGGAGAAGCAGGTGTCATGAGAAACATGGCATCCGTGGAAGAAAAAATAATAATGAAAAGTATTCTGCAGCTGGCTGCACGAACAGGAAGGTATTTTGAAAAAGACGCGTTAAAGCGTCTGCTCCAATTCGCCCAGTGGAAGGGGCGTGTCTGATCGACGGACGAATTTTTTTCTCCCAGTACATGGGAGGACATAGGGAACGAACTATGGGAAGTGGTCACACGGGGGAGCCGTGAGGCTAGCAACCTCGTCGGACCCTGGCGGGAGGTCAGGCAGCTGATGGAGGAAGTCTCAGAGGAGCCGGAGTTGTGTGCCGTCCCCCCGGAGCCGCCCGCCGAGAGCTGCCCCCTCTCTGAGAACTCCGAAAAATCAATACCGCTGGTATGTCCCAGATCAGATCTGGAGTTCTGGAGCGGAGAGCAAATTATACCCTCTGCACCCTTTAAGCCATTGCCTGGCTCCGACGACGAATGGCAGCAACCAGCAAGTTTCAACAAGTCAGGACAAGTTAATCCAGCCGACGTGCCTTTGCCGGAGGACCCGATGGAGCACCAGGATGGAGCACCGCAGAATCGCCCTGACTTCCAGGAGGAGAGCCACGTGCAGAGCCTGAAGGACTTACTGAGACGGCAGGAGAGCCAGATGCCAGAAGTTCTAAAAGCTATGAAACGACTAGATGGCGGTAACCGTTAAACTTCGTGGTTAATAGCATATAAAAAGGTGTCAGATGCAATTAAGGATGGGCTGGAGGCAATTGGCAGGGAATGTGAAAAACGGGGAAAACAGGAAAGGGAGGGGGTGGAATTAGACCTCACTCCCGAGGAGCTCCGTATCAAAAGGGAGCGAATACAAAAATGGGCTAGACAATGTGTTGAAGATGGGATGTGGTCTGTAAGAGAAGCAGATGAATATTTGAGAGCGCGATATGGAAAAGGGCTGGAGACTGGGTTAGCAGACCGGTTTGCAAATATGCGTCGACTTACTGATCCATAGGGAAACACAAGGGAATTGTATAGCAGTGATAGTAATGATAATTTGGGTGCTGCCCCGGTGCATCAGGGTAGAGATATTCCTCGAGATCATTCTTATAATGCAGGGCAATGTTGACAAGGGGCAATCAGAGATGCAACCATTGAAGGGATCATGTTACCTGGTAGTATTACAGCAATGCCAGTGCACATAGATAACAGAGGACAAAGGCAGTGGTCGCCCTTTTGATTGGAAAACGGTTAAGCAATTGTAAAGTGCAGTTATGCAATATGGTATGGATAATAAGCACGTGATGCAGCTAATCAATTCATTTTTCAAGGTGCAAGTACTAACTCCAACAGATATTAGGGCACTGATGGAGTTATTGCTTCCTCCAACGGGGTATTTGCTGTTCTTGGACAAGTGGCAGGGGAAGGTGGAATTGGCAGTATTAGAAAATGTTCGTTTACCAGCTGATGATCCGTTGCAGTTAGCTAGCATGGACCAGTTACCGGGTTGTGGGCAATATGTGGATGGTGCCACTCAGGCAACGCTTCATCCAAGGATTTTGCAGCAAACAGAAGGGATTGCTCTGGCAGCAGTGAAAGAGTTACCAAATATAGGTAACCCTGTGCCACCCTATTCTACAATAAAGCAGGATCCTGGGGAACCCTATATGGTTTGTGGATCGTTTAAAAGAAGGTATAGATGCCTCTCCTAACCTGACTCCAGAGGCAAAAGCTGCTGTGGGGAAAGATTTGGCTATGATGAATGCAAACACCCAATGCCAACGGATATTAGCCGATTTGGGAAAAACTGCTTCTCTAGCAGAGATGGTGGAAGCTTGCACACGGGTACCGATTATGCAACAGGAGGTAGAAAAAGCAAAAATACATGCTCAAGCCCATGCTGCGGCCTTGGCTGCAGCACTTAAGCCTGCAATGAAAGGTCGAAGCCCTTCTTCTTGTGGCCTAGCATGTTTTACTTGTGGACAGACAGGACATATTAAAAGAAATTGCCCTCAGTATGCTTAGCAGCATTACAAAAATGGCATAACTGTCCAGTTAATCTGGTAGCAGATTCTCTTTATGTTGTGGGAGTTGTACAATGAATACATAGAGCGCTTTTGCAGTGAGTTTCCAATTCCTTATTGTTTGAAGTATTATTAGATTTGTGGAATGTGTTAGATTATAGGACAACACCAGTATTTATAATGCATATAAAAAGCCATACTAACATACCAGGCGGTCTAGTTGAGGGAAATAGCATTATAGACAAACTTGTGGCAGTAACGAATATATCTCCTTTTGAACAAGCCAGACAAGCTCACGAGTTCTTCCATCAATCCTCAGCATCACTCCAAAAACAGTTTGCCCTTACCAAGGAACAAGCTCGAGCCATTATTGCAGCTTGTCCTGATTGTGCCTGCATAGTACCTCTGCAGCAAAAGGGAGTAAATCCTCGGGTCTTGCAGCCAGGTCAGTTATGGTAAACTGATATTACTGAATTTGCACCATTTGGCCAACAAAAGTACATTCATGTGTCCATAGATACCTGTTCAGGACTGTTGTGGGCTACAGCTTTGACCTCAGCAAATGCAAAGGCAGTAAAACGTCATTTATTACAAGCTTTTGCTGTCATGGGTGTCCCTACACAAATCAAAACAGATAATGGTCCTGCATACCGCTCTGATGGACTTGCAACCTTCCTCATCCAGTGGAAGGTACAACACCTGTTTGGAGTCCCTTATAATTCTACTGGTCAAGCAATTATTGAGCGTGCACACCGCACCCTGAAAAATCTTTTGTCTGTTTTGAAAAAACAAGGGGGAATTGGTGTGAGCCCAGAAGAGGTATTGATGAAGGCATTGTATGTGCTGAACTGGCTTAATCCTAAAAGTGAAACTGAAATGGAACCAGTTGTTATGCACCACATTAAAAATGTCAAAGATTTTTCCGAAAATGTGCCTAAGGTTAGCGTGTTTAATCCAACAATACAACAATGGGAATGTCCTATGTCACTAATAACCTGGGGAAGGGAATATGCTTGTGTTTCTACAGGTAACCACAAAAATTCGTGGATCCCAGCAAAGTGGGTGAGACCTTGGCTAGCTGTGGCAGGATGCAAACCCCCCTTTCTCCCCCTCCCTCCTTCATCATGGAAGGAGTAGGCACATCTCCCTCTCTCTCTGTTGTTTGAGGCTAACAGCTTCTTTTGTTTGGCCCCAGAGCACCCTGGCCAGGGCCATTAGGAGAAGGGAGTGTCGAGGTGCCAGTGAGCCACTGGGCACCTGCGGCCAGTGTGGGGGATGTTTGGAGGCTTCAGGGGCACCCCACACACGGTGTGGGGGTGCAGAGAAGCTTCTAGAATGCCTACAGTCAGGTCTGATCAGCCAGTATAAAAACAGGACTCTCGTCGAGACTCCGATGATTGTCGCGGGTCTCTCGGAGCACGAGCTTAGCTACTGCCGCCAGGAGCCACGGCCTCCCCCGCTTCCCGGGACTGAGACTCTGCTTGCCTTGCCGCCACGCGTGTAAGTAAATTAACCCTCGCAGGATTGCGAGTACATATATATTCCGTGCACATTTGCACGTGTAACTTTCCGTGCTTAATACAAGCACGAGTAACTTTCCGTGCACATTTGCACGTGTACTTTCCATGCTTAATACAAGCACGTGTGCTTTCCGTGCACATTTGCATGTGTAACTTTCCGTGCACATTTGCATGCGTACTTTAAATTATTTCCTCGCACTATTGCGAGTGTATTTTCCTCCCATGCTTCCACAGTTGCACGTGTAACTTTCCGTGTACATTTGCACGCGTAACTTTCCGTGTACATTTGCACGCGTACTTTAAATTATTTTCTCGCACAATCGCGAGTGTATTTTCCTCCCATGCTTCCACATTTGCACGTTTAGTATTCCGTGCACATTTGCACGCGTAAGTAAATTAACCCTCGCAGGATTGCGAGTACATATATATTCCATGCACATTTGCACGTGTACTTTCCGTACACACTACGAGTACGTGTATCTCTTTAAAATAATCTCACACCGTGTTCAGGCAAGTGTGTATTCATCCCGGACTCAGGGCTGGCTCCGGCATTGTTTTGGGTGAAGCCACGTGCATGCACACTGTGGACCTCCTGTTGTATTAGTTGCTGCCCCTTAATAATTTTCCTCAACTGATATCTGAACCTGTATTTAAGTAACTTTTGGAGTGCTAAAACCCTGTTTCTCACCGGTTTAATAAAAGTTGTTTTGGACCCTATTGTCCCTTAAGCTAACCTCAGGGTGCCTCCGTGACACTAGCTAACAGAGAAGAAACCGATTGCAATGATGACAACCCTTAACCTCAGAGGTGTTATCACTTCTAGCAACGGATGTAGCCAATGTTGAGAATACCACTTTGTAAAACAGAGCAGCAATTAATTTTTTGTTATTGGCCATGGTCACAGTTATGAAGAGTTTGATTGTATGTATTGTTTGAACTTAAAAGATAAAAAGATAAAAGATTTGCAGAACAAGAAAATAACAGAAGATGTTGGGCTTTTTAGGTTGGATGCCTTGTTTGGTTAAAAGGAATATTGAAAACAGGTCTGTTCTTGTTAATTGTGATTGTATTAGCCTTAATGTTCTTACCCTGTATTTTGCACTGTCTTTAAAGCATGATACGACGTATTGTTAATATTATATTAAATAAAAGAGGGGGAGATGTAGTGGCAGAACCCCCACCCACCCCGGGGGGATGGGGTTGTCGCCAGCCTGGCTGAGAGATGAAGCCAGAGACAAAAGAAACTAAAGGAGCACCATTAGAAGGTAACAATGAGTGAGCAATCTCCGGACACATGCATGCAGAACACATGGACAGTACATGCAGCCTATCACGTTATTGTATAGCACAAGTTACAACCAATCACATTGTTGTAAGGCGCGTGGACAGGGCAGCTTTGCTATAAAGCTAGCCCGGTCCGACAATAAAGCGAACTCTGTGAACATCACATTGGTGTGTCAGGTTCTGTCTCTCACATGGAAAAAGCAACATCAGTGCAATCCCTCACAAAACTTCAGTCATGCTGAACAGCCAGCCCTGTAGAGGAGAGCACCCTGGTTCCAAACAGCTGATCCCAGGGAGATCTAGAGAGATAGCAAAAAAAGGCAAAATGGCAGAACAACAAAAAGCTGAACTAACACTGAACTTCCAGTGGAACGAAACTCCTGAACAGAACTAACTGAACTAATGAACTGGAAAATCTGAATGGAACTAACGAGTCAGAAAAGCTGACTCAAATTATATACTGAGCATGACACTAATGGTGGGGAATGTTGCATTGATCAATCCAGATGCTATCCTGCCTGTGGCCCCCTCCTACCAATTTGCACCTGCAGCTGGAAAGCCGAGAAACTCCTTGGTTTCCTTAGCAACAGCCACAATATCAGTGAGTTCTTACATTCCTTTCATACCAAATCCCAAACACTGGAAAGCTACTGGAAGAAAATATTAACTATCCCAGAGAAGAAGCAGCATTATCTCATTATTCTCATAGTAAATCTAAACAGAAGATTGTCTACAAGACTGGTTACAAAGGAGAAAAGACTCTAACTGCATGAAGAATATTAACTCAATTTCAGTTAAACCAGCACAGTGCTTAAAAGAGTTTTCAAACTTGAAGATGAGTCATGCATTTTTCTTTCACAGAAAGACAAGTGTTCCAAATTTGCTCACCTTTTCCGTGATGACAAGTAGCTGTCAGTAGTATGCTACCTAGCAGATATTCAAAAAAATGAACACACTTAATGTTTCCCTTCAAGGAAAAGGTGATCGATTAACTGAGTGAGAAAGTAACTGCTTTTTGAAAGGATCTCGTGCTATGCAGAGAATGTTTTGAAAGTGTATGCTTGGAAATGTTTCCATCGTTATGTGATTTTGCTGCTGAAAATGGTGTCAATGTGGCACCTATAAACATTTTCATATCTGTACACTTAAAAAAACAGAAACAAAATTTTCTAACCTGTTTAAAAAATCTTCCAAACAAAGATTTGTTAAAAATATAAAAATGCAACACCTTTCTGATTAGGCTGCAAGAACAAATGATTGACATCAGCCAAGATGGAAATTTACTAGCCAAATTTCAACAAAAACCTTTGCATAAATGGTGTACAGAACTGAAAAATGAGTATCATGATTTAGTGAGGACAGTCAATGATGCACTTATTCCATTTGGATCTACACATCTTTGTGAGGTATCTTTTTCAGCTATGACAGCCATGAAAACCAAGTATCACAGTAACTGAACTCAGAACCAGACATTCAAATTCCTATATCACAAAGTGTTAAACAAAGATTTAAATAGTAATGAAACATATTCAATCACATTGATCTCACTAAAGATATGACTATTAATAATAATAATAATAATGTTTTTAGTGAGAGCAAAAAGGTTTCTGTAGAGTTAATAAATAACAAATATTTTAAAATATTGCTTATTTCAGTTTTATATCATTTTTAAATTTCTTTTTCTATATTTGTGTCTGTTTTTAATGTATATCATATATTAGTGCAGTAGTATATATATAACTTATAAATAAATAAACAAATATATTGTGGGTGTATGCTCAAAAAGTTTTTACAGATAGAGATTGCTATGAGCAAAAAGCACATGCAGATTCCTTGGGAATGCAGATTCCTTGGGAATGAGGTACAACATGCAACTCAGCATTGTGTAAAATTACTCGGGATTTAGTGGCATTTACAAAGGTTACACAGGCTTCTGTGGGGGTAACATCAGCAATGCGAAAAGCATAGATACAATAATCTAACTAGGAAGTGATAGCACCCATATCATATAGGTTAGCAAAAGTTGCATGTATTTGGAAACTTTTCAATAGAGTATAATTCTGCAAAATAATCAGTGGTGTAATGACTCCTGAAAAACCATGTCTCCATCATATCCCCCAGAGCTACAGTGTGAGGTAGACAGACTGTTGATACATTTAGAGCAGTGTGCTAACAATATCCATATGTTTGTTCTGTTAATGGCTCATGGTCTCCATCTATTTGCAGTGCTGCTTCCCAACAGAACAGGGAGCAAAACTCGACTGTTCATAGTATTTGTTGAGTTAACAGGGACTGCTTGTTTTCCTGGTTCCTCATGATATGAAGCACTGACAAGTGCCGGAAGCTGTCCTGAGGAGCCCCGTACACCTGAGGCCCCAGAGGAAGTCAGGACAATGGAGGAGTTTGCCTTAGTTGATGAGGACTGGGTTAGGGAGCAATTAGGCAATCTGGATATCCATAAATCCATGGGTCCTGATGGGATGCACCCACGGGCCAAGATGGCCAAGAAGGCCAATGGCATCCTGGGGTGTATTAGAAAGGGGGTGGTTAGTAGGTCAAGAGAGGTTCTACTTCCCCTCTACTCTGCCCTGGTGAGACCACAACTGGAATATTGTGTCCAGTTCTGGTCCCTTCAGTTCAAGAAGGACAGGGAATTGCTGGAGAGAGTCCAGCACAGGGCAACAAAGATGATTAGGGAGTGGAGCATCTCCCTTATGAGGAAAGGCTGAGGGAGCTGGATCTCTTTATTTTGGAGGAGACCGAGGGGTGACCTCATTAATGTTTACAAATATATAAAGGGTGAGTGTCACAAGGATGGAGCCAGGCTCTTCTCAGTGACAACTGATGGTAAGACAAGGAGTAATGGGTTCAAACTGGAACACAAGAGGTTCCACTTAAATTTGAGAAGAAACTTCTTCTCAGTAAGGTTAACAGAACACCGGAACAGGCTGCCCAGGGGGGTTGTGGAGTCTCCTACTCTGGAGGCATTCAAATCCCGCCTGGATGCCTTCCTGTGTAACCTCATCTAGGTGTTCCTGCTCTGGCAGGGGGATTGGACTAGATGATCTTTTGAGGTCCCTTCCAATCCCTAACATTCTGCTATTCTGTGATTCTGTGATTTTTTCAGATTACTTCTTTACAGAATATCACTTGGAACTATAAACTTACTTTCAGCTCCTTCTGTCTTTGCGTCTTTCAGTCTTAGCTGACATTCCAGGCTTTGGATTGTTTGGCAAAGGAAAAGGTGAAGTTTAAGTTTTTGGCATTACCCCATAATTTTCTATATCCCTGTACGAGCCAACGCAGGCAGGTCACAGGAACAACCAGAAGCCACAGATGCAACACAAAAAGCAAATTTATTTTTGTTACCTCTCAAACTGAGGGATCTCCAAAACAGCACTCAAGCTCCCAGGCAGAGGTCACACAAGCAGAGACACAGACGCTACAGAATTCAGCCCTTGATGAAGATCAACGAGCCTGCTCATTTCGGCCTGTATATAGGGATTCACACAGGTGCAGTTTACCACACTGCTTTGATCTTTGCCTGCAGGAATCTCAAGGATGTATGATAAGGTGCCTTTGAGACTTTTTTCACAGTCCTGTTATCTAAACATAGAGGTTCTACTTGTGATTTATGTGTTTTTCTACACCCCAGCTGCAGCCACTTGAGCATACTTACAATTCTCCTTCCTGTCAACTCTTCAGTTATTCCCACACAATCCCTTATTGCTCCACATTTTGTATGTTTTTTTATAACATCCCTGCCTGATGGAAAAGGACCTGGGGGTGTTGGCCAATAGGCAGATGAATATGAGCCGGTAGGTGGCCAAAAAGGCCGGCAGCATCCTGGCTTGTATCAGAAATAGTGTGACCAGCAGGACTAGTGAAGTGATCGTCCCCCTGTATTCAGCACTGGTGAGGCCACACCTCGAATACTGTGTTCAGAACAGCTGAGGGAACTGGGGTCATTTAGTCCAGAGAAAAGGAGGTTGAGGGGTGACTGTCACTCTCTACAGCTACCTGAAAGTGGACTGTAATGAGGTGGCTGTCGGTCTCTTTTCCCAAGTATCAAGTGATAGGATGTGAGGAAATTACCTCAAGTTGTATCAGGGGAAGTTTAGACTCGATAACAGGAAAAATTTCTTCATTGAAAGGGTTATCAAGCTTTGGAACAGGCTGCCCAGGAAATGGTTGAGTCACCATCCCTGGAGGTATTGAAAAGACATGTAGCTGTGGCACTTAGGGACATGGTTTAGTGGTGGACTTGGCAGTGTTATGTTAACAGTTGGACTCTATGATATTAAGGGTCTTTTCCAACCTAAATGATTCTATGATTCTATGACTGTGTCACTCCAAAGTCAGTTTTAGGCGGACAACAAGTTCCTAAACAGACTTTATTCTAGCCAGAAAAGTGCAGCCAATAAATCGACTAGAAACAGGGTTTATACAATTAGTTAGCACTCCGACAACATAAAATACAGGTTCAGATATCAGTTGAGGAGATTATTGGGGTACAGCAAAATAAGAATAATGAGGATCCACAGCGTGCGTGTACACACAAGAAACAAATCCAGAGCCCTCTAACTCCAGGGTACCCAAAAGAAATAATCACTCGCCTGGGTTAGGCAAGGACTCACACTTGCCTGGTTAGGCAAGGACTCATTCAATGACCCTGTCAATTGACTCAGGGTCCCATTAAGGACCCTGTCAATTGACCAAGGGTCCCACCCTTTCTGCCCCACCAACTGGTGGAGGTGAAGTCACCCTGCCCCAAGGTAGGGGAGGATGTGACTGTCAGCACCTTGACACCACCCTAGGTGTGTATGTGGGGACAGGCACAGTGGGGCACAAAAGGTGCTAAAAGAGCCATCAACTGCCCCATTGAAGGCTCCAGATCTCAGGGAGATGTTCAACTGCCACACTGTGAAGAGACTGTTGTTGGTGGAGGACCCCATGCCAGAGCAATTGGGTAGGAACCACCATGCACTGACCCCAGTCTCCTGCAAGTCCCTCTCTCTTTTCCTCCTATAGAGGGGGGGGCTGGGGTGGGGGGGGAGGGGGCTAACAGAGAGCATCTGCCACGGTTTATTGTTGCCCTGCATTAAACAGTGACACCATTACAAACTTTTAAAGTAATTTATCAGTCTTTGAAAGTGCTTGTTTTGGTGCACAGCCCAATAGTTTTTTGCTATATTTCATTTGCCACTTCATTAAAGTGGAGCTGAATGAAATTCAGAATTTCAGATGAGGAAAAAAAATCAATCTATTTCCTCTCTAATTGTGATGGAAAGTCAAAATATTGAACTCTAAAATATTATATTTTAGGACAATAAAAAAATATATATATTTTTTACTTATTTGCTCATCCACTGCTTAGGAGCCCAGGAATGTAAAAGCTTGCCACATGGACCTGAGAAGCCATGTTGTCTAGTGTTAGGGACTAGATGTCCTTAACTTATTGAATTATTTGGTATACTGCTTCCTATAGAACTTGTTTAGAAATTGCTTATATGTAATTCACTTAGCAGAAGTTTTCTTAGCATAACTTCTGCAAGCTGTGAACCTTTGAACTTTCTGCTTCGTTAAGCAAGAAAAGACCACAGAGTCTTCAAGCTAGAAGAGAAGGGAAGCTGCGTCCTTGGAGATAAGTAAAGGAACAGAACAGCATCTAACGGAAGAATGTTTTGGCTGTTACCAAGAACTTATTTTCTCCAGCTGCAGGTGCAAAATAGCAACTGAAGGTCAGAACTTTAATTGCCAGCCCACCTGATGAAAATTAAGAGATCCAATGAAGCACAGGGAGATCCCAGACTCTAATTTTGCAGTTGGACTGGGGTGATGCACGGGGGTTGGGGGCTTGGATTCTGGGAGTATAGTTGTCCAAGTTTTTTCTGCTGAGGGTCCCTCTTCAGGAGGCACCCAGATCAAGCTGGTCTACGCTGTACCTTACAAATATATTATTTGTTTTAGAAGAACTTTTTGAATTCATGCCTGAGTCTCCGTTGTGGGAAACCTAGGGAAAAAGAACTTCTCTAACATCCAGTAAACTGGGGAATAAGACACCAACTTACATGAGAAGCTGAGAAGCCTAATCAATTTAACAGTTTGCCAGGAGACAGCTGAGGAGCTTCAACATGCAGAAAAAGCTACAGTCAAAAATCTAGAATCAATATGTCTACAGTATAACTTGCTTTCACAGGACAACAAAGGTGCTTGTGTAACACAAAGACATAAAGACCCTGAACCATAGGGACAGAAAAAAGAAAATCAGTGTGTGAAATGAAGGAATCTTACATCAGATTTGGAATGTAGTCATGATGAGTTCCTACATACTGTAGCAGATACCTTCCCTCACACTAACCATCAGTGTCTCAGAGTTGCTGTGACTTTCCCTGGATAATAAGAGAAAATGTTCACATCAGTCAGACATCTGGAAGTTAATAAGTCCATATCCTGAGGCCTCCAGTAAAATACAACCCCTCCCCAAAAGAGTAATTAAAAATGATTATTTGGTTGAACTCACAAAGTAGCAAAGCAAAGCCAAGATCACAACAACAAGAAAACATCTCGAGTTTCACAGTTTTCATTAGAGTGAAAATGTGGTTTATGAACTGCCTTTACAAGAGGATTTGGCAACTGGCCCCTAGCCAAAATCTTTTATTCTCTTACTGACCTGTTGGCTTTTCACATTCTTGTCCCAACTTCAGTCTCATGCAAATTGCATTGCTGCCATCACAGATACCAAGTTGTAGCTATAAATAAGATTCTCTATAATTTCCATTAATTCAAGTATTTATTTCATTTTTGATTGCTACAAAAGCTTTACTCTATGTCTCTGCAGTTTTTTAAAACTTGTTGACATTGACCTTTAGCCTTAGCCAAGAAAAGTAGAACTGACTGTTTCCGTTTAGCACTGGGCCAGTGGCTAAATGGCAAAACAGTTGCTCTCTCACCTTTCCTTCTCTGAGAGGAAGTAAGGGAAAGAGTAGGAAAGACTCGTGGGTTGAAATAGAAACAGATTTAATAAAATAATAATAATAGAAGAATGATACAAAGCAAATACTTGGCCACTAGAATGCGTTCTTCCAGCAAGGAATGCCAGAGATCAGACATTGCAAGCGCAGCAAGTTCAGTAAAGACACAAAGAACAACAGCAAGATGCAGGGAAGTCAGGGGAATTGGCCCCAGGAGCAGGACCCCTTCAGGGATGGTGGCCATTAAGGAAAGAGGGTGGTTCCCAGCAACTTCCCACTTAAATATGACATGTGATGTTCATGGTATAGAATACTTCCGTTGACCAACTTGAGTCAGCTGTCCTGGATCTATCTGGTCCTCCCTGCATTATGCATCTTTTTAATTGCAAAACATGAGAAACTGAGGGATGATCTTGGCTTCCGTATCAATAAGTATCAACATCAGTGAGTTCTTACATTCCTTCATGCTAAGTCCCAAGTACTGGAAAGTTACTGGAAGAAAACATTAACTCTGTCCCAGGGTGCTATCTTATTATTCTCAAACTACATTTAAAACAAAGGACCATGCTAGCTGTCAACAAGAAAATTAACTAACCTCATGGAAAATTACCTCGCTTCGGCCAAACCAGCACACTGTTGTTTCTTTTCACAGAAATCCAGTGGTTGAACCTCTATACATGAAAACTGACTTTTTGGTTTTCATCAAATTCTTAAATTGCACAAATACTGAGGGAAAACATTCTATTTCAATAAATCAGTCACCTAATTCAATAATGAAAAAAGAAGGGGCAAACCAAGAGAGTACACAAAGGAGACTTCAGGATGGCAGAGACAGCAATGTGTCCAAAGGGTCTGTGGCCTGTGGATAGTATTACACAGCACATACAAGTGAACCATATTATCAGGCCCAGTAAACATGGGTTTATGAAAGACGAGTCCTGTTTGACCAACCTAATCGCCTTCTATGACAAGATGACCCACCTAGTAGATGAGGATAAGGCTGTGGATGTTGTGTACTTAGAATTCAGTAAAACCTTTGACACCGTATCCCACAGCATTCTCCTGGAGAAGCTGGCAGCTCATGACCTGGATGGGTGCACTCTTCAATGGATAAAGAACTGGCTGGAAGACCAGGCCCAAAGAGTCGTGGTGAACAGAGCCAAATCCAGTTGGTGGCCGGTCACGAGTGGTGTTCCCCAGGACTCAGTATTGGGGCCAGTTCTGTTTAATCTCTTTATCAATGATTTGTATGAGGGGATTGAGTGCACCCTTAGTAAGTTTGCAGATGACACCAAATTGGTAGGAGTGTTGACCTGCTGGAGGGTAGGAAGGCCATACAGAGGGATCTGGATCGGCTGGATCATTGGGCTGAGGCCAATTGTACGAGGTTTAACAAGAACAAGTGTCGGGTCCTGCACTTGGGTCATAACAACCCCAGGCAATGCTACAGGCTCAGGGAAGAGTGACTGGAAAGATGCCTGGAAGAAAAGGATCTTGGGGTGTTGACTGACAGTCGACTACATATGAGTCAGCAGTGTGCCTGGGTGGCCAAAAAGGCCATCAGCATCCTGGCTTGTATCAGGAATAGTGTGGCTAGCAGGACTAGCTAGAAAAAAGAAAAACAAATTCCATAATGGGTAACACTCAAAATGGAGTTATAAAGAAAAGCCCCCTCGATTGTATATTAGGTCATCAGAAGGAAATTGTTGGGACGGAGGGTACGGAAAGCAAAAGGACCCTTATCAAGTATTGTAATCAATGATGGCCACTCTATAAATTAGGGGATGAGGAGAAGTGGCCCATCAATGAAACTCTGAATTATAACACCCTGCTACAATTAATGTTATTTTTGAGAAGGGAAGGAAAATGGGATGAGGTCACATATGCAGATATGTTTTTCACCCTCAGAAATCACCACGAGTATCAGAGGGACTGTGGGTTAAAGCCTCCCCAGGACCTTATGGTACTAGCTTTAGAAAGGGAAAATAAGAAAAAAGAGAAAGTCAATAAGCCCGAGAAATCTTGTTTAGGATGTGATATAGAGGAAAGATGTCTAAACCCAGAAAAAGTAAGAAATCCCGGATCAGAGGACCTGCCAGAGTATTACAATCCTCCAGCGGGGGAGGTGGGAAGAACGCAGAGCAGCAGGGGAGCAGGAGGAATGTGGAGCAGCTGGGGAAGACTGGACCGTGGTGGGGCAGTCGGATACCTCTCAGGGTAGCCCTATATCCTCTTGCACCTGAAGCAAGGAAATATTGCAAGCTCCCCTTAGAGAGTCAGTGGGGCCAGAGGGGGAGCCAGTCTTAATAAGGGTACCCTTCTCTTCATTCGATCTTGAAACATGGAAAATGGTAGCCAAGAACTATCAGAGCAATTTTGTGGGGGTCACTAAGCATTTTCAGTTCCTGATCAAACAGCATAACCCCAATTGGAACGATATACAACTGTTGTTAGACCATATGACAGAAACTGAAAAACAGTTAATATTGAGAACTGCCCAAAATTTAGTTATTGATCTAGTTGGCAAAGGCTCCACTTTGAGTGATGTGAATGACTACTTCCTCTTGAAGGATCCCCATTGGGATCTGAACAGAATCAAACATAAGAATTTATTAAGCAAATATAGAGACTGGGTTGTGAAAAGGATGGAGTGAGCCATCCCATGAATGATTAATTGGTCAGCCTTGTATGCTATCTGGCAAGGGCCAAAAGAAACCCCCACAGAATTCCTAGATAAGTTGCAAGATACCATGAAAAGATATACACCTCTTGACCCAGGTTCAGAAGCAGGGATACAGCAGTTAGTGTCGTTATTTATAGGTCAATCGGCAAATGATACTCGGAGGAAGTTACAGAAACTGAAAACAACAGAAAGTAGAAATTTGGAAATGTTAGATGAAGCCTGCAGAGTATTCAGTAACAGAGAAGAGAAAGATCATCGAAAGGATAGGCGTATGATAGTAGCAGCACTGCAAAAAAGTAGGGAGCTGAGAACTGAAAGAGTTGGAAGGCTTTGAAAGCCTTTAGAGAGAAATCAATGTGCAAGGTGTGGAAAAAAAGGACATTGGAAACATGAATGTCGGGAAAGGTGCAGAGGAAGTAGGCAGAGGGAGAATCGGACAGTAGCAAATGTTGAAAAAGACTGACGGGGACCTGGGGAATCTACCCTAGCCGATCCTCTGGTTATAATGAAGACAGGGAAAGAACAAAAACAAGCGGAATTTTTGGTAGATACGGAAGCAACATTTTCAGTCCTCAATCAAGTGTTAATGCCAATAAGTAATGATTACATAGTAGTAAAGGGAGCCACTGATCAAAGTGAAAGGGCATATTTCTGTGAAACTTTGAAATACAAATCGGGTAAAAAAAGTAGGCATTCATAAATTTTTATATATGCCTGTGAGAGTCGATCCGAAGATGGAGCAGTATTTCCCTGAACATCGCCATCAAGAACTTAGAGAACTGAAGCTGAGACCAAAAGAACAGATGGACAATGAATTAGAGAGAGGCCCGAGGAGAAGCATTGTGTTGCACTGTTTCTCCGATTCGGGGGGGCTGCTACTAAGAATGGCTGCTGTGTGGACTTTGCCTGCTGCTTCAGCCAAACGAGCCCCAGCCTCCTGAAAGTGACTGTTAGGAAGGGTGGGCTCACACCCCACAGGGAAAACTTATTGTTCCCTCTTATTTAGTTTGGCCTTTAATAAGGGAAGAGCACAAGAAAGGACACTGGGGAGCAGAAGGACTATATAAACATTTGATCAGAAAAATAGTAGCTAGAAATTTGTATACTACTGTAAGGCACAGCAATACGATCTTTGCCTCCAGACTAATCCTAAGAATATACCCAAGCCATAAATGGGTCAAAGTGGGAAAGGAAATGGACCTGGGCAACAATGGCAAATTAATTTTTCGGAACTCCCAAGAAAAGGGGGGTGCCGATATTTGTTGATATTAAGTGATACCTTTTCAGGTTGGCCAGAAGCATTCCCTACCAGAACAGCAAAAGCTCTGGAGGTGACTAGAAAATTAGTACAAGAAATAATACCAAGGTTTGGAGTTCCAGCTGTTATATCCTCTGATAGAAGGCCACATTTTATTTATGTGTATGTGAAGTCTCTTGCAGAAAAGACTTTGGAACCACAATAGGAAGGTCCATTTCAAATCTTCCTGACATCCTTCACTGCTATCAAGATTAAAGAACAGAACTCCTGGATCCATCATTCTAGAGTGAAGAAAGCCTGGAAAACACCATGGAGGGTAACCCAGGTGCAACCTGGAAAATTATGTTTTTTACGATCATAGCTTTAGGACATGGTTGGCATGTAAAAATTGGCATGTAAAAACTGGCATGTAAAGCTCACCCAAATGATTGGGAACAATTTGAATCTTTCAGATTGTTGGATATGCACAGTCCTCCCAAGAGGAATGAAATTACCACTATTCAGTGTACCCCATCCAGACTGGAGTAGAGAAGGGGGTGGATGGGGAAAGTGGGATGCAAATCGGAGGCAAACTTGTCTTTATGGGCAGGACCTGAGTAAAACCATAGGAAGACATTTCAAATGGGTACCTTGGAATCAAATTGAAATTACGATTTATTCCAGATGTATGAACTGCACGGATAAAACCACTAGTTGGGAAAAGTTTCTTAATTGCAGTGAATGTAGTCATTCGCAGAGTGTAGGAACCTTTAATATAACCAAGCTGAGAGAACTAGGGTTTAATTGCAGCATGCAAAACACTGGAAACCTTAATTTCCCTTCCAATATAGCAACAAATTGTAGTCTAGCTCCTAGGTGGTGGTGGCTTTGCGGGGATAGGCAAGCCAGGAAAAGTCTACCTGATAATTGTCAAGGCCATTGTACAGGTGGATAGATATTACCTCAAGAAAAGGTGTTTAACCATTCATACCCATCCCCAGGTATTGTTAGGAAGTTATGGAGAAAAACGCATTCAGTGCCGAATAACCCTCTCATAAAGAGACCCTCTGGATTTCATAGTTTTGCCAGATGGTTTATTCCTCAGCTAAGAGTTAGTGAGTTAGAAAAAGCCATAGTAAATATATCAGCCACAACAGAGAAAATCGAAAATGCCACTACGGATGCTCTTCAAAGGCTCCAGGAAGAGATATCATCACTAAGCAAAATAGTCCTACAAAATCACATGGTTCTAGACCTCCTGACTGCAAAAGAAGGAGGAGTATGTGTAGCGATAAACCGAAGTTGTTGTTAATATATTAATCAGGAGAAACGGGTAGAAAAAGACATTCAAAAGATATGCGAACAATCTGAGATCCTCCATTTAGTTACTCAAGATCATCATGGGGAAAGGCTCACTTCCTGGTTTCCCAACCAAGCTTGGCTACGATCCTTATTTGTAGCTTTATTGGGAATAATAGTTTTAGAGATACTGGTCTGTATAATGATGAGGTGTTTCTTGTGGTGTTGCCAGAGCACTGGAGATACTTATAGCAATTGAAAGAAACATCAGCTAAGACAGAAGTTAGAATCTAATAAGTATTTTGCAAAGACATTAGATAAAGAATCATCATATTAGTAAAAGAATTTACTAACCTCTTAGAAAAGGGTGGATTGATACAGGGAACTAACTAACACTTAGAGAGCTAACCCTTAACCCACATAGCAGTTGCCTAGCTTAGAGCTTTGTGTAAATTATTGTATGAGAAACAGGAGCTCGCTGATGACTTCACAGGCCTCGCAAAGATAAAAAATGCAACTGCATCCTTGGGTGAACAAGATAATGAGAGGAGGGCACAGGAGAGGAGATAAGCCAGTTCTAACCAGCTCATCAGTTTGAGCCTTGGCCAACTCAGCACAACAGGCCAGAGGTAAAAAGGACACAGTAAGGAAGCTGAGTAGCCTTCATCCAAAGACCCCAGCCCACGACCACCAGGTGGCACTGCGCAGGTGCAACCAGGAGAGGCCAAAGGTGGAGTCTATGGAAATGATTTCCCAGAACTCATTGTAATAAAAACCGCCTTCTCAGGGACAGGTTGTGAATATGTATAGGCATTCCTAGAATTTTCATAAATATGTAATACTTTACAGCATTTAACAGGTTTGCAGTTGCTGGAAAGCGCCACACCTTGGAGGAATTATCCCTGTGTGTGCCCAGCGCTGAATAAACATACCTTCTTTATAACCTCACAGGTTGTAAAGTGATTTTCGCATGTCATGGGTTGGTACTCTCCTTCAAAGTAAAAGTAAAAACTGTTTTGATCAGACTTTCCACCTGGCTATCATTGTTAAAGCTGTTTGGGGTGGGGTAGGTACAATCCTGCAGTCTTTCCCCCATTCCAAAATCTATAGACAAAAAATGGTACTATTTAATTGATCTAAATAACAGTGAGAATAATTTCTGTTTTTCTGGGAGACCTGCAGTGCTTTTAGCCATGAGAGACATGATGGATACAGAAATGCTAAGCAGAGTGAAAGAGCTACATGACAAATTGCGGTGGCCTGTGCATAGGAAAGTCATGCTGAGTGACAATCCCCTGTTTGAGGATCAGCTACATGTTAATATATGCATCATCCTCTTATTCCTATTCCCCCTTTCTGAAGGGAAAAGTCTTGGGGGATTTTTAAGTCAAAAAACAGTCTTAGATGGCCGAAGACCTGTTTCCTTCTTTTACATGATGAACATTATCATGGTATTACTCTTAGCAACCATTTAGGTGAGTTGATGAGTGAGTTATTGCCTGATGAGCACATTGCTGAGTTTGCATCATCAGGCCCCAAATCTCACAGCTACTTGCAGTCTGGAGGAAAGTGTTGTTTAAAGGTTAAAAGCATCACTCTAAATGCAACAAACAGGGAAAAGATTAATTTTGAGGCCCTGAGGGATCTCATGTTGTATTGCGGCATAAATCCAGATAGTGACAAACCTAGAAGATCATGATAGAACTGTGCTCTATCATCAGGAACAAGCAGGAGTGGGCAACAGAAACCGGGCCTCTTGGGAAGATACAGAAGGTGGTCTATGACAAAAGGGTACTACCAAAAAAATTTAAAAGCCTCCCCTATGTTTTTTATTAAGAGCACGTGCTGGAGTCACCTCTTTTCTGTTGTACTGGTAGGGCCTAGCCAACTGTGGAAAAAAGTTATTTTGCCAAAACTCTTTTGGAGAATGCTGACTGCTTGCTGTCTTGTTATGCCTGTGTGGCAGTTGCACATCCCCCTGAGATCTGGAGCCTTCAACGGGGCAGTGGATGGCTCTTTAGCACCTTTTGTACCCCATTGTGCCTGTCCCCATGTACACACCTAGGGTGGTACCAAGGTGCTGATAGCCACATCCTCCCCTACCCCGGGGCATGGTGACTTCACCTCCACCCAGCTGGTGGGGCAGGAGGGGTGGGACTCTCAGTCAATTGACAGGGTCCTCAACAAAGGAGGTTCTCAGAGTAGGTGAGATGCTTATGGACTATGTTGTAATGCCCACAGCCACATCTGACCAGGCTATAAAATGGGGCACCTGCCAAAGACCCCCTTTGAGTGGTCTTCTCGGAACAGCGGGTCTATGAACTGGAGCCCTCCCCTTAGACTGAGACACTGTCTAAGGAGACTTCCCAGGACTAAGAGCGCCTCACCTCCTCCTGTGGTGAGTGGGTATTTACTGGATATGTCCTTGAATGAGTCCTTGCCTAACCCAGGCAAGTGTTAGCCATTGCCTAACCCAGGTGAGTGATTATTTCTTGTGAGTACCCTGGAATGAGAAACATCTGGATTTGTTTCTTGTGAGTGTGTGCATGCATGCTGTGGATCCTCATTATTCTTATTTTGCTGTACCCCAATAATCTCCTCAACTGATATCCAAACCTGTGTTTTATGTTGTCAGAGTGCTAAATAATTGTATAAACTGATACAGGGAACTAACTAACTAACACTTAAAGAGCTAACACTTAACCCACATAGCAGTTGCCTAGCTTAGAGCTTTGTGTAACTTACTGTATGAGAAACAGGAGTTCGCTGAAGACTTCACAGGCCTTGCAAAGATAAAAAACCTAGCTGCATCGTTGGCTGAACCAGATAACAAGAATTTTGGGCACAGGATAGGAGATAAGCCGGTTCTAACCAGCTCATCAGTTTGAGCCCCTTCCAACTCAGCACACCAAGCCAGAAGTAAATGTGTACAGCGAAGACGACTGTGGGCCTTCATCCAGGAAATCCCGGCCCACGACCACCAGGTGGCACTGCACAGGTGCAACCAGGAGGGGCCAAAGGTGGAGACTATGGAAATTATTTCCTGGAACTCATTGTAATAAGAATCGCCTTCTCAGGGACAGGTTATAAATATGTATAGGTGTTCCTAGAATTTTCATGAATATGTAATACTTTACAGCATTTAATCAAGTTTGCAGCTGCTGGAAATTTGCCCACGTCTTGGGCAGAATTATCCCCCATGTGCCCAGTGCTGAATAAACATACCTTCTTTATAATCTCACAGGTTGTATAGTAATTTCCGCACCTCAAAGCCCTGTTTCTAGTCAGGTTATTGGCTACATTTTTCTGGCTAGAATAAAGTCTGTTTTGGAACTTGTTGTCCGCCTAAAATTGACTTTTGGGGTGACACCTGAGAATACTGCATGGTGTGACAGTGGTTGGCGACTGCTGTGTCAGGAACTGCTCTGTAAATAACCTTTCATCAAATTTGTGGAGGACTTACATGAAGGTCTTAACCATAATTATTTATTTCCCCCTAATAAAGTAAATATGGTTGTGGTTGATGATTTGATGAACTCTGCTTGTGAGAGTGAAATTGAGAAAGCTTTGACTAAGTAAGTGCATTGCAGGTATCTTTATATCCTGTACGTTGTCCAGAATGTTTCTTGCCGGGGTAAAAAGATTCACACCATCACTGTCAACGCTAAATATATGGTGCTATTTAAGAACTTCTGAAATAAGCTCCAGGTTTCATCCCTATCCAGACAACCGTATCCTGACAAGGCCCAGTTCTTTTTAGACACATTTGAAGGTGCTACAAAGACACCATGTGGGTACCTGGTTGTTGATTTAAACACTTCTACCCCAGAAGCTTTTGGACTAAAAACTGGTCTTTTCCTGCCAGAGCAGTCAGTTATTTACATATTGAAAAAAAGTAGTCTGGTGTTCAGCAATAATAATAATAATAATAATAATAATAACAACAATAATAATAATACTCTGCACTGATAACCTGATAAAGACCATTTCTAAAATTGCCCTGAATACCTTGAAAAGGAATATTCCATTAACACCCCATCAGATATGCATGCTGAGAAAGGGCCACAAATTCATTAAAAGCTTGAGTAGTGAAAGTGCTTCCCTTAAAAGAAAGAAGCTACTGTTGAAGCAAGTCAGTGGGTTTATTGGTCCTCTTCTAAGTTTTGCTCTTTCGCTCATCACAGTACTTTTGGTAAAGCAGCGACGGAATATGTGGAAAAACTGCATCTGGTGCCTGGATATCACCTGCAACAGTGGCTCACCCTATAAGGTTTACTGTTGAAAATAAAATATTCTGAAAAACTTGAAACTTTGCTGTCTGTAGTGTCCATTTATAAAATATGTTGGGGTGGGGTGATATTAAATAACACATACACACACACACAATGGACATGATGAATGCTGCCAAATGAAGGGATATTTTCCAAGTCTTAGATTCTCTTGCATGACAAGCTAGAGACAGAAGATTAAGTGATATATTGTTTTGAAGCAGAGTACTTAGCTTATGTTTAACTAGAAATTAAGAGTTGCATTGTAAGGAAGAAACTAATCAATCACTTATGTGAGCACTAATTGCTCTTGTGCGAAGAGCTGCCAACATGGAGAGGTCAATCAGCGGACACCTGAAAAGACCACCAGAACGCCCCCAAAAGAGACTGTGGTACCAGTAAAAAGACGCTAGATGGCAGCAAAGACAGTAAAATAAATAACTCCCTCTTGATCTTACGTTTATGCAATCATTTCCTAGTACAGATGTATTGTATGTTAAAAATTCCTAAAAATTGTAATGAATATACAGTAATTGTGTGAATATAAGCAACACAAGTGCATCCAGTCACTGGAGCACTTATGGAGAATAATTCCCAGTGTTTCTCAGCGCTGTCAGTAAAAGAATGACGCTTAACACTATAATTGATTCTGCTGTTAAGTTTATTTCTCCGTTTTAGTAATTGCTCACAGGATTCATTCTTTTAATTTTTAACCACTACAGCCTCACCAGCTCCAAGGTTGGACCTGTGAGCATTTACAATCTTGCAGCAAAGGTAGAGCAATGTGGGTTTAACATCTATGTAATCTTGCTCATTCGCAGATATGAAAAAGTTCAGAGGTGTAGACTCTGCAATACAAGAAAGTGGAAGCACCTCAATAAACAGGCCTTTCTCAATGCTGGTCTGTGCTGAGGACACTTCAAACAAATCCAGCACAGATTTGGTACATTCTTCTGAGCAGGCATGAATGAAAGACATACCTGTAGCAGTTACACATACCCCAATAAGGTCCAGAGCTTTCAATACAACAGTTGATGGCTCTTTAGCACCTTTTGTGCCCCACTGTGGCTGTGTTAATGTATGCACCTTGGTTGGCAGATGCTAACCATGGGACATGGTTACTCCAGTCACGTACAACCCCCCAGCTGGGAGAGCATGAGGGACCTGCTGGGGGAGCACAAGGGATAGGATCCCTGGTCAACAGACAGGGTCCTCAGTCAGCAACGTGCTCCAGGCCCAGAGAAGATTCTGGACCATACTCATAATAACCACAGCCAGATCCAACCTGGCTATAAAATGGGGACCCTGCCAGAGACCTCCTTTGACTGTTCTTCTCAGAGCAGCGAGTCTGTGATCGGAGCCCTCCCCCTAAACAGGGACACCATTTAAGGAGGTTTCCCGGGACTGTGAGCCCTCACTTTTTCCTTGGTGAGTGATTATTTCTTCTGGATATATCCTTGAGTGAGTCCTTGCCCCACCCCTCCCCAGGCAAGCATTTATTTCTTCTGAGTACTCTTGAGTGAGAGAGGTTTCTCTTTTGAGTGTGTACCATGTGGATCATCATTCTTGTGTGGTTGTATGATAATAATATCCCCAACTAGCATATAGAACCTGCAGTTTATTAAATGTTGCCCTAGTGCTGATTGATTTTTGGATTACCCTCCCTGCTTGGATTGGTTTCTGTCATTTGGTTTTGGTTCCAAATTAAAGTTGGTTTAAGCTTACATTTGCTTAGAGTAATTTTGGGGTGTCTCAGTGACAATACCTTTTAAAATATATTTCCTTTTCTTTTAGAATGGGACTTCTTTCTCTGGGTTTTCTGTTTCTTTTGCACCATTTGGCCTGGCTTGTTGTTCTTCTTCTTGTCCTGGTCAGAATGTTGCCTGGTGCCCTCCTGCCTTTTTGTTTTAAAGGGCTGTGGGGGGACCTTCCTTCCCTTTCCTCTGGGAGCATGACATGGCAGTCTTTCTTTTAAGGCTTTTTCTTAGAATATAAGCAAGACCTGACCCCTCCTGATTTGACCATGTTTCCAATTTGTCCATGAAAAACTTGAAAACATGTCCAAACACCTTTTTTGCAATAACTTGAATTGCACTTTTAATATGTGGCGTAACAATTTCCAAATCCCTTTTCAAAAGTGGGATAGCCTTTCAAAACAGGCTATGGAATATTCCTCTGACACCTGCACCATACATTACAGGAACACCTTGAAAACCCATTCTGTGATTCTGTGAACACTATTGCCGACCTGGGCTCTGTAATATTATAATTCATATACAAGGATGGGCCCCCCTGATTTTTTACTGCTATCATTTTGGCATGGTTTCTTAAAATATCAGAGGCTTCCAGGGCCACAAATTCAGCTTCACAGTCACCTTCCCAAAGCAGAATGAGGCTTGCTTGTTCTGATCAGTCTTAATTTCAGTGCTGATCCTGTCGATGTGCTGGTGGTTACCAGCACCCAGTATCACTTAATATACATCGCTGTCATGATCTCATTATGACTGTCAGTCAGAACACAGTGAAATAAACTGCAAAATCCCCAACTGTACATGCAGGTACTGCATTTCTACCAGCCCCACCTCCCACTTACCTGAGAGTTTCAGTGACCTCAACAACTATACGGTAAAGTTCCATTTGGTGTTTTGTGGGAAGATTCTGGTGTTGACATTGCTGGGTAGAGGGATGTAGAAACCCCTGTCTGCCATCCTTCTTTTTCCCCCACTCTACTGTCAAGCAGTAGATGTCCTGGACCTGAGAGTTTTCTATCCAGCTGTTAAATTTATGGGGCCAGCAACACCACTTTACCAGCAACTGTTTCTTTCTACCTTTCCCCTTTTGCAGCAATGATCTCTTTAGATTCTGTATTTTCTCACAGATCTTCTCTTCTAGATTCTGTCTTCATCAGGATTCACTTTTTGAAGTTCTTCAGGGCAAAATATTCTCTTAGTTGCTTCACGATCATAGTCTATTAAGTGGTACACAGGTATTCGTCCACTTCTCACAATTTCAGCTACTATGAAAATTCTGTCTATGAAAGTCTGCTCATATCCTTTTTCAAATCTCTCTTTTGTTCTAGACACCCTGATGTGAACTGTTAGATGGATAAGGAATTGACTGGATTGACACATTCAAAGAGTTATAGTCAATGGCTCAATGTCCAAGTGGAAACCATTAACTGGTGGTGTCCATCAAGGGTCCATATTGGGACCAATGCTATTTAATATCTTCATCAATGAACTAGACAGTGGGATTGAATGCACCCTCAGCAGGTTTGCTGATGACACTAAGCTAGGTGGTGTGGTTGATGCACTGGAGGGAAGGAATGTCATCCAGAGGGACCTTGACACGCTTGAGGAGTGGGTCCATGCAAATCTCATGAGGTTCAACGAGGCCAAGTGCAAGGTCTTGCACCTGGGTCTGGGCAATCCCCAATATCAGTACAGACTGGAGGGCATGAACGGATTGAGAGCAACCCTGTGGAGAAGGACTTGGGGATGCTGGTGGATGAAAAATTGCATATGGGACAGCAACGTGCACTTGCAGCCCAGAAAGACAATTGCATCCTGGGCTGCATAAGAAGCAACATGGCCAGCAGGTCAAGTGATGTGATTCTCCCCCTCTACTTTGGTCTCATGAGACCCCACTTGGAGTACTGCATCCAGTTCTGGTGTTTACAGAACAAGAAACACATGGACTGGTTAGAGTGGGTCCAGAGGATGGACACAAAAATGATCATAGGGCTGGAACACCTCTCCTCTCATGCAGTGTCAAGACTTTTTATAGCTGAGGGGCAAAAAGAAGGGACCCAAGGGCATCTTCACTGCTGTCATAAGTGTGCTGGTTTGACTGAAAACGAGTCAATTTTCTTCATGCAGTTAGAAACCTTTTTTTTTTTGTAGCTAGCATGGTCATTGTTTAGATTTAGTTTGAGAACAAGAAAATAACACCCTGGGACAGAGTTAATGTTTTTAATTGCTCTGGTCTGAGAGACAAGGCCTTTGAGCTCTCTGTGCACAGGTGTGAGGCAGCTAGGAAGTGGGGCATAGATGGGGCAAACCTTGACTGACATCCTGACTGTTCAATAAGAATACTCCATGCACTGGGAGAGTTATTTTCAGGTGTTTCTTTAGTTTGGCCTTTTGCCATCCTGCCGTTTTGCAGAGGGCCTCTGGGCCTTTCTACCTTTTTCTCTCTTTTCTCTTTAGGATCAACTGTTCAGGACCAGGGTGCTTTTTATTTTATATTCTATTTTTTTATTTTATATTCTTTCCACTTTATATATATTAGTAGTAGTGGTAGTATATTAGTGTTATTTTGTTATTTTATTAAACTGTGTTTATCTCAATCCACAAGTTTCTCCCTTGCCTTTCAATTCTCTCCCCTATTTGAGAATGGGAGGGGAGCTGAAGTGAGCAAGTGATTATCATGGTTATATTGCTAGCTTGGGTTAAACCACAACAATAAGGTATAAATGCATTTCACACAGTGAGTTCAAAATTACTTTAGCTTTTTCTCTCACAGCTCATTAAAAAAAGATCAGTTCAGGCAAATAATCTGGACTTTTAACTAGGGTCCCAAGCAGCCCCAGGCAGCCTTCATGCTGCCCCAAGCTACACTCTTGGTACAATCTGACTGAGTATGTTGACATGAGGCTCAAACTTGTCCTGTCTGACATGTTGATGCTCTCTGAGGGCTGGGCTGGTTTCAGAATCACAGAAGAGTTTAGGACTTACTTGTTTATACCCAGGGCAAAAGTAGGAAGCAGGCAGTCGTGCCACCTCTCATGCAAGCAAAATATTAAAGTTGGAAACTAATTGTCACAGTTTAATCCGAGCTAGCAATCTAAACCATGATATCCACTTGCTCGCTCCCCCCAACCCCACTTCCAAATAGGGGAGAGAATCAAAAAGGAAGGGAGAAACTCGAGGACTGAGATGATAAACATAGTTTAACAAAATAATAAAATAATAAAAATAACAAAATAATACTATTATACTGCTACTACTAATATATATAAAATGGAAGTAGAATATAAAATAAAAGATATTCAGTGCAACTCCTCACAGACTTTGTCCACACCAAGCAGCCAGTCCTAGGAAGCAGCACTCTGATCCAGAACAGCTGATCCTGGGGGAAGAGGGAAAAAGGCAGAAAGGCCCAGAGGCCTACTGCAAAACAGTAGGACGGCAAAAGATCGAACTAAAAAACTCCCAAACTGAATTCAACCCAAAGAGAGCTCAAGTGGAACGGGTCTCCATCTCACAAGATGGAAAACCCGACTCCTTAAATATGAAACATGATACTAATGGCATGGAACATTCTTATTGATCAGTGTGGATGTCAGTCAAGGATGACAAAGCTGGTTGTGGCGGATGCACTTGACCCCCCCCCCCCAGCCAAACCAGTAGCGGTTTGGTCCAGACTCCAGAGGAGGTAAAGGCCTGAGCCGCAGACAGACCAAGAACTCCTTCCAGGAGACTCACAGAGAAGCAGAACGGCACGCTTAATGCCAGTGGCTTGTAGGTGCAGGGAATCTCATGCAGACTTTTCCTACTGTATGCAATTTGACTACGAGTCAACCACTTCATTCTATAAATACAACAGCCTGGATGAGCCCACTTTGAGCTCTCCCTGCGAAATAAGTGAGCTGTATGGCAATGGTTTTACTACTCACAGGTCAGTGGATGAGTCCAATTCAAGTTCAATATTGATCATTTAGCTTAAGTAGATGCACACCAAATGGATTGTTTAGAGATATAAGTTTGTATGATTTTTAGCGTACTTTTTGATTCATGTTACTTGGTAGACTAGATTTGCTAAAATTTTAAGCTGTAAGGTCCTACTTGTATTTACCAAAAGTAACTGCAGACTGTTATAGACGATCACGATAAATAGCACACACTCGTCAGAATAAATTGCTTAGAATTTATTGTAGCAAGCGGCAAGCAGGCAAAACAGCGCTGGGCGACCAGGGAGTCTGCGCTCCACCACGGCACGCCTTTCCAGTAGCAGCAAGCTTGGTTAAATGTGGTAAAGGATTACATATTCATGGTTATTCCAGGAACGCCTATACGTATTCAAAACTTTTCCTCGAAAAGACCGTTCTTATTAAAATGAGTTCCAAGGAATTATATCTATAGTCTTCAGCTTTGGCTCTTTCCTGTTGTGCCTGCACGGTGTCTCCGGGTGGTCACGGGTGGGGGTCTTTTGAATGAAGGCTGCGGTCTATTTTGTCGTGCATTTCTTATCTTTGGCCTAGCACACTGGGTTTGGCCAAGGCTCCAACGGCTTGAGCTGGTTTTCCTTCCGCTTTGTGCTGAAGACCCCCGTTATCCCATTCACACAAGGATGCAACTGGGCCCTTATCTCTGTCAGTCTCTTCCTGAATGTTCTGCAGGGTACACTAAATTAGACTTTTACACATATCTGTGGAACAAGGTTTTTTTACAAAGACTACATACAGGTTGCATTTTTTAATGGCAGCATGTACTAATATTAAATGCTCAGGTTTCACAGCCACTGATAACATATCCATTTAGACCGGTTTGATTAACAAATATATCGTTAAGTCTATTACAAGACTACACTAAATGCCTGCAAGATAAAGTCTAGTTTGCATTTTGCTGGGAGAAATGGGACTGACTGGGAGAACAACGATCCAAGGCTAACACGGAGACATCACAGATATCTGCACTTCACTGAGAAGAAAGGATTTATCCAGACAAAACGGCACCTTCAAGGATATGAACCAAAAACAATGTCAACAACTGAACAAAACAGAGGTCCACGTGGAGTCAGGGAAAAAGGGTCCAATAGGGAGGAAAGGACCTGGTGGTTACATTTTGCTATTGGACTGAATCTTGGTGTGAATGGTCTGTAAAGATATAAAAGTTTGCAGTTTTCTATGCTCAGGCGGACCTCCGTGTTGGTACCCGGCTTAAGCCAGCCCTTTTGTTATTTTATTCCATTAAAAATTTTTCCTGAAAATTTTGCTTCCTGAAAGCCTACTTTGCATACGATTATGGGTCTCCCCTGAAAGTTTGCCTTTGGAGCTCTGAGTACAGGCTCTGGAGTAAACAGTTATCAGGGAAAGAAGAACCCTGAATGTTTGCATCATGATGGATATATGCGTTGCCTGAGAGTTTGCCTCAGGAGCTTCAAAACACAGCCCCTGGACCGAACAGTCCTCAGGGAGAGAAGATGCCTGAAGGTTTGCTTCGTGAATAGATACACGCACCTGGAAAGAAGGTAAGCAATATTTGGTTTGGTATATCTCCCCCATGCAGTAAATAATAGAGCAAACCTGCCACCGAACTCTTTAAGGTCGCGCTTCTCTTTAAGAAATCTAAACATTGTTCTGCAGCAAGCAGAACCCTAAATTACTCCCCCACGACACTGGTGGAGGGGCCTGGAGCACAAGTCTTATGAGGAGCAGTTGGGGGAACTGGGGCTGTTTATCCTTGAGAAAAGGAGGCTGAGGGGAGACCTTATTGCTCTCTACAACTATCTGAAAGAATGTTGTAGCATGGAGGGTGTTTGTCTCTTCTCCCAAGTAGCAAGTGATAGGACAAGAGCTCTGGCAGGGGGATTGGACTAGATGATCTTTCGAGGTCCCTTCCAATCCCTAACATTCTGTGATTCTGTGATTCTGTGAAATGGCCTCAAGTTGCACTAGGGAAGGTTCAGATTGGATATTAGGAAAAAATTCTTCATGGAAAGGGTTGTGAAGCAGTGGAAAAGGCTACCCAGGGAAGTGGAAGTCACCATCTCTGGAAGTGTTGAAAAGGCATATAGACGAGGTTCTTAGGGACATGGTTTAGTGCTAGAGTTAGGTTATGGTTGGACTCGATGATCCTGAGGGTCTCTTCCAACTGAAATGATTCTATGATTCTAAGGTCTTTCCCATCCATGCCCCCCTTACTAGCTGCCTCATACTGTTGTCCTTAAAATAGGGTTCTGTCACCCAGTGTGTAAAAAAGCCAAATTGTAGCACACAGAGATGAGATATTATTACACAGTTGCACAAGCCTGGATGCTGGAATAAAGCCAGCATGCCAGCAAGAAAAGTAACAATCAAAACAATGACAGTGCTAGCTACAAAAAAGGTTTCTAACTGCATGAAGAAAATTAACTCACTTTCAGTCAAAACAGCACATAAATGCTCTTTACTTTCTGTGATTTTAAACAGCATCTAATATGTTCCTATATATTGCTCTTTTTATAGCACTGGAGAAACATGGGACTTCACAAAAATGGGAACAGAACTCTACATTAGACAAGGTGTTTTGCTTTTGGCTGGGATAGAGTTAAATTTCTTCATAGCTGCATCTATAAATCTATGTTTTAGATTTTTGATGAAAGCAGTATTGATAACACACTGATGTTTTAGTTACTGCTGAGCAGTGCTTACAGAGAGTCAAGGCCTTTTCTGCTCCTCATAAAAAAAGTTTAAAAGGCTTTACTAATGCTACTAATAAATAGAGAAAATAATACAAAATATACAAAACCAATCTTGAATTTCCCAGGGTAGTGCAGGGTTACCTGATGTGGAGTTGGCATCACTCCAGTGGCTGCAGGGCAAGCACCTGGAAGCACCAACAAGTCCCAAAGGCGTCCCTATGGTCTCAGGTCCCATAAGCAGCATCTTGCCGGGTCTCTGTCATGATCCGTGATCCTTTGGTGGGGAGATCTCAATGATGTTCAGTCAGGAATCATCTTTTATACTTCTTCACACTCCCCCTTGCTCCCATGGATTGAGGCCAATCTCTGCCTTTGTTTTGCAATCCAGGCTTAACTGCGCAGGCCCAAAGAGTCCCCACTTCACTTGCCAGAACCCTTCTGCGCCTGCATCGCCTCACGTTCAGGGGTCTCGCAAGTCTGTGATAGGTTGTGTCTCATCTTGGTGTTCTAAATTTGGCTCTTTTGTATCCTGGTTTTGGGATAACAGTTGTAGCACACCAGATGAGACACTAATAAAAACCTTGCCCAGTCCAGCTTGCTGTGGCGGTGGGGGGGCAGGTGCCAATTGGGCTCCAGCGCGCACTGACCTGTTTTGTCAAGGAGACCCAGCAGTACCTGTGTGACCTACTGCAGGACCCGGCACTTGGCCTTGTTGCTACCAACTGAAGTATTCCATCCCATTCACGTCATACTTCATATAAAAGTGGGAGATCACGAGGATCTCATCCCTTTTCCTCATGACTACAAAGTCCAGTCCAGGACTTCAGGTGCCAGCCCTGCAGTTGCTGGGACTTTCAAGATTGGTTTTGTGTATTTTGTTTTATTTTCTCTATTTTTATTGGTAGTATTAGTAAAACATTTTTAATTTTTCCAACTCTTTTCTCTCTGTCCTTCTTTCCCTCCCAGTCGCCTGTCCTTAGTGGGAAGGGGGGAGAGGGAGGGGCTGAAGGGGGAAAGCGGGGGGAGAGGGGGTTAACAATACATCTGCCATGGTTTTATTGTCACTGTGCAATCAAAACCTCAACAGTTGTAATGCCCACAGCCAGATCTGACCAGGCTATAAAATGGGGTCCCTGCTGAAGACCCCCTTTGAGTGGTCTTCTCAGAGCAGCGGGTCTGTGAACTGAAGACCCCTTTAGACTGGGGTGCCCTCTAAGGAGACTTCCCAGGATTGAGAGTGCCTCACCTCCTCATTTGGGTGAGTGGTTATTTTTCTTTACAAGATATATCCTTGAATGAGTCCTTGCCTAACCCAGGCAAGTGTTAGCCTTCGCCTAACCCAGGTGAGTGATTACTTCTTGTGGGTACCCTGGAGTCAGAGGCCTCTGGTTTTGTTTCTTGTGAGTGAATACGTGCACATTGTGGATCTTCATTATTCTTATGTTGTTGTACCCCAATGATCTCCTCAACTGATATCTGAAGCTGTATTTTATGTTGTTGGAGTACTAAATAATTGTATAAACCCTGTTTCTAGTTGGTTTATTTGCTACATTTTTCCATCTAGAATAAAGTCTCTCTTGGAATTTGTTGTCCACCTAAAATTGACTTTTGGGATACCTCTGTGACACTCATACAATTGGCCTCAGCCCATTTATCCATCCTGTCCAGATCCCTTTGTAGGTCCTTCCTAACCTCAAGCAGATCAACACTCCCACTCAGCTTGGTGTCATCTGCAAACTTACTGAGGGTGCACTCGATCCCCTCATCCAGATAACTGATAAAGATATTAAACAGAACTGGCCCAAATACTGAGCCCTGGAGAACACCACTTGTGACCAGCTGCCATTTGGATTTAACTCCATTCAACACAACTCTTTGGGCCCAGACATCCAGCAAGTTTTTTACCCAGCGAAGAGTACAGCCATCCAAGTCATGAACAGCCAGTTTGTCCAGGAGAATGTTGTGGGAAACAGTGTCAAAGTTTACTAAAGTCTAGGTAGACAACATCCACAGCGTTTCCGTCATCCACTAAGTGTGTCAACTTCCCATAGAAGGAGATCAGGTTGGTCAAGCAGGATCTGCATTTCATAAACCCATGCTGACAGGGCCTGATCACGTGTTTGCCTTGTATGTGCCGAGTGACGGCACTCAGGATGATCTGCTCCATGACTTTCTCTGGCACCAAAGTCAGATTGATAGGCCTGTAGTTCCTGGGATACTCCTCCTGGCCCTTCTTGTAGATGTGTGTCACATTTGCTAACCTCCAGTCAACTGGGACCTCCCCATTTAGCTAGGACTGCTGATAAGTAATTGAAAGTGGCTTGGTGAGCACCTCTGCCAGCTCCCTCAGTACCCTCAGGTAGATCCCATCTGGACCCATAGACTTGTGCATGTCTAAGTGGTGTAGCAGGTCCTCTTGAATTATTTGGGCTTCATTTTGCTCCCCATCCCTGTCTTCCAGTTCAGGGTGCTGTGTACCTGGAGCATAACTGGTCTTACTGTTAAAGACTGAGGCAAATAAGACATTAAGTACCTCAGCCTTTTCCTCATCCTTTGTCACTATGGTTTCCCCCACATCCACTTAAGGATGGAGATTCTCCTTAGCCCTCCTTTTGTTGTTCATGTATTTACAGAAACATTTTTTATTGCTTTTTACGGCAGTAGCCAGAATGGGGTGGGTGCCCTGGTGGCAGAAGAAACAGAAAAGGCAGAATTACTGAATGCCTTCTTTGTCTCTGTCTACTCTGCTGGAGGCTGTCCTGGGGAGTCCTGTACCCCTGAGACCCCGGATGAAGCCAGGTCAATGGAGGAGTTTGCTTTAGTCGATGAGGACTGGGTTAGGGAGCAATTAAATAGTCTGGACATCCATAAATCCATGGGTCCAGATGGGATGCATCCGCGAGTGCTGAGGGAGTTGGCTGAAGTCATTGTTAGACCGCTCTCCATCATTTTTGCCAAGTCTTGGGAAATGGGAGAGGTGCCCGAGGATTGGAGGAAAGCAAAGGTCACTCCAGTCTTCAAAAAGGGCAAGAAGGAGGACCCGGGTAACTATAGACTGGTCAGCCTCACCTCTGTCCCTGGGAAAGTAATGGAACACCTTATCCTTGGTGTCATCTCAAGGCATATCAGGGATAAGAGGGTCATTAGGGGCAGTCAGCATGGCTTTACCAAGGGTAAGTCATGCTTGACCAACCTCATAGCCTTTTATGAGAATGTAACAAGGTGGATGGATGATGGCAGGGCGGTGGATGTGGTCTACCTTGACTTCAGTAAAGCCTTTGACACAGTCTCTCACAGCATCCTCACAGCTAAATTGAGGAGGTGTGGTCTAGACAATAGAGTAGTGAGGTGGGTTGCAAACTGGCTTAAAGAGAGAAACCAGAGAGTGGTGGTCAATGGTGCGGAGTCCAGTTGGAGGCCAGTATCTAGTGGAGTGCCTCAGGGGTCAGTACTGGGGCCAATATTATTCAACATATTCATTAACGATTTGGACAAGGGAATTGAGTGTACTATCAGCAAGTTTACTGATGACACTAAGCTGGGAGGAGTGGCTGACACGCCAGAAGGCTGTGCTGCCATCCAGCGAGACCTGGACAGGCTGGAGAGTTGGGCGGGGAATAACCTGAGGAAATTTAACAAGGGAAAGTGTAGAGTCCTGCATCTGGGCAGGAACAACCCCAGGTTCCAGTATAGGTTGGGAAATTACATATTAGAGAGCAGTGTAGGGGAAAGGGACCTGGGGGTCCTGGTGGACAACAGGATGACCATGAGCCAGCACTGTGCCCTTGTGGCCAGGAAGGTCAATGGCATCCTGGGGTGTATTACAAGGGGGGTGGTTAGCAGATCAAGAGAGGTCCTCCTTCCCCTCTACTCCACCCTGGTGAGACCCCATCTGGAATATTGTGTCCAGTTCTGGGCCCCTCAGTTCAAGAAGGACAGGGAACTGCTGGAGAGGGTCCAGCGTAAGGCAACAAAGATGATTAAGGGAGTGGAGCACCTCCCTTATGAAGAAAGGTTGAGGGAGCTGGGTCTCTTTAGTTTGGAGGAGACTGAGGGGTGACCTTATTAATGTTTATAAATATATGAAGGGTGAGAGCCATGAGGATGGAGCCAGGCTCTTCTCGGTGGCAATGATAGGACAAGGAGTAATGGGATCAAGCTGGAACACAAGAGGTTCCACTTAAATTTGAGAAAAAACTTCTTCTCAGTGAGGGTAACAGAGCACTGGAACAGGCTGCCCAGGGAGGTTGTGGAGTCTCCTTCCCTGGAGACATTCAAGACCCACCTGGACATGTTCCTGTGCGACCTCACCTAGGCGTTCCTGCTCCAGCAGGGGGATTGGACTAGATGATCTTTCGAGGTCCCCTCCAATCCCAAACATACTATGATACTGTGATTCAGCTCTAGTTGGGCTTTGGCCCTTCTAATTTTCTCCCTGCGTAACCTCACAGCATCCTTGTACTCCTCCTGAGTTGCCTGCCCCTTCTTCCAAAGGTCATAAACTCTCCTTTTAGTTCTGAGTTCCAGCCGAAGCTCTCTGTTCAGCCAGACCAGTCTTCTTCCTTGTTGTCTCATTTTTCAGCACACAGGGATGGCCTGCTCCTCTGCCTTTAAGACTTTGTTTTTGAAAAACAACCAGCCTTCCTGGACTCCTTTGCCCTTCAGGACTGCCTCCCAAGGGACTCTGTCAACCAGCCTCCTAAACAGGTCAAAGTCTGCCCTCCAAAAGTCCAAGGTAGCAGTTCTGCTGACCCCCCTCCTTACTTCTCCAAGAACAGAAAACTCCATCATTTCATGAATGCTATGCCCAAGGCGGCCTCTAACCATCACATCGCCCACAAGCCCTTCTCTGTCTGCAAACAACAGGCCCAGTGGGGTACCTTCCCTAGTTGGCTCACTGACCAGATGTGTCAGGAAGTTGTCTTCCACACACTCCAGGAGCCTCCTATACTGCTGTATTTTATTTCCAGCAGATATCTGGTAAGTTGATGTCCCCCATGAGAACAAGGGCTAGCAATCATGAGACTTCTCTCAGCTGCCTGCAGAATATTTCATCTGCTTCTTCATCCTGGTTGGGTGGTCTGTAACAGACTCCCACCAGGATATCTACCTTGTTGGCCTTCCCCCGATTCTTATCCATAAACACTCAACCCTATCGTCACCATCATTAAGCTCTAGCCAGTCAAACCACTCCCTAACACACAGGGCTGCCCCACCTCCTCTCCTTCCTTGCCTGTCCCTTTTGAAGAGTTTATAGCCATCCATTGCAGCACTCCAGTTGTGTGAGTCATCCCACCATGTTTCTGTGATGGCAACTGTATCATAGTTTTTCGGTTTTACAATGGCTTCCAGATCCTCCCGTTTGTTGCCCATGCTGTGTGGATTGGTACAGATGCACTTCAGTTGTGCTATTGATCCTGCTACCTTTTTGCAGGGACAAGCCCTAATTTCTACATGACCATTCTCAGGTTTCTAACACATCAATAACCTTTGAATCTTTGCTGCAGCACGGCTCTCCATCCCCTACCTCCACTGAGAAAGCATACTGAAGGACCTCTCTAGCACTCTGTTGCTCAAGCATTGTCATGCCATCCCCAGGCTTATCTCCACTGAGCCTGGTTTTCTCCCCTTCTCCCTTCAAATCTAGTTTAAAGCTCTTTCGCTAATCCCTGCTAACTCCTGTGCAAGGATTCTTTTCCCCTTTTGAGACAGGTGTGCCCCCTTTGTTACCAGCATGCCAGGTGTCAAAATTCTGCTGGTGACATCAGTCCCACAGCCAGCTATTGATCTGCTGGGCTTTCATGTTTCTTCCCTCATCGTTCCCTGCAACTGGGGGAACAAAGGAGAACACTACTTGTGCTCCTGATCCATTGACCAGTTGTCCCAAGGCCCTGAAGTCCCTCTTGATCACCCTCAGACTTCCTGTTGCAACTTCATCGCTGCCTACCTGAAAAATCAATAATGGATATTAATCTGAAGGTTGTAGCAGGTCAGGTAGTTTTCACTTCTTTAACCCAAGCCCCAGGAAGGTTGCAGACTTCCCTAAGAAGTGGGTCCAGTCTGCATATTGGGCCTTCTGTTCCCTTCAGAAGGGATTCTCCTATGATAACAACCTGCCTTTTTTTCTTTATGGAGGAGGTTTTGATAGAGGACATAGACTGTCTTAACCTCTGTGACACCTCCAACTCAGTTGAACCATCGTCCTTATTATTGTGTGGTTTCACTTGCAGAGCCTCATACCTGTTGTGCAAGGAAACCTGGGAAGGTGGGGTAGTCACAGCAGAGACCTGCCTGCTGTGTCAGGCAGGAACATGTTGCCATTGCCCCCTATCCCCTAAGTCACCACATTAAGCCATGCAGAGAAGATAGGGAATTCTTTGTATCATGTGCCCTGCCTACCTGCTGGGCCTGCCTCAAGGAAGGCAGGGTGCAACTCCAGTAGTCAGTCTCCCTCTTGTGCTCCCTGACACTCCTCAACCTACTCACCTCCTCCTGGAGCTCTGTCACTAAGCAGAGGAGTACCTCCACCCGGGTGCACCTCCCAAAGGTGTGCTCACTACTGCTGTCTGGTACTGGCACAAGAGTAGGGCACACCCTGCGGCCTGACACCTGGGTGGCAGCATGTTTCCACTGGATTTCAGTCTGGGCAGCTGCATCAGTTGTGGTGGGTACCAAGCTTACAGAGGCCGTGGCTTTCTGTCAGGTGCACACCATTGCTCCCCGATGAGCTGGCAGAGCTTCACCACCCTTCCTGCGTATCCTTCCTGCCGCTCAAACTGCTGCGCTACACCCTGTTTGCCCACTCCAATCAATGGTGCTCCCTGAGGGCTTCTTTTATATGTGGGGGAAGGGGTTTGGCCATCACTGCTCCTGGCCCCGCCCAGCTGCTGTCACATAAGCTGTGGGCTTCTGGTGACTCTCTCTGTTCCCCCTGAGGTCCCCCTGGATCAGGAAACCCTGTTGTGCACCACACTAAGGCACACTACTGTGGATAGTGCCAGCACCAGAGCTGCTCACCTCAACAAAATTGAGTTCATTTAGTCTATGACTTTGGGCTTCATCTGTTAAGGACAGGAGAGGTGGTGTGTTGTGTGGAGTTACTGGGCACCAAAGCCAGCTTAGGTTGGGTCACTGCTGCGTCCAAAGCTTGTAGCTCACATATCTGGTGCAGTCCACACCCGTGGTCTGCGGGCTGAAGATGTCAATCTGGAGGAAGCTGCTGGGCAATAGTTGCTGAAGCCAGTTCTGGTTCCATCATCCCTGCACTTTGTTCGGTTTCATCAAAGTTCATTAAACTGGATTATTCTTACTATAATACTGTTGATATGGCATATAGCAACCATAGTAGTGATGACAGTTATGTAGGTATTAACATCATACAATTAAAATCATTGGCTATTCTCATCAAGAATCAAATCCCCTTGAAGTATACATTGGACTTTACCATCCTTCAGCACTACCCACCAAGTGCATCCAAGTCCTTGGGCAAAAGCAATCCCACGGATAGATTTGCTTTTGCCCTAGGCAGGAATAGCCCAGACAGTTTTTCCCAACATATTCCTTTCATGCACCACAGGGATTTTATCCCCTTCTACTGTATGTGAAAGGTCAGTCTGAGCAGGGCCAGCTCAATTGATGGATCTCCTGGCGTTAACTAACCAGGTGGCTTGTGCCAAATGCTTATCTCACTTTTAAAAGGTTTCACCTCCCATTGCTTTCAGGGTAGTTTTTAACAAACCACTGTATTGTTCAGTCTTCCCAGAAGCTGGTGCATGATAGGGGATGTGATATACCCATTCAATACCATGTTCTTTGGCCCATTTTTTTATGAGATTGTTTTTAAAATGAGTCCCATTGTCTGACTCAATTCTTTTTGGAGTGCCATGTCACCACAAGACTTGCTTTTCAAGGCCCAGAATAGTGTTCCGGGTGGTGGCATGGGGCAAAGGATATGTTTCCAGCCATCTGGTGATTGCTTCCACCATTGTAAACACGTAGTACTTGTCTTGGTGGCTTTGAGGGAGTGTGATATAATCAATCTGCCAGGCCTCCCCATATTTACATTTCGGCCATCATCCTCCATACCATACAGGTTTTAACTGATTGGCTTGTTTGATTGCAGCGCATGTTTCACATTCATGGATAACCTGTACAATGGCATCAGTGGTTAAGTCCACCCCTTGCTCACGAGCCCATCTATATGCTGCATCCCTTCCTTGATGGCCAGAAGTATCATGGGCCTACTGGGCTGTAAATAATTCACCTGTATGTTGCCAGTTCAAATCAACCTGAGCCACTTCAGTCTCAGCAGCCTGATCCACCTGCTGGTTGTTTTGATGTTCTTCAGTAGCCTGACTCTTGGGTCCATGAGTATCTATATGATGTACATTTACAACCAAGTTCTCTATCCAAGCAGCAATATCTCACCATAATTCAGTAGCCCAGATAGGTTTACCTCTCCACTGCCAGTTGGTCTGCCTCCATTCCTGCAACCACACCCACAGGGCATTTGCCACCATCCATGAGTCAGTACAGAGATAAAGTACCAGCCATTTTGCTCATTCAGCAATATCTGTATGGCTTTCACCTCTGCAAACTGACTCAATTCACCTTGTCCTTCAGCAGCTTCTCTGACTTGTCATGTAGGACTCCACGCAGCAGCTTTCCACCTCCAATGCTTTCCCACAGTACAACAGGACCCATCAGTGAAGAGGACATGTTGTTTCTCATTTTCTGGTAGTTTATTATATAGTGGGTGTCACGGAGGCACCCCGAGATTAGTTTAAGGGACAACAGGGTCCAAAACAACTTTTATTAAACCGGTGAGAAACAGGGTTTTAGCACTCCAAAAGTGACTTAAATATAGGTTCGGATATCAGTTGAGGAAAATTATTAAGGGGCAGCAACTAATACAACAGGCGGTCCACAGTGTGCATGCACATGGCTTCACCCAAAACAATGCTGGAACCGTCTCTGAGTCCCGGAGGAGTACACACTTGCCTGAACACAGTGCAGGATTATTCTTAAAGAGATACACGTGCTTGTGAGTACGGAAAGTGTACGCTCGTGATTCCGCGAGGGTAAATTTATAATACACTCACAATCCTGCGAGGGTTAATTTACTTACACGTGCAAATGTGCACAGAATACTACACGTGTTTACGTGGAAGCATGGGAGGAAAATACACTCGCGATTGTGCGAGGAAATAATTTAAAGTACGTGTGCAAATGTGCACGGAAACTTACTCGTGCTTGTATTAAACACGGAAAGTTACACGTGCATATGTGCACGGAAAGGATAAATACACTCGCGATTGTGCGAGGAAATAATTTTATACGTGCTTGTATTAAGCACGGGAAGTTACATGTGCATTATGTGCACGGAAAGTATAAATATACTCGCAATCCTGTGAGAAGTTTTACTCACACACGTGGTGGCAAGGCAAGCGGAGTCTCCATCCTGGGGAGGGGGGGCTCTCGGCGGCAGCATCTCGCTCGTGCTCCGAGAGACCCGCGACAATCATCGGAGTCTCGACGAGAGTCCCGTTTTTTATAGGCTGATCAGACCTGACTGTAGGCATTCTAGAAGCTTCTCTGCACCCCCACACCGTGTGTGGGGTGCCCCTGAAGCCTCCAAATATCCCCCACACTGGCCGCAGGTGCCCAGCGGCTCACTGGCGCCTCGGCACTCCCTTCTCTTAATGGCCCTGGCCAGGGTGCTCTGGGACCAAACAAAAGAAGCTGTCAGCCTCAAGTAGCAGAGAGAGAGGGAGATGTGCCTACTCCTTCCATGATGAAGGAGGGAGGGGGAGAGAGGGCGGTTTGCATCCTGCCACAGTGGGGCATTTTCAGCACATGTCACCTCCTCTTCTGGCGATATTCCAAAATCTTTGCCTTCTGGCCAGTCCATGATCAATTCCAAGATTCCTGGGTGACTGAGGTTTCCTATTCGAGCTCATTGTGTTATCAGTGTGACCCACTTGCTCCATGTAGCATCAATTGCATGATGTGTAGAGGGAACCTTCCTTTTGAACATCCAGCCCTGTACCAGTGTCAGGAGAAACTGTGCTTCAGGACCAATCACTTCCAAAGCAGCTCAGACTCCTTCAATATGCTGCCAATATCTCTTTTTCAGATGGAGTATAGGAGGTCTTGGATTCTCTGTATCCCAAATTCTAAAACCCTAGGGACTGACTTCAAGTGTCCCCTGGTGCTTCCTGCCAGAGGCTCCAGCCATTCTCCTCAGCTGCTGTGCAGAGTATATGTTTTACATCTAGTCATGCCTAGATCAGCCCAAGGGCTACTGCATGAACAATCTCCTGTTTAATTTGTTCAAAGGCATGCTGCTGCTCAGGGCCCCATTTGAAATCGTTCTTCTTCTGGGTCACTTGACAGAGAGGGCTTACATTCAGACTAGTTTAGAATGTGCATTCTCCAAAAACCCACAACGCTCTAGAAAGATTGTGTTTCCTTTTTGCTAGTTGATGTAGACATAGCTTCTAATTTGTTGATCACATCCATTGGGACCTGATGACATCCATCTTGCCATTTTATTCCTAAAAACTGAATGTTCTGTGCAGATCCCTTCACCTTACCTTGTTTTATAGAAAACTGGCTTTCAGAAGGATTTGAACATTTTTCTTTCCTTTCTCAAAAAATTATTCTGCTGTATTGCCCCACACAATAATATCATCAATGTATTGCAGGTGTTCTGGAGCTTCACCTTGTTCCAGTGCAGTCTGGTCAAATGGTAGGGCTGTGTTTCCACCCCTGGGGCAAGCAATTCCAAGTGTACTGGATGCTCCTCCAAGTAAAAGCAAACTGTGGCTTGCGCTCTGCTGCCAAAAGGACTGAGAAAAATGCATTAGCGATACCAATTGTGGCATACCACTTGGTTGCCTTTGACTCCAGCTGGTATTGAAGTTTTAGTGTGTCTGGCATGGCAGCACTCAGCAATGGCATGACTTCATTCAGGCCATGATAGTCTAATGTTAGTCTCCACTCTCCATTGGACTTCCGCAGTGGCCATATGGGACTGTTAAAGGGTGATCAAGTCTTGCTGATCACTCCTTGGCTCTCCAGTTGACAAATTAGCTTATGGATGGGAATTAGGGAGTATTGGTTGGTGTGATATTGCTGCCAGTGCACCACCATGGTAGCGATCAGCACCCATTGTTCTTAGACCCTCAGCAGCCCCACAACAGAAAGGTCCTCCACAAGACAGGACAAGGCAGACAGTTGTTTAATGTCCTCTTTCTCCACAGTGCCCATACCAAAAGCTCACCGGTACCCTTTTGGGTCCCTAAAATACCCTCTCTTGAGATAGTCTATGCCAAGGATGCATAGAGCCTCTGGGCCAGCCACAATGGAGTGCTTTTGCCAGTCCTTCCCAGTTAGGCTCACTTCAGCTTCTAATGCAGTCAACTGTTGGGATCCCCAAGTCACTCCAGAAATACTGATGGGTTCTGCCCCTTTATAGCTTGATAGCGTTACGGTACACTCTGCATTCGTGTCTACTAGAGCCTTATACTCCTGTGTGTCTGATGCGCCAAGCCATTGAATCCACACAGTCCAGTAAACCTGGTTGTCCCTTTCCTCCACCTTGCTGGAGGCAGGGCAACACTCATCCTGATCATAGTATTCATTAATGATGAATGTGTTAATGCGGCACACGAGGGTTCAAATCTCATCCTTGTTATTCACTTCTCATAAATACAAATCAGAAGTTACTTTCACAGGATCAGAAGTGAGATCAGTCCTTCTGCTTTGTGTGGGGAATGGCCCCGCTGGAGACTGGAGCAGTGATTTTTCTGGAAGAACCTTTATTTGAGATTGTTTTTCCTTGCAACTCACATACCTGTTCCTCTAATACTGAGGTAGGTTTTCCATCCCACTTCCTCATATCATCTCCGTGGTCACGCAAATACAACCACAGGGTGTCCTGTGGTGTACACCCTCTATATCCCCTCTCTTGAGTAAAAAAATGCTAACTCCTAATAGCTGAGATGCTGGTCCATACTGGTGGGCTGTAGGACATATCCTCTTTGAATTGCTGGAACTCCTGAGACAGTTTCTTGGCTATCATGTCTGGTAGTTTCTCCACAGCTGAGACGAGGGAGTAAGAGAGATTTTCTCCATATTGCCAGAGTTGGCCAACCACATCATCCACCGTTGACCTCTCTCCATCTTTCCAGCTCAGTACTTACAATGAGGTGGCATATGATGATGGTGCACTCCATACAACCTTCCGCCACCTGGACTGTGTGCATTGGACTTCATCTGGATCTGTGGATAACTCCACATTGTCTAAGTCAATATAAATTATCGCTAGCATGGCTAATTTCCTCAGGTAATGGATACTTCTCTCCACAGTAGTCCACTTGCCTGAGTTGCATATAATATCTTCCTTGAAGGGATACCTTTCTTTCCTTCAGGCTTGACAGGAGTCATCTCCAAATGCTGAGGGATTGTGCCCCTTTTGCAATCTCTTTGTATTATATTCCTGAGATTAATATAAGGGGGGCTGTTAAAGTATGTAGGGATGCGGTGAGAAAGGCTAAGCTCCACTTGGAATTAAATGTGGCCAGGGATGTCAAGGAACACAAGAAGGGTTTCTTCAAGTATATCAGCAGCAAAAGGAAGGTGAGGGAAAATGTAGGTCCACTGCTGAATGACATGGAGAACAGAAGAGGTGCCTAAGGACTGGAAGAAAGCCAGTGTCACTCCAGTCTTCAAAAAGGGCAAGAAGGATGATGGAGGAAACTACGGGCCAGTCAACCTCACCTCTGTCCCTGGTAAGGTGATGGAACAGTTCATTCTGGATGTCATCTCATCTGGATGTGGAGGAAAAGAAGGTTATCAGGAGTAGTCAGCTTAGATTCACCAAGGGGAAATCATGTTTGACCAACCTGATAGCCTTCTATGATGGTATGACTGGCTGGGTAGATGAGGGAAGAGCAGTGGACGTTGTCTACCTTGACTTCAGTAAGGTTTTTGACACCATCTCTCACAACATCCTCATAGGTAAGATTAGGAAGTGCAGGTTAGATGAATGCACAATGAGATGGATCCTGAACTGGCTGGATGGTAGACCTCAGAGGGTTGTGATCAATGGTGCAGAGTCTGGTTGGAGACCTGGAGCTAGTGGGGCTCCCCAGGGGTCAGTACTGGGTCCAGTCTTGTTTAACCTGTCCGTCAGTGACCTGGACGAAGAGACTGAGTATACCCTCAGCAATTTTGCTGATGATACCAAACTGGGAGGAGTAGTTGATACACCAGAAAGCTGTGCTGCCATCCAGCGAGACCCAGACAGGCTGGAGGACTGGGCAGAGAAGAACCTGATGAAATTCAACAAGGACAAGTGTAGGGTTCTGCACCTGGGTAGGAATAACCCCAGGCACCAGTACAGGTTAGGGGTGGACCTGCTGGAAAGTAGCATTGTGGAGAAGGACCTGGGAGTTCTGGTGGACAACAGGTTGACCATGAGTCAACAATTTGCCCTTGTGGCCAAGAAGGTCAACAGCATTGTGGGGTGCATTAGGAAAAGTGTGACCAGCAGGTCAAGGGAGGTTATCCTCCCCTTCTATTCTGCCTTGGTGAGGCCACATCTGGAGTACTGTGCCCAGTTCTGGACTCCCCAGTTTAAGAAGGACAAGAAAACACTGGTGGGAGTCCAGTGGTGGGCTATGAAGATGATTAGGGGTCTGGAGTATCTTTCTTATGAGGAGAGACTGAGAGACTTGGGTCTGTTTAGCCTGGAGAAGAAAAGGCTGAGAGGGGATCTTGTCAATGTTTAGAAATATCTCAGGGGTGGATGTCAAGAGGATGGGACCAGACTCTTTTCAGTGGTGCCCAACGACAGGCTGAGGGGCAACGGGCACAGACTGAAACATAGGAGTTTCCATCTGAACATGAGGAGAAACTTCTTTACTTTGAAGGTGCCAGAGCACTGGAACAGGATGCCCAGAGAGGTTGTAGAGTGTCCTTCTCTGGAGACATTCAAAACCTGACTGGACACACTCCTGTGTGCTCTGCTCTAGGTTAACCTGCTTTAGCAGGTGAGTTGGACTAGATGATCTCGAGAGGTCCCTTCTGACCCCAACCTTTCTGTGATTCTTTGATTCTGTCAATATCTCCTTCCCTAGAAAGGGATCCCAGCTGCTTGGCTTCCTGTACCTCTGTTTCCAGGCTACTGGCCCTGTTATCCCAGTATCAGAACAGTCAGGTGACAATGTGCTCGCCTGGACGACGGATGAAATCTTTTTGTATGTCTCGCAGCTCACTCAGGGCTAGGGATTGAGTGGTTACCATCTCATGTTCTTCCTCTTCCTCCTTCCCTCCTCATGGTCGCCCTGCTTTTTCATCCTCATCCCTTACTAAATGAGCTGACTCTCACTTTCCATCTTTCTTCTTTTGTATAGGGGCAACAGATACTAGCACGGATTGGTCCTCTGTCCCATCTGCAGTGCCTGTCACCAGGGTTGGAGCAGCCACAGCGGTTGTCACAGGGGGTGGAGTAACTGCAGTGCTTGTCACGTTGTCATTAGATCCAAAGACCCTCTCTTCCCTTTGAGGGTTTTGAATAGCGTTAAACAGGGCTCAGTAGGCATGGGCCAGGCCCCAGCACATTGCAGTGATTTGTGTCTCTCTGGAACTGCTAGGGTGACAGCATACTTATTCCAAATGTTCTACTAGTTTTTCAGGAGTCTGCACTTGTTCAGGGGTGAAGTTCTAAAATACTGGAGGTGCCCACTGTTCTAGACATTTGCCTATGCTATTCCACACACCCTGACACTCATAACTATCCAGCCTTGGGGCAGATCTCTGAATTATATTCATAAATTGCTTGTTAACCTTAGACAAAAGGGAAACAACAGTCCTAAGAAATAGCAATACAAGTGTTTTAACTACCCAAGGATGTTGAAGATACTGACAATTTATTCTAATGAAGGAGGAAACATCACAGAAGAAGGTAGCAAAGGTGCCATTCTGTATTTCCTCCCTAAAAAACTTCTCAGAGGAAGAGGTATAATTATTGTCTCCATGAGATAGTACCCAAAGTACAGTAATGGCTTCGGTACAAAGCTCAAATACCAGATTAAGCTCAAGGTCAGTGTTTTAATAACAATTTTCCCAAGCAAAGCATCACTAGTCATTGCAGAGCACAGCAAACTGCAAAAGCCAACACTGATCTTTAACATGTACTGCAAAAACAAGAGCATAGTGCAGATCAGGTAAACTAATATCGAGAACAGATGACTCAAGTGTGACCCGCAACTGTTAACAGATATAAATCCCTTTATATGTTCTAGTTAATCTGTTATTATCTCAAATCTTTCATACTCCATGTTGGGCACCAAAAAGAACTATCGTGGTTTAATCCCAGCCAGTAACTAAGACCACACAGCCACTCGCTCATACCCTCCCACAAGAGGGATGGGAGAGAGAATCGAAAGGGGGTAAGGAAAAAAATTCATGAGTTGAGATAAAAACAGTTTAATAGGACAGTGAATGAAGAAATAATAATAACACCACCACCACCACAAGTGATGCACAATGCAGTTGCTTGTTGCCCATGACACCAATAGCCTATCGGTTCCCAAGCAGCAGTATTTGCCCCCCAGCCATCTCCAGTTTATGTAATGAGCATGACATCAAATGGTGAGGAAAACTCCTTTGGCCAGCTTGGGTCAGCTGTCCTGGCTTTGCTCCCTCCCAGCTTCTTGTGCACCTGAAGCCTTCTCACTGAAAAGTCCTTGACTTGGTTTAAACATTGCTTGGCAACAACCAAAGCATCAGAGTATTATCAACATTCTTCTCATACGAAATCCATAACAGAGCACTATAACAGCTACTAGCAAGAAAATTAGCTCTATCCCAGGGCAATTACCAATGATTATTTTTGGTTATTAGGCACAACAGGACCTGGACAAATATTTTCCACTGAATCCTTTTAACTTAAAAAATTAGATGTAGTGATACCATGTTTTGTGAATTTGTAGCAGTTCTGCCAACTTCCTTGCTTTGAATTAAAGCCTAAAATATTTCAGATTGAGCCTTTTTTCTTATGCCACTATTGTAAATAAGATGTTCCAGTGATTCCTTTTCCAATTATTCTTTGTTTAGAAATTCCCTTTAAAAGTATAAACTTTGAAGTGTGAAAGCCAATCAAAACATCATGACACAAAAATTGTTATTCTGCTTTGACCCAAAATATGAAAAAAATACTTTGCTTTTACCTGAAAGAAAAATAATTACTAGCAAGTCAAAAATATCCACTCTTCTCCTAGTTAAAGACTTAACTGAATTTTACAGTGATTTTTCACTGCTTCCTTATGTACATTTATGAACAAAAAGTTTATTTGAAGTCAGGAGGTAAGGTAAATTAGAGAAACAAGTGTGGGTTTCAAAGAAATGTGTGAGGTTCTTTCTTCAGTAGACTTCTTTCTCTCTATTTGGTTTTCAGTGAACTTAGTGTAGGTTTCAAATTATGAATATAATATATGCCTGGACCAAAACTGCATTTTTATATGAAACAACTGTGTAAAATATACATTGTTACATACAGATACATAAACAGCTGTTTCCACACTCACACACACAAAGATATCATTCAGTAGCAAAAATAATTATCATTTTTTTTATAACATAGAAAGTTTCCATTCTAAATAGAAGTCAATCCTGTGTTTAGAATACAAGACTAAATGCTGCAATTAAGTATGTACTCTCTTGCCATTCACATCTATATGTAACAGTATGTTTCCCTTGTAATTGGTCATATCAGCTTATGTGAGATTCTAGTAAAAATGTTTGAGAAGATTTTAACCAAATAATGTACATTATCATCACCAGAAGCACCTCTTTAATTTATGAAATAGTTTTAGTAAAAAAATATTTTAAAAGACAGTATTTTAAATGAAAAATTTGAATGATAATTCATATCAATTGTTTTAATATTTATATTGTTTTAAACTTCAAAATTTTACTCCTGATGTGCCAAAATGACTTTTTCAATTTTAAAAAAAGTGTTAAAAATGCAGATCAAGCTGTAATACAAGGTGTTTCAAAAAGATGGACCCAATTTCAAAGCAGTATATTTCACGATGGTAACATGTTACAATTAAACAAAGACTTAAAATGGTTTAATGAGTTATCAAGTTTTAATAACCTTTTTATAAATGTTCTATGTTCCCTCCACCTGCTGTACAGACAACATTGAGTTGAATTCGTCCCAAATGCCTCTCAAAGTGACCATCTTTTCGAAACACCCTGTATTTTTGACTGCCATTAACTTGTATGCCATTTATTTACATAACACCTGTGAAGAATCAGAAAGAATCTAAAGAAGTGTCTATAGAAATGCATTCCCATACTCACTTCTGAAACACTGTAATAATAATAATAATAATAATAATAATAATAATAATAATAATATCACATAATCATAAAATGGTATGGATTGGAAGGGACCTTTAAAGATCATCTAGTTCCAATCCTCCTGCCATGGTGTCATGGTTTAACCCGAGCTAGCAATATACTCATGACAGGTGCTCACTTACTCCCCTCCCCACCCCCCAGATAGGGGAGAGAATTGAAAGGGAAGGGAGAAACTTGGATTGAGATAAACACAGTTTAATAAAATAACAAAGTACAAATACACAAGTAGTAAATATATCTATAAAAATAGAAATAGAATATAAATTAAAAGATACTCAATGCAATTCCTCATGAACACCATCCACACTGAGCAGCCGGTCCCAGGAAGCAGCATCCTGGTCCCAAACAGCTGATCCCAGAGAGAGAAAAGAGGAAAAAGGCAGAAATGCCCAGAGCGCTCAGAACGCCCTTGGCTCTCAGACCAGAGCAATTAAAAATATTAACTCTGTCCCAGGGTGTTATCGCTTGTTCTCAAACTAAGTCCAAATAATGACTGTGCTGTCTATGAAAAAGAAAGGTTTCTAACTGCATGAAGAAAATTAACTCATTTTCAGTCAAACCAGTACATTCCACTCCTTATTCCATACCATTTATGGCATGCTTAGGCCTTATCAATACATTCTAGTTAATTACTACTTCTACATATATACACAGATGTAATTCATCATTCTCTTAGGCTATCCTTTTGAAAAGTTCATTAAGTTCATTTAGTTAATGACTTTATGCTTCATTTATCACAACAGTCTCCCAGGGCAGGAAAGATGGTGTATCTAGTGCAGCTTGTGCCCACAGTTTGTTGGTTAAAGTTGTCAAATTAGAAGAAGTTGCCAGGCACCACTTGTTGAAGCCAGCTCTGGTTTCATCACCACTGCATTAATCTGAAAGACACTTCTTGAACACTGTTAGTATGGTATATAGCATCATGAAGCAATTAACATCATGTGATTCAATACTGAGTATTCTCACTGTATGGGAATATAGCGAAAGAATGGCGAGGAGGTTGGTTAAATGTAAATACGCTCAAGTGACTTGCAGTTGTGGTGTAGAAAAAGCACATACATCACACTAATTGTTTTACTGACCTTGTATGCTTGACAAGTAGAACCTCTCCATTAGATAACATAGGCCTGTGAGAAACTCTAAGATACCTGATCTCAGGACAAAATGCCCTAATTTGGGGGCTTCCACAACTCCCCCAGAGGTTATTAACAATGAGGACTGTTTGTGTTAGCTATGTGTCCCAACTGGGTTTTGGGACACCAGTATGCTTTTTATTCAGACCATTAGTCCGCTCAATGATCCCATTGGCTTGGGGATAATATGGTGTATGGAACACCCACTTAATACCTTCCCCTCGAGCCCAATCTTGAACCACTGTGGCTGTAAAGTGTGTTCCATTATCACTTTGAATATTCTCAGGGGTTGTTAAAACCACTCACACAACACTCACACTGTTTGGTAAAACAACAAGGGTCTGGCTGATCCTTAGGGTGCCTTTTGTAATATGCCACAATAGGAAGCATGCTCTGCTAAACCCCATTCCACCTTTAATTGATCTTGTGGGTGCAGCAGGCCCAGATTCTGATAGATTTTAAGTTCATCTTAAGGGCCTCTGTATGCTGCAAGGTCCAATCCCATTTCCTTTTCTTCTAAAGGAGGTCATATAAAGGGCAGGCAATCACCTAAAATCCTGCTATGTCTTTCTTCACTACCCCAATGTGCTCAATAGGTGTTGTAACTCCTTTTTGCTGTTCAGGGTCTGCCCCTTCTCAATAGCAGATAGGGAATCATAAGGTACTGCAATAGCTCCCGCTGTCCACCAAGCCCCTAGGAATTTAACTTCCTGCCTGGAACCTTGGCATTTGGAAGGTAGAATATCCAATTTATTTTTTTTTCCAATAGGTTCCAGATAGTCTCGTCTACCTGCTGAACCTGTTCCTTATTGTCTCTGCCCACTAAGATGTCATCTGCAGCAATGAGGAATGACGCATACGGATGCAGACAGAGATGCACAAAAACAGAATTCTTGTTAGCAGCAAGAGCAGAGCCAGGTAGAGCAGAGGAGAGCTGAGCCAAGCTGAGCTGACTTTTATTAACAGTTCTCAATTTATAGGTTTACAGATACGGGCCTGGACCAAGAGGTTAGACAGGATGTTTTTTCAAAAAATGTTATTCCAAACACACCACGCTCATCTTGTGACTATTTTCAGTCACGTTGCCATGCATATCTTGTGGGCGGTGTTCTGACCCACTCATTCACACACTCAGGCCCAACATTCACACAACATACATACGGGGGCAGTTTTCCGGCCCAAGATTTCATTCGCACTGGTCTGGGCTATCACTCCTTACACTCATAAAAAACATACTTCTGTATAACCTTGTCCAAGGCCCTTTAGCTGGAACTGCAGGTCCTGTCGTTCCCATATCTCCCCCCCTTTTTTTTTTTTTAACATCAGGTTCACAGTGTGTGCAGCAAGGACCCTGGCTTTATTCTTTACATTCTGTATCATTCTCCAGATGATCCAGAGGACTAAAAGAAAAAATATTACACAAGCACACCCAATTCCCAGAAAAACCCATGTATGCAGATTAAGACCTGAAAACCACATTTTTGGGTTTAACCACTTCACGCTATTAGAAAATGTCATCCATTAGGTCTTGCAGTGTTAATTCTTGCAAATCATGCAATTGTTTTTTGCAGGGTACTAACTAAATCCTGAACCAGGCCTTGCACATAAGCTGAGAGTGCTCTCTGGAGATGTTGTTTCACTTGATTCCACTCACGAACACTATCATTCCATTTTAATGGTGTTACACATGAATCCTTTTGAGTATATTCCAAATAACAATGCAATTTTATTCTGGTAGCCCAAGTGTTCTGTCCATCTCTTTCCAGCCACAACAGGGCTGCTTCACATATATTTATTGCAGAGGTGTGAATAGTTGTTGATTTTTATTCTTCCCCTGAGATGAGTGCTCTCCAGTCTCAGCAGAAGTTGTCTTTACAGAAGACCAAAAGTCAGTTTTATGTGGACAACAAGTTCCAAAACAGACTTTATTCTAGCCGGAAAAGTGTGGCCAATAAACTGACTAGAAACAGGGTTTATACAATTATTTAGCACTCTGACAACATAAAATACAGATTCAGATATCATTTGAGGAGATTATCAGGGAACAACAACACAAGAATAGTGAGGATCCTGAAGAGAAGCTGACAAATTCTTGTAACCAACTGACAAGAGCTAAATGTTTTCTGAACACCTGCAAAACAAAGGGATATTTTTCAGGTTTTAGATCCTTCTGCATGACAAGAGGGAGACAGAAGATTAAGTGATACATTGTTTAGAAGCAGGGTGCTTAGTTTATATTTAATTAATAATTAATAGGTGTATTGTAAGTAAGAAGCCAAACAATTATAACTAACATCATCAATTATTTCTTAGTATAGATGTATTGTATGTCAAAATTTTCAAAAATTGCAATGCATATGTAATAATTATGTGAACATAAGCAATGCAAGAGTGTCCAGTTACTGGAGCACTTATGGAGGATGATCCCCAGTGTTCCCCAGTGCTGATAAAATAAAGAATGCCGCTTAACAGTATAATTGACTCTGCTGTTAAGTTTATATCTTCGTTTCAATCCACAGTGTGCACGTATTCACTCACAAGAAACAAACCAGAGTCCTCTAACTCCAGAAAACCCACAAAAAATAATCACTTGCCTGGGTTAGGCAAGGGCTCACATTTGCCTGGGTTAGGCAAAGAATCATTCAAGTATATATCCAGTAAATAACCACTCACAGGTTTGGATATCAGTTGAGGAGATTATTGGGGTACAGCAAAATAAGAATAATGAGGATCCACAGCATGCATGCACACACTCACAAGAAACAAATCCAGATGTTTCTCATTCCAGGGTACTCACAAGAAATAATCACTCACCTGGGTTAGGCAATGGCTAACACTTGCCTGGGTTAGGCAAGGACTCATTCAAGGACATATCCAGTAAATACCCACTCACCACAGGAGGAGGTGAGGCGCTCTTAGTCCTGGGAAGTCTCCTTAGACAGTGTCTCAGTCTAAGGGGAGGGCTCCAGTTCACAGACCTGCTGTTCCGAGAAGATCACTCAAAGGGGGTCTTTGGCAGGTACCCCATTTTATAGCCTGGTCAGATGTGACTGTGGGCATTACAATGTAGTCCATAAGCATCTCACCTACTCTGAAAACCTCCTTTGTTGAGGACCCTGTCAACTGATCGAGGGTCCCACCCCTCCTGCCCCACCAGCTGGTCTAGGTGAAATCACCTTGCCCCGGGGCAGGGGAGGATGTGACTATCAGTACCTTGGAACCACCCTAGGTGTGTACATGGGGATAGGCACAGTGAGGCACAAAAGGTGCTGAAGAGCCATCAACAAAAGAATGGTGCAAATTACAACAATTACAGCTATTATCAAATATTGGAGGAGGCTGGTTAGCGATCCTGAAAAGGAAAACAAATGCATTGAAAGTTTTTTCACCAGTTAGTCCCCAGTCCAAATAACGTAAATCTGTACCACTCTGATATGCTGGTGCCTCCAGTTTACAGGGGATCCAGTACAAAATCAAAACATCTTCTGTGGTTCCTCTAGATACCTTGCATGTTGGAATGTTAGCAGCGGGTTTCAAAGTAGAATTGTGACTTACATCTCAGTGTTCAAGATCCGGAATGGAAATAGAAGTTGAATTGCCTTGAACTAGCCCTCCATTCTCTCATTGTTGACAAAACAAGTGAAACTTCTCTGACATTATTAAACAATTGTTAATCGGCTTGTTAGAAACACATACAGGAGGAGTCTCGACAAAATACTGTTGTGTTTGATTTAATTTAATATAATCCTTTTTTTCCAGCAACTGATCTGCTGGTGGTATCCATGCACCACCTATCCAGTGCATGTCATTGTTGGAAAGAGGGACTTCAGGATCCCACCATGTAATCGGTCTAAAAAGGGGTGGATCCACGATATAAGCCCAATATACATGCTTTCCCTCTACAGTTGGAATCATGCCAAAACCGATCATCACAAAACAAAACCCTTACTGCACTGTTGCAGGAGATGTGTAGTGGCAGACCCCCGCCTCGGGGGGATGGGGTTGTTGCCAGCCTGGCTGAGAGGTGAAGCCAGAAACAAAAGAAACGAAAGGAGCCCCATAAGAAGGTAACATTGAATGAGCAATCGCCAGACACGCGCATGCAGAGTGCGTGGACAGTGCATGCAGCCTATCATGTTATGTGGTCCATAAGGGAAGCAGATGAATATTTGCAAGCACAATATAGAAAAGGGCTGGAGACTGGGTTAGCAGATCGATATGTGAATATGCGTCGACTTACTGATCCACAGGGAAACACAAGGGAATTGTATAGCAGTGATAGTAATGATAATTTGGGTGCTGTCCCTGTGCATCAGGGTAGAGATATTCCTCGAGATCACTCTAATAATGCAGGGAACGCTGGCAAGGGGTAATCAGGATGCAACCATTGAAGGTGTAAGGAACATTTAACGAAGAACTGTTGTTTTTACATAACTGAGGACCTGGCACCTGACCCTAGCAGGGGGGAAGGACCGAGAGACATCGGACTATGAATTCTTAATGTAATACACAGTTTCTTCCCAGAATATGGACTGACACCTGTATACATACTGATACCTGTATTTACAAACTCATTTAGAGGGGAAGGACTGAGAGACATCGGACTATGAATTCTTAATGTAATACACAGTCTCTTCCCGGAATATGTACTGACACCTGTATACATACCGATACCTGTATTGATAAGTTAATTTAGGGGGAAGTGTAGCCAAAGTACCAGGAATCCATATCTTAAATAGACTGATAAGGGGAAGGGTATTGTGTGCGTCGGGATAGTCTGTAAACCCTGAAGTACCCAACCAATGGGGAACAGGGGAGGGAAATTGCGGCCGGGATTTTGGGGAGATATAAGCAGGGGCTTTTTGCCCTATTCGGTGTGCCTACCTTTAGGTAGAACACCCGGTCTTGCAAAATCGTTATTAAAATATGCTTTGCCAAGAGATCCTGCCTGGGCCTATTATATTTGCAAAAGGATTGTTTCCTACAAAGGGATTATGTTACCTGGCAGTATTACAGTAATGCCAGTGCACATAGAGGACAAAGGCAGTGGTCACCCTTTTGATTGGAAAACGGTTAAGCAATTGCAAAGTGCAGTTATGCAATATGGTATGGATAATAAGCATGTGATGCAGCTAATCAATTCATTTTTCAAGGGGCAAGTACTAACTCCAACAGATATTAGGGCATTGATGGAGTTATTGCTTCCTCCAATGGGGTATCTGCTGTTCTTGGACAAGTGGCAGGGGAAGGTGGAATTGGTAGTATTAGAAAATGTTACTTTACCAGCTGATGATCCATTATGATTAACTAGCTTGGACCAATTACTGGATCATAGGCAATATGCGGATGGTGCCACTCAGGCAGCGCTTCATCCAAGGATTTTGCAGCAAACGCAAGAGCTTGCCCTGGCGGCAGTGAAAGAGTTACCAAATATAGGTACCCCTGTGCCACCCTATTCTACAATAAAGCAGGATCCTGGGGAACCCTATATGAAGTTTGTGGACCATTTAAAAGAAGCTATAGATGCTTCTCCTAACCTGACTCCAGAGGCAAAAGCTGCTGTGGGGAAAGATTTGGCTATGATGAATGCAAACACTCAATGCCAACAGATATTAGCTGGCTTGGGAAAAACTGCTTCTCTGGCAGAGATGGTGGAAGCTTGTACACGGGTACTGATTATGCAACAGTGTTGGCAAATGAGACACATAACCACGGACGTAGTTATATGCGGTGCTTTTATTTCAGCGCTGGGAAACCAGGGGTTCACACCCAAAGCTGGTTTCTAACAACTGATTCAGACTACACCATATTTATACAATTTGGTCACATACATATTAATTACAATTCTTGACAACCATTAGCATATTCCACACCTATTCTAACACAAACTGTCTATCTAAGCGATGCTAAGTAACATTCGCATGTTTATCAGTTATTTCTAAGTTACCTGTTTTAAAAGAATATGTCATAAATCTATGTCAATTTTAGGAACAGAGTTTGGTTACTAAGTACAAGGATTCTATGGTTACAAGGTTGGTTGCTACCTTAATGTTCTCCTAAACTTGGTAAGAATCCTGGAGACAGCGTCTTAGATTCAGCATCCCAGATAGAGCATCCCAGATAGAGCATCCTAGATACAGCTTACAAAAATTAATTCAACCATAACATTTCCCCCCTTTGAAAATGCTTTTCTATTCTTAGACAATGCATTTTCACTTTACTTTAATTAGCTTCTTCAACAACTGGCCTCGATTGTGGTTGGTCAGTGATTACTTTTAATTGTGGCCGTGTGCGTTGTGCTCCTTCATAAACCAGTATAACTGATGCTGAGAACACTGAAGATACGATCGTTTCTGGTATTTACTTGACTTATTAGACACTTAATACAAGCGTACAGCAAAAAGAGAAGAGCAATCAGAACTATGAGTACAAATATGCTTTCCAATAAAGTATGCACCCATCCTCCCAAATTCAAGTCAAATTTACCTAGTAAAGCCCCAGTCCAGCTTTGTTCTGCTTCTTGTTTTTCCTTTTGCAATTCCTCTTCCATTTGGGCTAGTTGGAAGATGTCTTTCTCAACCTCAGAAGTTACATTTGGGATATAAACACAACAATGATCGACCCTGTCTTTCAGATATCCACAAACACCATTTTCTTTTAGCAACACTATGTCAAGTGCCATTCTGTTCTGCAAAGTCATTTTGGTCGTGGCTTGCAATTGTATATTGAAATCTCGAAAACCTTTCTTAGTTATCCTTGCCGATCAATCCATCTGTCCAATTAATTTGTCAATCATTTCTCTGTTTCTATAGGCTGCAATTGGTGCAAAGAAAGATTCTAGTGCCCAACCGAATTTAACACTGCTTGATGGTTCATGCCACACATCATCTTCATCTATCTCTCGTTTGTGCTGAACCTGTAGAAGTTCTTGCCTATTTTTCAAGGGAGACTTTTTCCAAATGGGACATAGGATCGGTAGCCCCAAAGTAATTTCCCTTACTGGTCCTGCTATCGGTAAATGTGTTGTCCAGGTCCCATCACTTAAGGCCCAAACTAGATGTCCCACACTACCTATAGCACCTTTGCAATCAATTTTATCTCCATCAATGCCTATTTTGGTTGCTTCCTTTGGATCCAATTGTTTCTGACAAATGCAACCTGCAATTACTGCAACTTTAACGATGGATAGAGGTATCTCTTTCACATCTGTCTGGCAGGTTATTGCTCATGAACAATTCCACCATGGTACTGTCATTCCTCTTGTTATATTGAACCACCGTACACACCATGGGATTGTTTCACTATATTGATATTGTTGTACAATACTCAATGTCCACATGTTATTCCATGATTCAGTTATGTTCTGATTATCCTGATCTTTACATTCCCAATAGGCTCGCTCAACCTTTTCATATACTGTTTTGGGAGTCCACCTTTCATACGTGCAATACCCAATATTATGGAATCGTCATATCTTTATAAATTTTGCTCCTGGCAACTTTAAGCAATCTCTTTTCATCATGGCATTCTCAACAAGTTCTTTTGTCCATTGTTCAGTTGGTACTTGCTCTATTTTAGTATGGGACTCACACACTATCTTATCAGTTTTGTTTATTTCTGGTAAGGTCATAGATATTATTCCCCACTGTACTGGCTCTTCAGCTGATTTCGGGATGGGAAGTCAAGCAGTGATGCTACTGGTATTTTGAGTCAGTGCGAAGTCTCGAATTAGTCCTATCATCAGATTCTCTGCCTGATTCTGTACACTCTACACTACCTGTGGCTTTTGAGTGCTTTTACTATCTCCTATAGCTCTTCGTGACCTATGTGTTCCCTGATCTGTTTTGGCTGTGAGTTGTCTTCGGTATTTTACTTTATCATCCTGTAGACCCACCGATCCATCTGTTGTCTGATCCTTAAGATACTTATTGTATAACAAATGTATTGTTTCCTCCTTTGTGTAATTTTTCCCATATGACAGTCGGATTTTCCAATTGTTCTCCAGCGACTTTGCAGACTAGAGTGGCACTCTCTCCCTCAGTCACCACATATGTTCCTCTTTTAAGGGGTTTTCCACGGAAGCAACCAATCTATGTTTATACGCTACCAAAAACACAACACGATAATAAAAATTAGACAATCTGCGGTGTGATCTTAAGCATGGTAGGACCCACTATTTGTGATTGCCACACCCTTGGGACTCTTTTACTCGGGTGTAGTGTATCCAGGAGTCTATTCCAGCAACCTTAATTGCGGTAAATGTAGTTAAGAGTACTTGATAGGGTCCAGTTCAACATTCTTTTAAAGGTTCTTCATTCCAAGTTCTTATATACACCGTGTCTCCAGGCTCTATATCATGTACCGGATTCTCGAGCGCTAGTGGGCGATTCCACACTAGTGTGGATCTGAGTCGATTCAGTGTCCTGCCAAGAGACAACACATAATTGTACAAGTCCTGATTATCTTTTACATGTTCACTTGGATTTGGGTCAGGTGCTTCATATGGTTTGCCATACAGAATCTCGTATGGACTTAATGACATTCCGCTCCTAGGTTTAATCCTAATATGCAACAATGCTATTGGCAAGGCCTGAGGCCATTGAATTTTTGCTTCCTGACAAATCTTGCTAAGTTGCCTTTTTAGGGTTTGATTCATTTTCTCCACTTGTCCACTAGACTGGGGTCTCCATGGGGTATGTAACTCCCATTTAATTCCCAAACATCTGCTGACTTCCTTTACCAATTGTGCAACAAAGTGTGGTCCCCTATCGGATGATATTCCCAGAGGTACCCCAAATCTAGGGATTATTTCCTTTAGTAACCATTTTACAGTTTCTTTCGTCTGGTTGGTGCGACAAAGGAAAGCTTCCGGCCATCCTGAAAAGGTATCTACCCCAACTAGTATATACCTAAATCCTTGAGTTCTGGGGAGTTCCGCATAATCTATTTGCCAATAATCCCCAGGTTGTATGCCTGTCTTAATTTTCCCCATTTCTATTTTTCTTTTTACTAAAGGATTATTTTTCAAGCAAATTTCACACTTAGCTGTAATAGACTTTGCCATTGTTAACATCTGGACCGAGATAATTTGTTTTCTTAGATAAGCTACCAATGCTTCTGCACCCCAGTGACACTTCTGGTGTTCCATCTGAAGTATTCCTCTCATAACAGTGATTGGCACCACTACTTGTCCATTGGTGATTACATACCACCCAGAATTATCCTTGCTGGCTCTTACTAAACCTGCCAATATCTCGTCTTCTATAGAATATTTAGGTGGCTCTGAAGGTAATAAATCAATTGCTCTTACCTTCTGGGAGACAAGACCTGCCATTGTCCAAACTTGTCATGCCACTGATCGAGCTGTTTGATCAGCAAGCTGATTTCCCTCAATAATTTTCAATGTTCCAGTTTGATGAGCTTTACAGTGCATAATGGCAACTATAACAACAGGAGGTAGAAAAGGCAAAAATACATGTTCAAGCCCACACTACAGCCTTGGCTGCAGCACTTAAGCCTGCAATGAAAGGCCAAAGCCCTTCTTCTCGCGGCCTAGCATGTTTTACTTGCGGACAGGCAGGACATCTTAAAAGAAATTGCCCTCAGTCTGCTCAGAGAGTGGGACCTAGTAATGGCACTAGTCATTCACCAGCTCCCCTCGATTATTCACGCTTCGATGGCACGTGTAGTCGGTGTGATGAGTATGGACACCGAGCAGTGGAGTGTCAATCAAAATTTAAAAAAGATGGGACACCGCTGCCAGGAAACGGGAGGGCCAGCGCCAGGGGATGGGGCGCGATGACACCACAATACCAGTCAAGAGCGGGAACAGCCATGGTTGTTTGTCTTGAGCTCAGGACAGCAACCTCAGGAAGTGCAGGTGTCGATCTGGCCGTGGGAACAGACGTCACAATAACAGACCAGTCTGCACATGTAGTTCCATCTACAGTAACGGGACCCCTAGGGTATGGATTGAGTGCGCTTTTAACAGGTCACTCTTCTGCTTCAAGACAGGGATTGTTTGTTTTGTCTGGATTAATAGACTCTGATTATGTTGGACCCATAGGCATTATGTTGCAAGTCTTAACATCCCCTGTGACTATTAAACAGGGGACCCATATAGCGCAATTGGTACCCTTTAGAGCATGTGTTCCAAAGGCTTTAGATGCGGAAAGAGGTCAGAAAGGTTTTGGCTCTACTGGAGCCCCTGTGGTTGCTTTCACAGAAAAAATGACTTTGGACAAACCATCTAGGTTCCATATATGGGCCTGGAAGTGAGATTAGGAGAAAAAGAATGCTTTTAGATTCAGGCACAGATGTGACGATTATCCCTCGTGCTGATTGACCTCCGTGTTGGCCTTTAGAAGCAGTAAATACCATGGTAGTGGGGATAGGGGGGCCACTCCTACCCACATCAGTACACATATGGTTAAGATAAGAGAAGAGGTCGAGGGCTTAGAGGCATGGATACGACCTTATGTTCTGAACACAACAATTGCATTATTAGGAAGGGATGTGATGTCTCAGTGGGGAATAGTCATGCAGTCACCTTTTTGATAATGTCCATTGTGGCGAGTGACACCTGGCCATGTATGAAGCTGAGTTGGGAAACAAATGATCCTGTCTGGGTGGATCAATGGCCATTGCCAAAAGAAAAGCTCGCATATTTAGAGGAGTTGGTTGAAGAGCAACTCCGTCTCAGACATTTGGTCCCTTCCACCAGCCCATGGAAAACACCTTTTTTTACTATCCAGAAGAAATCAGGGAAGTGGCATTTGTTACAGGACCTCAGGGCAATTAATGCAGTAATGAAAGATATGGGGGCACTGCAACCAGATCTTCCTACCCCAACCATGCTTCCAAAAGATTGGGATATAATTGTCATTGATTTGAAGGATTGTTTTTTCACAATCCCATTACACCCAGAGGATTGTGAAAAGTTTGCCTTTACTGTTCCAATGCTTAATCATCAAGCTCCCACGAAAAGATATCATTGGGTAGTGTTACCTCAGGGAATGAAAAATTCTCCTACTATTTGCCAATGGTATGTAGATTTGGCTTTAAAGTCATTTAGGCAACAACACCCTCAGATGATCATCTATCATTATATGGATTGTTGGAACGATAAAGGACTCAGCACTCCGATTCAATGTGAATCACGCAAAAGCCATTTATTACAGAAGCATGTCTCCTTATATACGCAACTATTCTCTAATCACGAATCCACGCTCCAAGCATGGATTCGCTAAATGAACATCATGGGCAGTCCACACGCTGGAGCCCCACCGATGATAGGTCCGACGACTCACGCCATGCTGAGGCCCTGTTAATGAAGAAACGCCCCTCTTTCTCACAGCAGATTCTGTTCTCAGCTTCTCAAAGTGGCCTTGAGATTCCTTTGGGCCTGACTAATTCAACAACATATCTCCTTCTAATGAAACCCCTCCACAATGGATGATATTCTTTTGTGCAATGAAAAGGAAATTAGTGAGGATACAATAATTCAGTTGACGAAGCAATTAGATCAGTGGGGTCTGGTTGTGGCACCAGAAAAGGTACAGCGAACCACACCATGGAAATATTTAGGATATGAACTAACTCAGGCCATGATTAGACCTCAGAAGCTTACTGTGAAAGCAAAGGTAGCAACCCTTCACGATGCAATGAAGTTGGTAGGGGACTTGCAGTGGATAAGAAATGTTGTGGGAATTACAAATACAGATTTTTCAACCGTTGTTTAGTCTCCTTTGTGGGGGACGAGAGCCCCAAGAACCACGGTGCCTTACACCAGAAGCACAAAAAGCGCTTGAGCAGATTGCAAGAAAAATTTCACAGAATACTGCTCAGCGGATAAGATCAGAATTGCCTGTTACTCTTTATAATACCAATAAGGAGGTGGCAGGACTATTGACCTAGTGGAGTATGGAAGAAAAGGATCCATTGTTAGTATTAGAATGAATATTTTTAAACAGTCAAAACCAAAAAAACATCATTCAAAGGTGGGAAACCATTGCCCAGGTGTTAGTGAAAGGACTAAGCCGATATCTGACTTTGTCTGGGTTGTATGTTGCTAAAATTGTGATCCCTATTTCTCTCAATTTGTTTGAACAGATCCTTCTCAAACATGACGATCTTGCCTTAGCTCTTACCTGGATTCCAGTGCAGGTGGACAATCATTATCCACCACATCCCATATTTAAAACTAACCTCCCCTTGGAGCCGATGTCAATTGTTAGTGAGCGTCCATTAGATGCAATAACCATTTTCATGGATGCGAGTAGTCGCTCACGAAAAGGAGGTTTTGTATGGTTTGAGAACGGTCAGTGGCATTCACAGATTGTTGTAGCTTAAGGATCAGTTCAAATTTTAGAGTTGCAAGCGGTGATAGTGGCATTACAAAAATGACATAACTGCCCAATTAATCTGGTAGCAGATTCTCTTTATGTTGTGGGAGTTGTACAAAGAATACATAGAGTGCTTTTGCAGTGAGTTTCCAACTCCTTGTTGTTTGAGGCATTATTAGATTTGTGGAACGTGTTAGATTATAGGACAGCACCGGTATTTATCATGCATATAAAAAGCCATTCTAACCTACCAGGTGGTCTAGTTGAGGGAAACAACATTATAGACAAACTCGTGGCAGTGACAGATGTATCTCCTTTTGAACAAGCCAGACAAGCTCACGAGTTCTTCCATCAGTCCTCAGCATCACTCCAAAAACAGTTTGCCCTTACCAAGGAACAAGCTCGATCTATAACTGCAGCTTGTCCTGGTTGTGCCTGCATAGTACCTCTCCAACAAAAGGGAGTAAATCCTCGGGGCTTGCAGCCAGGTCAGTTATGGCAAACTGATATTACTGAATTTGCACCGTTTGGTCAACAAAAGTATATTCATGTGTCCATAGATACCTGTTCAGGACTGTTATGGGCTACAGCTTTGACCTCAGCAAATGCAAAGGCGGTAAAACATCATTTATTACAAACTTTTGCTGCCATGGGTGTCCCTACACAAATCAAAACAGATAATGGTCCCGCATACCGTTCTGATACACTTGCAACCTTCCTCATCCAGTGGAAGGTACAACACCTGTTTGGAGTCCCTTATAATTCTACTGGCCAGGCAATTATTGAGCGTGCACACCGCACCCTGAAAAATCTTTTGTCTGTTTTGAAAAAACAAGGGGGAATTGGTGTGAGCCCAGAAGAGGTATTGATGAAGGCATTGTATGTGCTGAACTGGCTTAATCCTAAAAGTGAAACTGAAATGGAACCGATTGTTATGCACCATATCAAAATGTCAAAGATTTTTCTGAAAATGTACCTAAGGTTAGTGTATTTAATCCAATAACACAACAATGGGAAGGTCCTATGTCACTAATAACCTGGGGAAGGGGATATGCTTGTGTTTCCACAGGTAACCATAAAAATTCGTGGATCCCAGCAAAGTAGGTGAGACCTTGGCTAGCTAACAAAGAAGAAACCGATTGCAATGATGACAACCCTTAACCTCAGAGGTGTTATCGCTTTTAGCAACGGATGTAGCCAATGTTGAGAATACCACTTTGTAAAACAGAGCAGCAATTAATTTTTTTGTTATTGGCCATGATCACAGTTATGAAGAGTTTGATTGTATGTGTTGTTTGAACTTAAAAGATAAAAAGAGAAAAGATTTGCAGAACATGAAAATAACAGATGTTGGGTCTTTTGGGTTGCATGCCTTGTTTGGTTAAAAGGAATACTGAAAACAGGTCTGTTCTTGTTAAATGTAATTGTATTAGCCTTAATGTTCTTACCCTGTATTTCGCACTGTCTTCAAAGAATGATATGGCATATTGTTAACATTATATTAAATAAAAGAGGGGCAGATGTAGTGGCAGAGCCCCCCCCCTCCCCAGGGGGATGGAGTTGTCGCCAGCCTGGCTGAGAGGTGAAGCCAGAGACAAAAGAAATGAAAGGAGCCCTATAAGAAGGTAACAATGAATGAGCAATCGCCGAACATGCACGTGCAGAGCGCGTGGACAGTGCATGCAGCCTATCATGTTATTGTATAGCGCGTGTTTTAACCAATCACATTATTGCAAGGCGTGTGGACAGGGCAGCTTTGTTATAAAGCTAGCCCGGTCCAACAATAAAGTGAACTCTGTGAACATCCCATTGGTGTGTCAGGTTCCGTCTCTCGCATGGAAAAGCAACAGAGATGATAGCCAAATAGGCTAAGAAGGTGTTAATTGGAGTGAGGGGGCACCTGCAGTTGCCATCATAGTACTTATGTTTTGTTGTAACTTCTTCAGCTGCCCCCAGGAATGTCACTGGCCTCTTCTTTCAGTCTCTTCCTTTTCCTCGTCACCCTCGGCTGCAGGGACAGATGCTGCATCTCTGGCATTGGCTTCGGTGCCGCATTTTCCCAACTCATAGTAAGGTTTAACATATTTCGCAGGAAGCCACCTTGGACCTGTTGGAAGAAGAATACACACATATCCCCTCCCCCAAGTGATTAACTCTACAGGCCCTTGCCATTGACTGTTGTGCAGGGGATTCTGATACAAAACCTTTTGTCTCTGAGACAGTGAATTTGGAACACAAAAGTGTTTTTCCACTGCTGAGATAGAGGAAGGAGGCATACTTGTTGGAGAATGGCTTAAAGATAAAGGACATGGGTCTATAGAGCAGTTGTACGAGCAGAGCCTGTTCTGAAGGCCTTAGTATAAGTAGCAAGATTAGGCCACAGTGGGAACCGCTGACTGTTTCAGCAAAATCAGCAAGGACACTGCGACCTTGGCAGAGTCTCATAAACAGCTTTGGAGAAGCAAGAGCACAGGAACGTAGAATAAGCATAGCTAGCAGCTGCAAGTAGGAGGACCATGCAAATGTGACTGTTAGAGCTTAAGCCAATTAGTAGGTGACAGGTATGCATAATTATCGTGAACTGTATAAGTATATGCTGTTCGGGCTAATAAATTGAACTATCACTCATATTGAGTCGACCTGCATGTTCCTCCGCCGCTCAAACATAGTATGCTTCAAAAAGATTAAAGTATATATTGCATTGTCTAATTGTTCCTGAGGCATCATATTCCTCTTTTTTTGTTTTAATAACATTTGTTTCAGTGTGGAATGCACAGGTTCAATAATAGCCTGTCCAGAGGGAGAATGTGGAATACCCATGACATGCGAAACACCCCATTGCTATTAAAAATATTGCATGGATGTGGCAGTGTAACCAGGACTGTTTTAAGTTTTAATCTGTTGTGGCATACCCAGGATAGCAAAGCAGTGGGTCCAGTGGCGCTGAACATCCTTGCTTTTCTCACTAATATAAGTAGATGCACAAAGCATACTTGAAAACGTATCTATAGAAAAGTGTACATATTTCAAATGACCAAAAGATGAGACGTGTAACAGCAGTCTTCTAAATGGCATTAGCTGTGAGCCCGCGAGGGTTAACTCCAAGGGAGGGTGAATTTGTAGTAAGGCCTTGACATTCCGGGCAAGAGCGAACTATGTCTTTTGTTTGTTCGAATGTCAGATCAAACATCTTTTTTACACCAGCAGCATTTTGATGGAAGAAAGCGTGTGATGCTGTGGCAGACTGGAAGCAAACTGTAACTACAGTATAAGAGTCCGCAACTGTTTTTCCTTCTGTTATGGACCTGGTAAAGTCGTATGAGAGCGTATATGAGTAACAAACAGTGGGTGTTTGCGAAGCTGTAATGCAGTTTGCTATGATACAAACATATCAAAAAGTTGCTGTTGCGATATTTCTTTAAGAAAAGCGGAGGGGATGCACTGTAGGACCTTGACTACATACTCAGAATCACAAACCAAATTTAGAGGTTCCTCCCTAAAAAGCTCTAAGGCATGCAAAACTGCGCCAAGTTCCACTAATTGGGTTGAACCTTCAACAATTTTAACAGAATGATACCAATCGTTATCTTCACGCCTGACCACTACAGCTTTATGAGACTTCCCTGATGCATCAACAAAAACTGTGCGAGCATATGGAATCTGACCAAATACAAGTATGGTCTGTGGCCTGATGTCAAAGACATGCAGATTCCCCAGCAATTTACATTTAGGCATGCCAAAAGCTACACTGTTAAGAAAATCAGCTAGTGCAATTTGCAAGGATGTAGATTGCGAATAAAAACCAAAAAAAATCAAAATCAGATTTCACAAATGGTACATATATGACAGAAGGATCATGGCCTATTAAGACCTGAATCCGCTCTCTGCGTTTTTTGATCAGAGTAAAAATCAATTCTAGAGGCTGAGCAATGGTTTTATAGAAAGAATTGGGCAAAACCAAAAATCCATTCCAAATATATCAATCTGTTTGCTTTCTCATCGTATTGTCCTACAATAGCTACAGGTTGTTTCTGTGTTGTAGCTATAAAAAGACAAATCTGCAAGTGTAATCGAATGCAGTCAGCCTGTAAGGTGGTCATAAACTTGTTCATCAAAGTCTCTAACCCCATTTTGGCTTTCATGTTTATTGGATATTGTTTTTCCTTACTGTATCAAAGTCCTGTTTCAGTTGTATCAGTGTATGGGGATATAGAGGAAGATTTGGTGAGGAGGTTAGTTAAATGTAAATATGCTCAAGTGACTTGCACCTGTCTGTAGAAAAAGCACACACATCACACTAATTGTTTTACTGACCTTGTGTGCTTGATGAGTAGAACCTCTGTGTTAGATGACATAGGCCTGTGAGAAACTCTAGGCACCTTATCACTGTCTGAGATTCCTGCTTTGTTGTGAGAAAGAGTGGGAGGCTGCGCCTGCCTGAAGCCTTGAAATACAGGCGAGCTCAGCAGGCCAAGTGATCTTCCAGCAGGGCTGAACTGACCAGCGCCTGCGTCCCCGCTTGTGTCATCTCACACATGGGAGCTTAGGTGTGACTTCGGAGATCCCCCAGTAGAGAGGTAACTAAAATAAAACTTGCTCTTTGCAAATGCATTCGTGGCCTCTGGCTCTTCTCGCGACGTGCCTGCCTATGTGTACACAATCAGTGTAGTGTTGGCCTTATCAGATACTTCAGCTGCCAATACTAGTGGAAATACAGCATCCAAAATTTCCTTGGAGATTTCTCGCTTGCAAGTAGATCTGCACCTTCCAAGCATCTTCTTAAGGGACATGCAACTAAACAGAATTCTCAGAAAACATTATTTGAGTTTACAGTTTACTTAACAAATCTTGACCTAAGAGAGGTACAGAGCTTTCTGGCAAATACAAGAATTCATGTATTAAAACTTTGTTCCAAATTTGGCATTCCATTGGTTTTAAAAAAATGGCCTTTCTTTCTTTCCCATGACCTCAAGAATTAGCACAGTGAATTTACTCAGAAGTCTCTTACAACTAGTTACCACAGAATAACTCTATTAAAAGATTGTTTGTTTAATTTCCCAGCTTCATTAGAACTACAGATCCACTGGAGATGCCTTTAAATTTCAACCTCAGACTCCTTCATTCAGTATTACAGTTCTCCAGCAGCAACATGGCTGGGGGGGGGGGGGCGGGGAATAAAGTCACCCTTTGGTCACTTTAGCAGTGGGCAGCCAGGTTTTTATGGTGTGTTTTTTTTTTCCTTTCTCAGTGCAGTTTAGATACAGGCAAGGCCACAGAGGTGGCGTAATCACTGGTACCAAGTGGGAGCTGCCAGGCCCTGGCAGACTCCTCAGTTACCATGAGCTGAGTTTATCTTGCAACTTGACACAGGTCTGAAATTTATGCTCAAGCTTTACTGCACAAGCCAGGGATATTTTGCTTTTTTATTTTTCCATTTCATTCCAGCCATAATTCACTTTATATGCAATTCTAATTAGCTGAGCAACAGTTACATTCCTCAGCCCCATTTACCTGTTGCAATTTCTTACAGATATGAATAAACAGCATATTAAATATCAATCTATTATTTTTATTTTCCTAGATCCAAATCAGTTTGTATTCTAGCAGCTTTTAAATACAACCTCTCCCAAGTTCACATCCATCATAGCATTTAGTTTTCTTTCCCATATCTCCAACTAGCACATAAATTCAATATGAATCAGAGTTTAACAACTTAAATCCTTTTCTGGTCTCAAAATTATTAGATAACAATAAGAGCAAATTAACTTACGGTACTGTACTTCATCCCATTTTCTCCCAAGTTCTGCAGAACAACATTAATTGCAATACAGTACTATTACCCAGAATCCCACATTCAAGCCACAAGTGAATACAATATCATTTCAAACTTTCTTTCTCAGAGGATTCCCCCACAAATTTACGCTAATGTAATGTTGCATGTGTAAGGATGCATCCTAAGGGGGAGCAAGGTGATAACTGAGTAGTGGAACTGGTTCCTATTTTGTAATTATGTCCCCAAACAAAATTCTTTTTGTAGCAAATATAAACACGCAAACTAAAATACTGAGCTCAGATATGCAAACCAAATAACAAGTTCAAATATGCAAATGGATTGCAATTACACTTATTCAAGACAATATCTCAATTTTAGCATTGCACCTTTGAGCCGCTTACTGCTCAGCCAGGCAGAGGTACTGCTGGGTCTCCCTGACAAAACAGGTCAGTGTGCACTGGAGCCCAATCGGCACATGTCCTCCTGCTGGTTTTTAGTAAGCTGGCCTGGGCAAGACCTTTATTAGCGTCTCATCCAGGGTGCTACAACTGTTATCCCAAAAACAGCATTCTTTCCCCGGTGTGCATACAAAAGAGCCAAACTTAGAATACCAAGATGAGACACAGCCTATCACAGAGTTGCGCAAGTCTGGATGCTGGAATAAAGCTGGCATGCTAGAAAGAAAAGTAGCAGCTACCGCACACAAAATCTTATCATCACATTCATGCAGTAAAGAGCTAAATTACTCATGGTATTCTGTATAATCACAAAATGTAGATTTTGGATTCATGGATTCTCGTGATTTAACAGTCTGTGAACTTACTGTATCATATAACAGGCAAAGATTTATAAAACTCTAATACGTTTAAACAGATACCTACAAAGAAAACAGGTTAATAATGAAAAGCATCTTGCAGACTGTTCTGCAAGTTTTCTGTGACTTGAGTGTTATCAGTTAATTCTCTCTCAGCTTGCTGAAGTTCAAACCATCCTGCCTGTAAAACTGTCTGCAATGATTTAATGATCTCTTGCAGAGATTTATTTTTGTCTTGCTCTTCTCACTTTAAAAACAACATTAATTGCAACAAAGTATTATACTTCAAAGTTCTATTTTCTGGCCACTTTTCCCATTCATCTAACTTACACAGCAGCCACCATGGATTACAATATTTCACAACATCCTCTTTCCTCGTATTTCCAAGTACATTTCTATGTTTTAAAACACCTACCAATACTGTTTTCTTAGGAACACAGACGTTCCCGACCTCATCTTCTAAGTAAAAACCATGAGAAGAGCGGGGGGAGGAAGGGGAAGCACAGAGAGGCTTGCAGTACAAGTGGGAGAAGGAGGGAGAAGGCTTACAGTGCACTTACATAAACAACACAACAAAGAAACAAGTGCAACAACAAGCAACAAAACAATTAACTCAAATTCCTGACGAGCTGCTTGATTTTCAGAAAGGCAATACACAGAAGCACATAATATGTCCTGTAAAACTCGCAGATATAGCTTATGTACAGGGGAAGCAGCTTGTTCCATTACTAACGCAATCCCACAACTCACTTGTTCAACAAGGGCTGCTGTCCCTGTTAGACTCAGGGATTGTGTGGCCACAAATATTTACTCACCCGTTGGATTGCATGGTCACCGCCACACACACTGCTCAATGAAGAGCCTCACAGGGATCAAACACTCACATGGGGCACCATTTGTGGCAATGAGGAACGACGTATACAGACACAGAGATGCACAGACACAGAGTTCTTGTTAGCAGCAAGAGCAGAGCAGGGTTGCATCCCTAAATCCAGTTCCAGTTTGCTGCCGAGTCCAGCCCAGGACTTCTGGGTGCCTGCCCTGCAGTCGCTAGAACCGTGACAGTTCAGCCACATCAGCTCTGCACTGCCCCAGAAATTCGAGATTGGTTTTGTATATTTTGTATTATTTTCTCTGTTCTTATCAGTAGCATTAGTAAAGCATTTTTAACTTTTTCCAACTTGCAAGTCTCTCTTTCGTTTCCTCCTATTGCCTTTCCTTGATGAGGAGGGGAGGGGGTTAACAGAGAGCATCTGTCACGGTTTATTGTCGCCCTGCAGTATATGGTGACAGATTGATTGGCACCCAACGTGGCGCCATATATATTGATGTATGTGAATGCCTCCATTTTTCATACCCTGCTCGACCACATCAATTTAAGTGTCATGGAGGCACCCCAAAAGTCAATTTAGGCAGGCAACAAGCTCCAAACAGACTTCATTCTAAGCAGAACTGAGGCACGGAAATGACCTTACAACCCTTGAGATTGTAAAGAAGGTATGTAATTACAGTGCTAGACACACAGGGGATAACTCTGCCCAAGACGTGTGCAAATTTCCAGTAGTCGTGAGTTTGGTTAAATGCTGTAAAGTGTTACATATTCATGTAATACTTTCTACTGATTATTTTAGGAAGGTGTCCTGGTTTTGTTAAAAACAAGTTTCTCTTTTAGTGAATTTGCCTGTCAGCTAAAGCCTTCATATTAGCTGCATTTTCCTGGAAAACCAGATACATGTTTTGGTAAACATAGCAATGGAATGCGAAGTTATTGATAAGCATGGATGCACCTCTCGCGAGAGGGGCAATGAGAAACAGGTGACCAAGAAACTGACCAATGGAGTATAACATCCCATTCACGTGAATACTTCATATAAAAATGGGAGATCATGACGATCTCGTCCCTTTTCCTTATGGCCGACATTAGGAGAGGACCTTGCTAGTCGTCCCTGCAAACTGAGGCCTAGTGAGAGACTGAATTCAGCTCCGGTTGGCTGCAGAGTCCAATCCAGGACTTTGGGTGCCGGCTCTGCAGTTGCTGAGACTTTAGAGATTGGTTTTGTATATTTTGTATTATTTTCTCTATTCTTATTAGTAGCATTAGTAAAACATTTTTAATTTTTCCAACTCTCTTCTCTCTGTCCTTCTTTCCCTCCCGATCGCCTGTCCTTAGTGGGAAGGGGGGAGAGGGAGGGGCTGAAGGGGGAAGTGGGGGGAGAGTGGGTTAACAATACATCTGCCAGGGTTTTATTGTCACCCCACAATCAAAACCTTGACAGAAGGCCATTTACATAACCAATTGACCCATTCAACTGATACAGTCATTTACCTACAAAAAAGGCCACCCTGTGGTCCCCTTGGTGTTGAGGTAAGTTCATCTTCCTTTATGACGGCTGTGGTCACTTCCTACATTCTTTGCTGAGGTTCATGAGCTCATCATCCTTGCATATCTTCTCTAAGACTTCTTCCATTGTAGGAGTTTGTTGATCGGTCACATACCACAAACATCTCAGTGTCTTATAAATGTTAATGCCCCACCACACATCATCCCACAAAATTAGAGAAATACCATTACTCTCACATTACAAGCAGAATTGTGAGCAAAAGAAGTTAATGGCCAGATAGTTTCACATGTGAAATTGAAAACTTGTTTCTAACTTCAGTGAAGCCTGGTTTTTAATCACTGAATAGAGCTGGCATTGTCTTACATAAGATCCTCATAGAGGATCCTCATCTGCTGGATGAGCATACAAGTGAGGCACATGGAAAAATGGCTGAATGGTTGGGCCCAGAGGGTGGTGATCAGTGGCATGAAGTCCCATTGGAGGTCAGTCACTAGCAGTGTACCCCAGGGATAAATAATGGATCCAGTCCTGTTCAACATCTTTATCAATGGCCTGGACACTTGGACAGAGTGCACACTCAGCAAGTTTACTGATGACACAAAATTGGGAGGAGTGGCTGATATGCCAAAGAGTTGTGGTGCCATCCAGAGGGACCTAAACAGGCTGGATAAATGGGCTGACAGGAACTTCATGCACTTCAACAAGGGGAAACACAAAGTCCTGTCCCTGGGGAGGAACAAGTCCATAAAATCACAGAATCATAGAATCATTTCAGTTGGAAGAGACTCTTAGGATCATCGAGCCAAAACACAAACGAACCTAACTCTAGCACGAAACCATGTCCCTAAGAACCTCATCTAAATGCCTTTTAAACACCACCAGGGATGGTGACTCCACCATTTTCTTGTGCAGCCTGTTCCAATGCCTGACAATCCCGTCCAAGAAGATTTTTTTCCTAACATCCAATCTAAACCTCCCCTGGCACAACTTGAAGCAATTTCCTCTTGTCCTGTCACTTACTCCTTGGGAGAAGAGACCAACATGTTCCATGCTACAACCTCCTTTCAGGTAATTGGAGACAGCAACAATGTGGGAGATTTGAGGGATTTTCTTGAGGCTGAGTTGTGGAGGGGTTGCTGTTAGATGGAGATTTGTTACTGAACCAGCCAGGAATTTCAAGGCTGGGAACAGGACCTGCCATGGGAGAGAAGCAACTCCAAAATAACAAGGCCCCAACGTGGTGTAAATCAACGGACCTATTAGCAGTGAGACTCGGGCGTGTGGACAGCCTGTGAACACGGACAATATCCAATCAGCTAATGCATCCTTGGACCGTGGACGCGTGATCAGGAAATAACTGCATATATAAGGAGGCTTGTCTCTGTAATAAATGGCTTCGCTTGAATTCATATTGAATTGTGTGGAGTCCATGAGTTTTCGCCCTCGCAAGTGGTGACCCCAACGTGATCCATAAGGAGAATTTACGGAAGGCGGACGACTGCTGCGGGGAGCGAGCCCCAGCTGGAACGCTGCAGCTGGACCGTGACCGGGAGGCAGTCTGCAGGTTGCGTGACTCCTGACTGATCGCCGCAGAAGTGACAGAGGAGGGATAAAGGATCTGATATCGTTGCAACGGACACCCAAAGAGGTGAGCAGCTGGGGGCGAGAGGAGATGGGGCAGAATATTTTTAAAGAAGAAGAAGAAATACTGCGGCTCCTCCCGCATATTGTCTCTAAGAGACGGGTGAAGTATGAGGAGAGTAACCTCAAAAGACTATTAATTTGGTGCAGAGGCAATGGGTTTCCTGCTGACCTGTTAGGAGTTTTTCAAATAGAGACTTGGGAAAAAGTGGGAACTGTGTTGTGGAAGGCAATTAGTCGCAGTGAAAAATATATTCTCGCCCTTGTAACCACCTGGAAACTGATAATTACTACAGTGAAGCAATTAAAACCTGAAAAGACTGTTATGAGCATTAGTGACTCAAAACTTAAACTTGAACTTTGGGACGATATAGAAATCATGGGATAAAGTCAGCAATGGAGATAAAGAAGCTAAATCATTAGTAACTACATGGAAGCTTATAATCACTACCTTAAAAGATCTTAAGGCTGAACGGTCTGCTGCTGCCAGAATTTTTGCAGCGTTGCAGTCTGATAAGTATGCTGAAAGTCGCTGTGAAGTTTACCCGGTTCATGTCATTGATACCCTCCCTATTCCATCCCCTACTGTGCTTTCTGCACACCCGATAGCTCAACAGTCCGGGGCGGGGGGAGGAAAAATGCCGAGCGGGTGGCCTCCTGTACCATTGTCCAACCCTGGTGAGAACAGCAAGTCCAGAGGATTGGAGTCAGACAACTTGTCCAAAGAACCTGTGAAAGTCGAAAACGCTGAAGTCGTAAACAAGTGTACTATCAGTCCTTTTACCAATATGTATCTGCCTTTACCCCCTTTTAACCCTCCAACTTCCACGAGAGAGCAGAAGGAGTCACTGGATGAGAACTGGACAACAGAAGTGTGTGAAAGATTAGATCAGCTAATAGCGAGTGAATCCAACAGTCGGCAATGCAGTCATGATGATTGCGACGGGAAAGGGGGTGCTCCTGGGGACTCAGGTAATATGAATAATTATGATGCTAGAAAGTATTGGCGAGACCGTGCACTGTTCCGACCCCCCCTGTTACCAACGGTTCTCCAGCACCGTTCAAGTCCGCATTATCTGAGGACTCGGATGAAGATGGGGGTTTGCAGCATTTTCTTCAAATGTTAACAGGAAAAAGAGTATGTGTATATGTTGCCCTGAGATCAGATAAAAACTATGAAAGACTCAAGCAAAATTAGACCTATGCAATGTAACAGCTATAGATCATTTAGGACGAAACGATGGGGACTTGTTGAAAGGGGCAGGTATCCCAGCTCTTGGAACAGACACTAATTGATACACCACAATTACAGGCGCTATTAATTTCTTAAATCCTGAGGCAGTCAACAGACCTTGCATATCAAGCTATAGTAGAGGTGTCTGAAACCAACAAAGCAGTCAAATCTTTTATAACTACTATCAGGATCCCAGTGAGAATTACATGCAATTTATTGACCATCTTCAAGAGGCTATCAATAAGCAGGTTGAAAACTTAGACATTAAGGAAGCACTGGTGTTGAAATTATCAGTAGAGAATGCTAATGTTTGCTGTCAACATGTTATCTGCGGGTTTTACAGTACATATTACGTGCTTCTGTGTATTGCCCCTCTGAAAATCAAGCAGCTTGTCAGGAATGTGAGTTAATTGTTTCACTGGTTGTTGTTAGAATTGTTTCTTTGTGGTATAAGTACACCGTAAAACTTTCTCCCCACTTTTCCTACTTGCGCTGCAAGCAGCCCTGTGCTTTCCCCTCCCCGCCTCCCTCCCTCTTCTCATGGTTTTTACTTACGAGATGGGGTCAGAAATGACTGTTTTCAGTCGTGTTCTTAAGAAATCAGTTTTGGGAAGTGTTTTAAAACATAGGAAAGCACTTGGAAATACGAGGAAGGAAGATCCTGTGAAATATTGTAATTAGTGGTGGCTGCTGTATAAGTTAAATGATTGGGAAAAGAGTCCAGAGAATACAATCTTGAAGTATAACACGTGCAATTAATGTTGTTTTTAAGGTGAGAAGAGCAGGACAAAATAAATCCCTACAAGAGATCATTAAATCATTTCAGACAGTTTTACAGGCAGAACAGTTTGAACTTCAACAAGCTGAGAGAGAGTTAACTGATAACACACAGGTCACAGTAACCTTGCTGAAGTCTGCAAGATGCTTTCCTCATTAACCTGTTTTTTTTGTAGGTATCTGTTTAAGTATATTATAGTTTGATAAGTCTTTGCCTGTTATATGGCACAGTAAGTTCACAGACTGTTAAATCATGAGAATCCGTTGACTCAAAAAGTGCCTTTTGTGATAATACAGAAGATCATGAGTAATTTAGTTCCTTACTGCGTGAACGTGATGTTAAGATTTTGTGTGTAGTAGCTGTTATTTTTCTTTCTAGAATGCTAGCTTTATTCCAATATCCAGACTTGCGCAACTGTGTGATAGGCTGTGTCTCATCTCGATGTGCTGGATTTGGCTCTTTTGTATGCACACCAAGTAAAGAATCCTGGTTTTGGGATAACAGTTATAGCACCTGTCGAGGGTTAAGATTTCGGGGTGACAATCAAACCCTGGCAGATGTATTGTTAGCCTCCTCTCCCCCCCACTTCCCCCTTTTGCCTCTCCCTCTTCCCCCTTCTCACTCAGGACAGGTGATCGGGAGGGAAAGAAGGACAGTGAGAAGAGAGTTGGAAAAATTCAAGATGTTTTACTAATGCTACTAATAACAATAGAGAAAATAATACAAAATATACAAAACCAATCTTGAAAGTCTCAACAACTGCAGAGCCAGCACCAAAAGTCCTGGATTAGACTCTGTAGCCAATCGGAGCTGGATTCAGTCTCTCACTAGGCCTCAGTTTGCAGGGACGACTAGCAAGGTCCTCTCCTAATGTCGGCCATAAGCAGAAGGGAAGGAAAAAGGGACGAGATCCTCATGATCTCCCACTTTTATATGAAGTATTCACGTGAATGGCATGTTATACACGGTTGGTCAGTCTCTCGGTCACCAGTTTCTCGTTGCCCCTCTCGCGAGATGTCCATCCATGCTTATCAATAAGTTTGCATTCCATTGCTAGGTTTACCAAAACATGTGTCTGGTTCTCCAGGAAAATGTAGCTAATATGAAGGCTTTAGCTGACAGGCAAATTCACTAAAAGAGAAACTTGTTTTTAACAAAACCAGGACAGCACCCCAGATGAGACACTAATAAAAGCCTTGCCCGGTCCAGCTTGCTGTGGCGGCGGGGGGGGGACAGGTGCCGATGGGGCTCCAGCGCGCACTGACCTGTTTTGTCAGGGAGACCCAGCGGCACCACTACCTGGCTGAGCAGTAAGCGACTCAAAGGTGCAATGCAAAAATCGAGATATTGTCTTGAATAAGTGTAACTCTGATCTATCTGCATATTTGAACTTGATATTTGGTTTTCATATCTGAGCTCAGTATTTTAATTTGCATATTTCTATTTGGTACCAAAAGAATTGTGTTTGGGGAGATAAGTACAAAATGGGAACCGGTTCCACTGCTAAAATTCCACCTTGCTCCCCCTTAGGATGCATCCTCACACATTAGAGTAATTGCTTATATTGTTATCTAGTAATTTTGAGACCAGAAAAGAATTTAAATTGTTAAACTCTGCTTTGCAAAAAGAAAAAAAAAAAATAAGAAGAAAGAAAAAAAAAAAGGAAAAAAAAAAAGAAAAAAAAACAATCAGCCAACCAACCAACCACCTAAATGCTATGATGGATGTGAACTTGGTATTGTATGAGGTTGTATTTAAAAGTTGCTAGAATATGAACTGATTTGGAATCTAGGAAAACGGAATAATGCTTTAATGCTTAATATACTGTTTTTTGACATCTGTAAATTGTAAAAGGTAAATGGGGCTGAGGAGTGTAGCAACTCTTGAGCTGCTTGCAATTGTGTATGAAGTGTATTATGGTTGGAGTGAAATGGGAGAACAAAAAAGCAAAATATCCCAGGCCTGTGCCTGAACATGGATTTCGGGCCTGTGTGAAGCTGCCAGATAAACTCAGGTCATTGTAATTGAGGAGTTTGCCAGAGCCTCCCACTTCGTACCAGCAATTACGCCAGCTGCATGGCCTTGGCTATATCTGAACTGCAGCAAGAAGATAAAGAAGAAGAAAAAAAAAAAAAAGGAAAAAACCTGTTTTCCCCCTGCTAAGCGGAGAAAGGGGGGCTTTACTCCCCCCGCTCTGTCTCTTTTTTTTCTGGAGTATTGTCATCCATCCTTGTTGTGGCACTGTGTTGCTTCTCGGCTTTGAATCAGCGGTTGTTGGTGTTGTTTCTTTCTGCTTCTGTCTTGTTTCCTAGGTTTTGGCACATCTGGGAAGAGAGCTCATCATTTTCCCTCTTTGCTGAAGTCAGTCTTTTCACACTGGTCAGCTTTGGGGGGTCAGAGTGCTCAGTGCTTCTCTGGGTCAGAGTGGTACTGATTTGGGTGTAGAGTGCAGCCAAGTTGGTTTGATGTGCACTTCAAACTGATTTGTTTTCATGCTGGGCTGGAGATTTTGCCATCCCAGATGGGGGCAAGAGGGAGGTTTTATTCCCCCCTCCCCAGCAATGTTACTGCTAGAGAACTGCAATATTGCATCGAGGAGTCTGAGGGTTGAAATTTAAAGGCATTGCCAGTGGATCCATAGTTCTAATGAAGTTGGGAAATTAAACCAAATTTTTTTTAATAGACTTATTCTGTGGTAACTAGTTGTAAGAGACTTCTCAGTAAATTCACCATGCTAGTTTTTGAGATCATGGGAGAGAACGAAACAAAGGTCATTTTTTGAGACCAATAGAATGCCAAATTTGGAACAAAGTTTTAATACATGAATTCTTGTAGTTGCCAGAAAGCCCTATATCTCTCTTGGGTCAAGATTCGTTAAGTAAACTGTAAGATCAAATAACGTTTTCTGAGAATTCTGTTTAGTTGCATGTCCTACAAGAAGCTGCTTGGATGGTGCAGATCTGCTTGCTGCAAGTGAGAAATCTCCAAGGAAATTTCGAATGCTGTATTTCCACTAGTATTAACAGTCAATGTTTTGATAAAGCAAATACTACACTGATAGATCTGAAACAGGACTTCGATCCGGTAAGGGAAAACAATATCCAGTAAATAGGACAGCCAAAATGGAGTTAGAAACTTTGAAGAATAAATTTATGACAGCCTTACAGGCTGACTGCATTCGATTGGACTTGTAGATTTGTCTATTTATAGCTACAACATAGAAACAACCTGTGGGTATTGTGGGACAGTATGATGAGAATGCTAACAGACTGATATACCAGTTGTTACTCTGATCAAGAAATGCAGGGAATTAGTTTAAGTCTTAATAGGCCATGATCCTTTTGTCATGCATGTACCATTTGTGAAATTTAATTTTGATTTTTTATTTGCAGTCTACATGCTTGTAAATTACACTAGGTGATTTTCTTAACAGCACAGCTTTTGGCATGCCTAAATGTAAATTGATGCAGAACCTGCAAGTCTTTAACATCAGGTCATAGGCCATACTTGTAGTTGATCTGATCCTACATACTTGCACAGTTTTTGTTGATGGTTCTGGGAAGTCTCATAAAGCTGAAGTGGTCTGGTGTGAAGATAAAAATTGGCATTATTCTGTAAAAATTATTGAAGGTTCAACCCAATTAGCAGAACTTGGTGCAGCTTTGCATTGCTTAGAGCTTTTTAAGGAGGAACCTCTAAATTTGATTTGTGATTCTGAGTACGTAGTCAAGGTCCAACACACGTATCTGATTCTGAACTGGTTTTTGGTTTTGTTTTTGGTTTTTTTTAAACAAAAAGGGGGGAGAAGTAGGGAAAACACCACAAAACCAATTGTCAAAAGCATTGCATGTGATGAATCACTTATATCTAAGTGATGCAGCCTAAATTTGCCCTGTGATGAAACACTTTGCAAGTATGACCCAAAACCATGCTAAATCAGAAAGAACCTACATTAGTTATGGTCAAATCACTAGTTAATGGTCAATGGAAAAGGCCACATCAGTTGATAACCTGGGGAAAAGGTTATGCTTGTGTCATTACAGACCGAGGATTGAAGTGGATTCAACAAAGATTCAACGGATGCAGACGAACAGGAGAGAGATAAGTTGTGAGGACTGTTTCAGATGTAAACCATGGATCCTAATTCAGTGTTATAGATGCTCACAGACCTGGTGGTCTAGAAGCCTATCAGCAAGCAGGTGGTGTACCTTCTGTGGAGAATGGCAATTTGAGCAAACAGCAGGAGAGCCAAAAGGGTGATATTACACTTAGATAGTCAATGCAAAAATGAGGTAAAATTATGAGACATTCCTACCGTAGTATCTCGGCCATGAGCTGCCAGCTTCTCCAGGAGAATGCTGCGGTATACGGTGTCAAAGGCTTTACTTAATTCTAAGTATGCAACATCCACAGCCTTTCCCTCATCTACTAGGTGAGTCACTTTGTCATAGAAGGAGATCAGGTTGGTCAAACAGGACCTGCCTTTCATAAACCCATGCTGACTGGGCCTGATCACATGATTCTCTTGTATGTGCTGTGTGATGTTACTCAGGATCATCTGCTCCATGAGTTTCCCCGGCACCAAGGTTAGACTGACAGGTCTGTAGTTCCTCACATCCTCCTTTCAGCCCTTCTTGTAGATGGGTGTCACATTAGCCACCTTTCAGTCAACTGGGATCTCCCCAGTTAGCGAAGATTGATCATAGATAATGCAAAGTGGCTTAATTATCACCTCCACCAGCTCCCTCAGCACCCTTGGGTATATCCCATCTGGCCCCATAGACTTATGGGTGTCCAAGTGGTGTAGCAGGTCACTAACCATTTCCCCTTGGATTATTGGGGCTTCATACTGCTCCCCATCCCTGTCTTCCAGCTCAGGGGGCTGGGTACCTGGAGCACAAATGCTCTGACTACTAAAGACTGAGGAGAAGTGTGGGAAAGCAAGATGTGCAGTTCCAGCCACCTGGATGATAAAGGAAGATCAATCCTAACATGACTATCTGGATGGTCAAAGAAATAATACTAACATAATTAGACCATAGCAAATTATAAAGGGCCTTGGACAGATTGTGCTGAAGTACGTTTCTCATAACTGTAAAGAGTTATAGCCCAGACTCATGAGAATGGTATCTTGGGCCAGATAACCGCCCCCAAGTGCATGGGATGTGTGAATGTCCTTGGGCCTGGTCTGTGAATGAGTGAGAACGTAATTGAAACAAACATAACATGAGTTCAGTGTGTTTTTAATAACAATTATTGGAAAAACATCTTATGCAACATCTTAGTCCAGGTCCGTATCTGTAAATCCTATAAATTGTCACTGACTAATAAAGAAGGCCTCATCCTGGCTCAGCTCTCTGCTCTGCCCGGCTCTGCGCTCCTTTCTGAACAAGATCTCTGTCTGTGCATGCATCTCTGTCTGTGTCCTGGTGTGTGTCGTTTCTAATCACCACAAGAAGGCGGCATTTAGTACCTCAGCCTTTCCCTCATCTTCTGTGACTATATTTCCCTCTGCATCCATCAGGGGATAGAGATTCTCCTTAGCCCTCCTCTTGTTGCTAATATATTTATAGAAACATTTCTTGTTGCCTTTCACAGCAGTGGACAGGCTCAGCTCTAGTTGGGCTTTGGCCCTTCTAATTTTCTCCCTGCATAACTGTTACGGAGGCACTCCGAGGTTAGTTTAAGGGACAACAGGGTCTAAAACAACTTTTATTAAACCGGTCAGAAACAGGGTTTTAGCACTCCAAAAGTGACTTGAATACAGGTTTGGATATCAGTTGAGGAAAATTATTAAGGGGCAGCAAGTAATACAACAGGAGGTCCATAGTGTGCATACACGTGGCTTCACCAAAAACAATACCAGAGCCGCCCCTGAGTCCGGGAAGAGTACACACTTGCCTGAACACGGTGTGGGATTATTTTAAAGGGATACCCGTACTCGCATTGAGTATGGAAAGTGTACACTCACGATTCTGCGAGAGTAAATTTATAATACACTCACAATCCTGCAAGGAGAAATAGATGTGCAAATATGCACGGAATATTACACGTGCTTATGTGGAAGCACGGGAGGAAAATACACTCACGATTCTGCGAGGATTAATTTATACACGTGCTAAAATTGAGCATGGAAAGTACACGTGCAAATGTGCACGGAAAGTATAAATACACGTGCAAATGTGCACGGAAAATAGATACACTCGCAATCCTGTGAGGGTTAATTTTACATGTGCTTGTATTAAGCACGGAAAGTACACGTGCAAATGTGCACGGAAAGTATAAATATACACGTGCAAATGTGCACGGAAAGTAGATACACTCGCAATCCTGTGAGGGTTAATTTTACTTACACACGTGGGGGCAAGGCAAGTGGAGTCTCCGTCCCGAGTTGGGGGGAGGGGAGGGGGGCAGTGGCTCCTGGTGGCAGTGGATAAGCTCGTAACTCCAAGAGATTGCATGCAAGGCCGCACGTCTCGACGAGAATCCCATTTTTTATATCCTGATCAGATCTGACTGTAGGCATTCCAAAAACTTCTCTGCACCCCCACACTGGCTGTGGGGTGCCCCTGAAGCTTCCAAACATCCCCCACACTGGCCACGGGTGCCCAGCGGCTCCCTGGCGCCTCGTCACTCCCTTCTCCTTTCTCTTAAGGGCCCTGGCCAGGGGGCTCCTGAGGCCAAACAAAAGAAGCTGTTAGCCTCACGCAGTAGAGAGAGAGGAAGATGTATCTACTCCTTCCATATAGAAGGAGGGAAGGGGGAAAGAGGGGGGTTTGCATTCTGCCACAATAACCTCATAGAATTCTTGTATTCCTCTTGAGTAGCCCGCCCCTCCTTTCAAAGGTTATAAATTCTCTTTTTATTCCTAAATTCCAGACGCAGTTCTCTATTCAGCCAGGTCGGCCTTCTTCTTCACCGGCTTGCCTTCTGTCACACATGGATAGGCTTCTCCTGTGCCTCTTAAGATTTCCTTCTTGAAGAGAGACCAGCCTTCCTGAACTCCTTAGTCCTTCAGGACTGCCTCCCAAGGGACTCTGCCAACCAGCCTTCTAAACAGGTCAAAGTCTACCCTTTGGAAGTTCAAAGTAGCAGTTCTGTTGATCACCCTTCTAACTTCTCCAAGGATAGTAAACTCAATCATTTCACAATCACTATACCCAAGGTGACCTCCAACCAACATGTTGCCCACAAGTCCTTCTCTATTTACAAACAACAGATCCAGTGGGGCTCCTTCCCTAGTAGGCTCATTAACCAACTGTGTTAGGAAGTTGTCTTCCATACACTCCAGGAACCTGCTAGACTTCTTCCTGTCTGCTGTGTTTTATTTTCAGCAGACATCTGATAGGTTGAAGTCTCCCATAAGAACAAGGGCTAGCGATGGGGAGACTTCTCCCAGCTGCCTGCAAAATATTTTATCTGCCTCATCAGCCTGGTTGGGTGGTCTGTAACAGATCCCCACCAGGATATCCGCCTTGTTGCCCTTCCCCTTGATTCTCACCCATAGACACTCAACCCTATCATCACCCTCCTCAAGTTCCAGATAATCAAAACCCTCTCTAACATACATGGCTACCCCACCTCCTCTTCTTCCTCACCTATCCTTTCTGAAGAGTTTGTAGCCATCTAATGCAGCACTCCAGTTATGAGAGTCATCCCACCATGTTTCTGTGACAGCAATAGCTTTTCTGCCTCACAATGGCTCCCAGCTCCTCCTATTTGTTGCCCACGCTGCGTGCACTGGTATAGATGCACTTCAGCCAGGTCATTGATTCTGCCATCTCTTTCTGGTGAGAAGCCCTAATTTCTTTGTGGCCATTCTCAAGTGCTTCCACAGTTTCTGATGCATCAACAACCCTTGTGTTTCTCTTACTCTATGGCTCTCCATCTCCTACCTCCACTGGGACAGCAGACCAAAGGGTCTCATTAGCACTACCCTGAGATGCTGGCATATTGTCCTTGGGTGTGCCTCTGCCACACCTGATTTCCTCCCCCTTCAAATATAGTTTAAAGCCCTCTCAATAAGTCCTGATAACTCCTTTTCCCCTTTTGAGACAGGTGCATCCCATTTGTTGCTAGCAGGCCAGGTGCCATGTAAGCCCACCCATAATCAAAAAAACCCAGAATTCTGCTAGTGACACCAGTCCCACAGCCAGGTATTGATCTGGTGTATCTTTCTGCATCTTTTCTTGTTGTACTCTGCAACTGTGGGGACAGAGAAGAACACTACTTGTGCTCCCGATCTCTTGACCATGTGTCCCAAGGCCCTGAAGTCTCTTGATTGTCTTTAGTTTTCCCTTTTTATTTTCATCACTGCCTATCTGAAAAAATATTAGTGGGTAGTAGTCTGAGGTCCTAACCAGGGCAGGAAGTTTTCTTCTTACATCTTACAACTCTGGCCCCAGGAAGGCAGCAGAATTCCATAAGAAGTGGGTCAGGCCTGCATATAGAGCCTTTTGTTCCCTTTAGAAGGGAGTCTCCTACAACCAAAACCCACCTTTTTTTCTTTGTGGGAGCTGTTTTGATGGAGGGTTCAGGGTGACTTATCCTCTGTGGCATCTCCATCTTAGTGGAACCACCTCCCTCAATGTTGTTGTTTGGTTCCACTTGCAAGGCCTCGTACCTGCTTTGCAAGGGAACCTGGGAGGGCGGGGTGGTCACAGTAGGGACCCTCTTCCTTCTACACCAGGCAGGAACTTGCTACCATTTCCCCTTATTCCTCAAATCACTGCATTCCACATCCTGAGCCTCATGCCTGTTGGACAAAGGCACCTGAGAAGGTGCCTCTAAGTGTGGACTTTCTTCCATTCATCCCTTTCCCTTGACCTGCCTTCTTCAGTCAGGCAATGGAAGGATACAGGAATCCCTTGATCTTTGTTTCTTGCTGGTGGTCTTACCTCCCACTAGTGGATTTCCTTTTCCAGCTCCCTGATACTTCTCAACCTTTCCATCTCCTCTTTCAGCTCTACTACCAGGCTGAGCAAGCAGGTCCTCCACTTGCTCACATCTTACACAACTCTTTTCTCTATTGCCACTCCATACCAATGAAAGGCTCTGGAATTCTCTGTAGCCTGAGGTCTGAGTGGCTGCATGTTCCCGTGGCAGCTCTGTCTGAGCTGCCACCTCTTTCCTGTTGAGTACAGAGTATTTATCTTTGCCCCGAGTGGATACCATAGTTGGCTCTTTCTGTGAGGGTGACAACAACCAAGTGAGGTAAATCAATTGAGCTTGCCAGACTTCCTTGCCCTGTTTGTTTAAACTGCCTGCAATCCCTAGGAGGGCGTTTAAATCTCCCCTGGTTGTTCCTGGCAAAACTCTTTCCTCATCAGCCCCTCTCGCGAGATCAGCTGCTTTCACGGCAATTCTCTCAGCAGGACTGTGGCTTCAGAATCTCCTCCTTGTCTCCTCAGGTGAGTGATGAGCACAGCAGTGACTACAGAGCAACTGCAGGAGAGTTAAACATGGTGAACCGACATGTACAGCAATGGCTACATACCAATATATGCTGCAGGCCATCCAGCTGGAAAGCAGCTTTTCAGAAAAGGATCTGGGGGTTTCAAGTGGGCACCAAGTTGAACATGAGCCAGCAATGCATTCCCATGGCAAAGAAAGACAACAGCATCCTGGGCTTCATTATGAAGTGTGTTGACAGCAGAATCAAAGAAGGTGAGTTGCATGCAAGTTTGGGCAAGACTGCAAAACTAACATGTTTTTATTTGTAAGCATCACAGAACTTTAAAAGTTGCAAGTTATTTAACTTCTAAGGAACTTAAATTAATGCCTCTTTCAGAGTATGGCATTCATACAACAGAACTCTCTTGGATACTGTTCTGGGACAATTGTTGAATATGTCTCACACAAGAGAGCACAGGTTACTGATTCTGTTTAGACTACAGACTTTTGCTTATTGTAGATATGACCCATCGTCTTGGCTTTGGTTAAAACAAGACCAATTCTCTGTTAGTGAATTTTTCTTTCAGCTAAATTCTTCTAAGCAACTTCATTTTTTGAAGTTGGTTGCATGTTTTTATTACAGTGTTCACTCCAGAACTGATAACACCTGATATTTACAGTTTTACTGAGCTAATGGTAGGAATGGTATGCAGAAAAGGCTCAGGTTTATCTTTTATTACTATAGCAGCCAAGGTAAAAATAAATAAATAAAAATTTTAAGTCCCATAAGTGAGAGGATCGTACTTGCAAGGAGGGGTGAACAGAACAGGTGACCCAGATTGACCAACGAGGATTCCATGCCATCCATATCATACACCGTTTAAAGCTGAGAGATCACGAGGGTCTCAGTCTCTTCATCCATGGCCAGCATCTGAAGAGGACCCTGCCTGCAATCCTGATCCTGGTTCAAATCCATGCATCCCTGAATCCAGTTCCTGTCTAGTTCTGAGTCCAGTCCAGGACTTCCTGGTGTCTGCCCTGCATCCATTGGCATGATGCCAGCAACCTGCAGGCCTCCACTGTACTACTCCAGGAAATTCATTGTTGGTTTTGTATCTTTTGCATTATTTTTTCTCATTATTAGTATTATTACTAAAGCTTTTTTAACTTTCCAGCTTGTCTCTCTCCCTTTTCCTCCTATTCCCTTTCCTTAGTGGGGAGGGCATTAGAAGAGGCTATGACTTATAGCTAAAATGAGGGAGTGCAGTCTGGACGATAGGGTAGTGAGGTGGACTGCAAACTGGCTGAAGGGAAGAAGCCAGAGAGTTGTGGTCAATGGGGTGGAGTCTAGTTGCAGGAAACTTCTTCTCAGTAAGGGTAACAGAACACTGGAACAGGCTGCCCAGGGGGGTTGTGGAGTCTCCTACTCTGGAGACATTCAAAACCCACCTAGACGCCTTCCTGTGTAACCTCATCTAGGTGTTCCTGCTCCGGCAGGGGGATTGGAGTAGACGATCTTTCGAGGTCCCTTCCAATCCCTAACATTCTGCAATTCTGTGATGACTTGGGCCCCATCTGTCAAGATGAGCACTCAAGACGGGAAATGCAGTATATTTGATTGTGGGGCACCAACACCAGCTTGGTTTAGGTCATTGTTGCAGTCACCTGGTTCTCTGCAAAGGTCATTCTTTGTCTGTTTAGGTAGTTCCTGCTGCATTACTTCCTGCAACATACAACTCACATCACAGATTATTTCCTCCCCAAAGTTAAGTCTCCTTGAGGCACACATTGGGTCTCCCCATCCTTCTGCATTACCCACCAAGTACACCCAGGTCACTGAGCAAAGACAACCCCACAAATGGGTTTGCCTTTTCCCAAAGGAGGAACAACCCATCCCACCTTCCCCAGCCACTTGCCTATATGCACTACGGGGATCTCATCTCCTCCTACAGTATCTAGGAGTTTTCTTTGGGCAGGACCAGGACAGTTAGTAGATCGTCTAGTGTCAAACAGTCAAGTGGCTTCTGCTAAATTTATATCCCATGCTTCCATGCCCCATTACCCGATGCTCTCAACATAGTCTTTAACAGTCCATTGTATCTCTCAATCTTTCTGGAGGCTTGTGGGTGACAGATGTGATGTCAGTGCTATTCTTTGGCCCAAGGGTTTATGAGGTTGTTAGTAACAGAACGCGACCGACCCTCCGCTGCTCACGACGGACCTCTGACTGGTAAGAAGGTGCTTTATCTGGATTATTGGGTACCCATCTGGTCTGGTAACCTGCCGGTCAGACGCGGTGAAAGCCACGCTCGGTTGGGCAGGGAGCTCCCAGGGTAACGCCTAGGCGGCTGTCCGTCAGACAGAGGGAAACCTCTGCAGGTTCGGCATCTGGTCTGGTTATTTGTGCTGCAGGCTCGGCACCTGGTCCAGTTATTTGTGCTGCTCAGCACCTGGTCTGTAGTTCTGGTGATTTGATCTGTATTTACTGTTGAAACTGGTGATTTGATCCGTATTTACTGTTGTTCTGGTAAAGTTATCTGTGTGTTATCTTTCTGTGTTGACATGTGTGATACAAAGATGTCACCATTAGATTGCTTGTTGAAACATTGGAAGGAGGCTGGATTTGGACAATCAATGAGTAAAAAGAAATTGATTGAATATTGTACTCACTGGTGGCCTGAATATGACTTGCCTAATGAAGTATGGTGGCCACCGGAGGGCACTTTAGACCATGGAACTATTGTTGAATTAATGAGGTTTTGTCAAAGGGAAGGTAAATGGGATGAGGTACAGTACGTGGATCTCTTCTTCTATCTTGAACAAAAACAGGACTGGAAGAAGGATTGTGGGTTAATGTTAGTCCAGAGGAGTGGTACTAATGATAAATGTATGGGATGTACGGCAGAAAAGAAATGCATGATGTGCATGGTTATAGAAAACAGTAGCGGTAACGCTTTAAAATTGGATTTGCCGTGTCTTGATGTTGCGCCTTCAGAAATAGAACCCTCTGCACCTAAACCCCTTAAACCCTCGGCACCCGTGCGTCTTACTGAAAGTGATACAGATTCCAGTGGTGATGAAGGGGCAGCAACTGGTGTAAAAGGAGTAACAACAACACCAATATCCCCCAGGACTAGGAACAGAGAAAAGGAAACCCAAAAGGGGGGTGGACCGTCAAATGTAATAGCATCCCTAAGACAGGCAGTAGGAGTGGGGGAAGAGCCAGTTTATGTAAAAGTTCCGTTTTCGCCAGGAGATTTGGCGATCTGGAAACAATCAGTTGGTCCTTACCGAGAAAACCCAGACAAGGTTGCAAGGATATTTAAAATTATAATTAAAACGCAGAATCCTGATTGAGATGATTTGCAAGTGATTCTTGACACATTAATGGACTCTACAGAAAAGGATATGGTTATATGGGTAGCAAGAGATAAAGTAAGAGAGGATATTCAGAATGGGATAGCGGGCGGTAATGTTGATGAAAATTTTCCAAAGGAGGATCCCCGGTGGGATTATAATACTGGAGGCGGTTTATGTCGCCTCTGGAGGTATCAGGACTGGTTATTAATCGGCGTTCAGACTGCTATGCCGAAACAAATGAATTGGTCAAAATTGTATAGTGTTAAGCAGGAAAAGAACGAATCCCCTTCAGCCTTTTTAGAAAGATTAAAGGAAACTGCAAAGAGATATACAGATTTAGATACTGAAACAGAACAAGCAAGGGCTCAGTTAGCTTTAATCTTCTTGGGACAGTCTCAAGACGATATTCAAAAGAAATTACAGAAACTGGAGGGGGCACAATTACGAGATCTGGATGTTATGTTAGAAACAGCCTGGAAAGTTTATAATAATAGAGAAAAGGAACGGTCAAGGCGTCATCAGCAAGACTTATTGGCCCTGGTCCAAGGACAAGGCAGGGGAGTAGGAATAGGAGTCCGTGGTAGAGGAATTAGAAACGGTCAAGGGTGCGATTTTCGGAATGTTCAGGGAACTCCTTTGGGACCTGTTGTAAAGCTTGGTTTAAATCAATGTGCTTATTGTAGGGAGGAAGGACACTGGAAAAACGAATGCCCGAACCGTCCGGGTTCCATGAGTCAGGTACCAAATGCAGTAGGGAATGCAGTACAAACTATGGTGTTGGGAGAGTATAGTAACAACAGCTGACTATATGAAAGCACGAAAATGGATACCCAGAATAAGGAGCCCCTGATGACGGTACAAGTTGGGGACCAGGATGTGAGATTTTTAGTGGACACAGGGGCTACCTATTCTGTGCTAAATTCCTTACAGGGAACAGTAGGTCATAAAACGACAACGATTGTTGGTGCCACAGGGAAGGAAGAAGAACGGCCATTCCTACAACCCTTAGATCTGTGTTTTGGAGAAAAGGAATTAACCCATGAGTTCTTATATGTTCCAGACTGTCCAGTTTCCCTTTTAGGATGGGATTTATTGACCAAATTGGATGCCGTAATAACATTTGAGGATGGAAACCTGGTAATGAAAATTCCAGAGTCTAAGGTAGGACAAATTCTGTTATTAAAAGAAAACCCGGTAGTGAAAATACCACAAGCTGTGGAGGAGGCTGTGATTCCTACGGTATGGGAGACTGACATACCTGGGAAATCGAAAACAGCCCAGCCTGTAAAAGTGGAACTGAAGGAAGATGCCAAGCCAGTACAGTTGAGGCAGTACCCACTGAAACGAGAAGCTAGGTTAGGAATAGTACCTCTAATTGAAAAATTCTTGAGGTATGGAATTCTAGAGGAATGTGAATCAGAATATAATACCCCAATTTTTCCAGTAAAGAAGCCTGATGGTAGTTATCGATTAGTCCAAGATTTGCGGGCTGTAAACCAGATCACTAAGGACATTTATCCGGTAGTTGCAAATCCATATACCTTGTTAACATCTGTGAAAGAGAAATAGAAATGGTTTACTGTACTTGATTTAAAAGATGCCTTCTTGTGCATACCCCTCGACCAGGAAAGCAAAAAGCTATTTGCCTTTGAATGGGAAAATCCACACAATGGAAGGAAAACTCAATTAACCTGGGCACGCCTTCCGCAAGGATTCAAGAATAGCCCAACCATCTTTGGAAATCAACTAGCCAAGGAACTCAAGGAATGGACTACAAAAGGTCATATCGTGATCCCTCGACAATGGTATTTGTTGCTACAATACATGGATGATATTCTGATTGTGACTGAGACACGAGAACTCTGCATCCAGGTAACGATTGAAATATTGAACCAGTTGGGAATGAATGGGTACAAAGTATCGAAAAATAAAGCTCAGATTGCATCCGAGACTGTGATCTATTTAGGATGCGAGCTCTCTCAAGGACAGCGAAGGCTCGGCCTGAACAGGGTACATGCTATTTGTGCTATTCCAGAACCACAAAACTTACATGAATTAAGATCTTTTTTAGGAATGACAGGATGGTGCAGACTCTGGATTATGGACTATGGGTTGATTGCCAAACCTTTGTATGAAGCACAAGGGAATAAAACATTTGTGTGGGGAAAGCCACAATGTGAGGCCTTCCAAAAGCTAAAACAGGCTTTGATGCAGGCACCTGCTTTGGGCCTGCCGGACTTGAGCAAAGATTTCCAGTTGTTTGTACATGAGCGACAAAGACTTGCCTTGGGAGTATTAACCCAACGACTGGGATCCTGGAAAAGACCTGTTAGCTATTTTTCTGAACAGCTAGATCCGGTAAGTGCTGGGTGGCCGGCGTGCTTACGGGCGGTAGCTGCTGCAGTAATACTAATCCAGGAAGTCTGAAAGTTAACTATGGGAAAAAGGATAGAAGTGTTTGTATCCCATATGGTGACAACAGTACTGGAACAAAAGGGGGGCCACTGGCTTTCCCCAAGCAGAATGATGAAATACCAGGTAATTCTGACAGAACAAGATGTGGGGGACTACCAGCTGCGGAGAGGAGCAACCAGCTTGTGCAGCAGGGTGCAGAGAGCACTTGCTGCTAGTCAGTCCCTCTAACTTATTGCCAGCGTCCCAGACTGCTGATGACCATGGTCGCCTCCAGAAGGAGAGCTTGTCTCAAAAAGACTGTGGCAACGCAGACTGAGGTTCTGTCCCAAACAGTGGCTGTTCAGGTCTCCGGCTGCAGGGAGTGCCAGAGCCTGCTGCTGCCAGGGGAGAGAGGCCAGCACTCCACCTGTGTGAGGTGTGAGCAGGTGAAAGATCTGCTCGACATGGTTGTGAAACTTAAGGAGGAGGTTGAAACGCTGAGGCCCATCAGGGAGTGCGAAAGGGAGATCGACTGGTGGAAAAACACCCTGACGTGCCAGTCGGAAAGGCCCCAGGGAGGTACCCCCGAAAAGGAGATGGACCTCCTGCCCTCTCGGACAGAGGCGGAAGTCCTGAGACAGCCCCACCCTTGTCGCTGTCGGGCAGAGGTAGGGGACCTAAAAGATGATGAGGGTTGGAAGCGTATTCCAGTTCGGCATCACAGGCAGCCCCCCTCCCTGCCTGATTTGCCTCCCCAGGTGCCCCTCTGTAATAGGTTTGAAGCCCTGGATCTTGAAGAAGAGGTAGGTGAGGAGGTGGTGCCAAGCCTGCCTACAAGATCACATAGGAAGAGGCGGTTGACTTCACAACTTAAGACTGCCTCTGATAAGAAAGACAGAAGGGTGATTGTAATAGGAAATTCCCTTCTGAAAGGAACAGAGGGCCCAGTATGCAGGGTTGACCCTCATCTTAGGGAAGTCTGTAGTCTACCTGGAGCCTGGATCAAGGATATTGTTAGAGAGCTCCCCAGACTGGTGCACCCGACAGACTACTACCCGCTGCCGGTCTTCCAGACAGATGGGGAGGAAGCTGCTTCCCGTAGTCTGAGGGGAATGAAGAACGATTTCAAGGTCTTGGGAAGGATGGTGAAAGACTCAGGGGCGCAAGTGATCTTCTCTTCGCTCCTTCCATCTTCAAGTGACGATGTGGGGTGGAATGGGAAAATTCAGTCTCTAAATGGTTGGCTCCAAGACTGGTGCTACAGGCAGGGCTTTGGATTTTTTGATAATGGCTGGTTTTATAAGACTCCAGTCCGGACAGTGTTACGCGGGAAAGGTTTATCTCGCAGGGGCAAAAGGATGCTGGGGCAGGAATTAGCTGGGCTCATTTGGAGAGCTTTAAACTAGGCTCGAAGTGGGATGGGATTGTAGCTGGGCTTGTCCCAGTGGGGCAGCATTCTAAAACGGATGAGGACCGGGTGGCCTTCTATGCCCCTAGGGAGAAATTGCTGTGCTCTGCTCGCTCCCTGAAATGCCTGTACACTAATGCACGCAGCATGGGGAATAAGCAGGAGGAGTTAGAATCCTATGTTCGGTCGGGAGATTATGATCTGGTGGCAATTACAGAAACCTGGTGGGACAGTTCACATGACTGGAATGTGCTCATGGATGGCTACGCCCTTTTCAGGAAAGACAGGCCAGCCAGGCATGGTGGTGGAGTTGCTCTCTATGCGAGAGAGCAGCTACAATGTACTGAATTCTGCCCAGGAGCGAAGGAGGAGTGAGTTGAGAGTGTATGGGTCAGGATTAAGGGGCAGGCTGGCAGAGGTGATACTGTTGTAGGTGTCTATTACAGGCCACCGGATCAGGCTGAGGAAGTTGATGAGGCCTTCTATGGGAAGCTGAGTGTGGCCTCACAGTCTCAGGCCCTGGTTGTTGTGGGGGATTTTAACTTCCCTGATGTTTGCTGGAAGGACCATTCAGCCAGACAGCCACAGTCCAGGAGGTTCCTCCAGTGCACTGACGATAACTTTCTCATGCAAATGGTGGAGGAGCTGACCAGGAGAGGAGTGCTGCTTGATCTCATCCTCACTAACAAGGAGGGTCTGGTCGAAGCAGTAAAGGTTGAGGGCTGCCTAGGTTGCAGTGACCACGAGATGGTGAAGTTCAGCATCTTGTGTGGTAGGACCAGGGCAATAAGTAGAATTGCAACCCTGGACTTTAGCAGGGCTAACTTTGGCCTTTTCAAGCATTTGCTAGGGGAAATCCCATGGGCAAGACTGCTTGAAGGAAAAGGGGCCCAAGATAGCTGGGTGGCATTCAGGGACTGCTTCTTCCAAGCTCAGGATTAGAGCATCCCCACACGCAGGAAGTCAAGGAAGGGAGCCAGGAGGCTTGCATGGTTAAATAGGGATCTGTTGGGTATGCTCAAGCAGAAGAGGCGAGTTTACAGGTCATGGAAGCAGGGGCTGGCCACCTGAGAGGAATATAAGGCTGCTGTTAGAGGATGTAGGAAAGCAGCTAGGATAGCCAAGGCCTCCTTAGAATTACAGCTAGCGAAAGGGGTCAAGGACAGCAAAAAGAGCTTTTTCAAATACATAGCAGATAAAACTAACACCAGAGGCAATGTAGGCTCACTGATGAATGGGGTGGGTGCCCTGGTGGCAGAAGAAACAGAGAAGGCAGAATTACTGAATGCCTTCTTTGTCTCTGTCTACTCTGCCGGAGGCTGTCCTGGGGAGCCCTGTACCCCTGAGACCCCGGGATGAAGCCAGGTCAATGGAGGAGTTTGCTTTAGTCAATGAGGGCTGTGTTAGGGAGCAATTAAGTAGTCTGGACATCCATAAATCCATGGGTCCAGATGGGATGCATCCGCGGGTGCCTAGGGAGCTGGCTGAAGTCATTGCTAGACCGCTCTCCATTATCTTTGCCAAGTCTTGGGAAATGGGAGGGGTGCCCGAGGATTGGAGGAAAGCAAATGTCACTCCAGTCTTCAAAAAGGGCAAGAAGGAGGACCCGGGTAATTATAGATCGGTCAGCCTCACCTCCGTCCCTGGCAAAGTAGTGGAACGGCTTGTCCTTGGTGCCATCTCAAGGCATATCAAGGATAAGAGGATTATTAGGGGCAGTCAGCATGGCTTTATGAAGGGTAAGTCATGCTTGACCAACCTCATAGCCTTTTATGAGAATGTAACAAGGTGGATGGATGATGGCAGGGTGGTGGATGTGGTCTACCTTGACTTCAGTAAAGCCTTTGACAGTCTCCCACCGCATCCTAGTTGCTAAGTTGAGTAGGTGTGGTCTGGACAATAGAGTAGTGAGGTGGGTTGCAAAATGGCTTAAGGAGAGAAGCCAGAGAGTGGTAGTCAATGGTGCGGAGTCTAGTTGGAGGCCAGTATCTAGTGGAGTGCCTCAGGGGTCAGTACTGGGGCCAATATTATTCAATATATTCATTAACGATTTAGATGAGGGAACTGAGTGTACTATCAGCAAGTTTGCTGGTGACACCAAGCTGGGAGGAGTGGCTGACACGCCAGAAGGCTGTGCCACCATCCAGCGGGATCTGGACAGGCTGGAGAGTTGTGTGGGGAATAACCTGATGAAATTTAACAAGGGAAAGTGTAGAGTCCTGCATCTGGGCAGGAACAACCCCAGGTTCTAGTATAGGCTGGGGAATGACCTGTTAGAAAGCAGTGTAGGGAAAAGGGACCTGGGGGTCCTGGTGGACAACAGGATGACCATGAGCCAGCACTGTGCCCTTGTGGCCAGGAAGGTCAATGGCATCCTGGGGTGTATTAGAAGGGGGGTGGTTAGTAGATCGAGAGAAGTCCTCCTTCCCCTCTACTCCGCCCTGGTGAGACCACATCTGGAGTACTGTGTCCAGTTCTGGGCCCCTCAGTTCAAGAAGGACAAGGAACTGCTGGAGAGGGTCCAGCGTAGGGCAACAAAGATGATTAAGGGAGTGGAGCACCTCCCTTATGAAGAAAGGCTGAGGGAGCTGGGTCTCTTTAGTTTGGAGAAGAGGAGGCTAAGGGTTGATCTTGTTAATGTCTATAAGTATATAAAAGGTGAGTGCCATGAGGATGGAGCCAGGCTCTTCTCGGTGGCAAACAATGATAGGACAAGGGGTAATGGGATCAAACTGGAACAGAAGAGGTTCCACTTAAATGTGAGAAGAAACTTCTCAGTGAGGGTGACGGAGCACTGGAACAGGCTGCCCAGGGAGGTTGTGGAGTCTCCTTCCCTGGAGACATTCAAAACCCACCTGGACATATTCCTGTGTGACCTCATCTAGGCGTTCCTGCTCTGGCAGGGGGATTGGACTAGATGATCTTCTGAGGTCCCTTCCAATCCCAAACATACTGTGATACTGTGATCATTTGCCCTCACATCCAGTGATTAAATTAAGCAGTCAGGTGAGATTTGGTCAGAAGCAATTGAATCAGTCGAGCCCAGTAAATGGACCTACAGTATTTACAGACGGATCAGGAAGGACAGGCAAGGCAGCCATTGTTTGGAAGGATGGGCCACAGTGGCAGCATCAAGTAGAATATCAGGACGGATCACCACAAGTGGTTGAACTTAGAGCAATGACCATGGCATTTCAGGCCTTTCCTGGACCTGCGAATATTGTGACAGACTCTGCTTATGTGGCCGGGCTTGTACAACGGTTGGGTAAAGCTGTATTGGAACACGTGTCTAATGAAAAGCTATTTGGTATTTTAAAAGTGTTATGACTTGAAATTCAGAAGCGTCATCATGAATATTATGTCGTGCATGTTAAAAGTCATACTACGTTACCAGCCTTCATAATAGAAGGAAATGCAAAAGCAGATTCTCTAGTTTCAGCAGTGACTTTAGGACCTGTTCCTGATGTTAAACAACAGGCAATAGCCTCACATCATTTCTATCATCAAGGCTGTCGTGCTTTGAGACGACAGTTTGGCATTTCATATTCTGAGACACGAAGCATTGTCAGCATATTCCTGCTTATTATGACACCAATCCCCGTGGCCTTCGAGCTTTGCAAATTTGGCAGACCGATGTTACGCATTTACCTGAATTTGGGCGTTTGAAGTATGTTCATGTCTCTATAGACACCTTGTCTTCTGCTGTTGTTTTCCACTACTCATAGTGAAGAATCTGCACGAGATGCAATACACCATTGGCAGCGTGCGTTTTCCTTTTTGGGAATTCCGCAGTAGGTAAAAACAGACAATGGCTCAGCATATGTATCCCGGAAAGTTGTTTCATTTCTACAGCTTTGGGGGGTATCTCATGTTACAGGTATTCCCCATTCTCCTACGGGGCAAGGCATTGTGGAATGCGCCCATGGAACACTCAAGCGTTTTCTCCAAAAACAAAAAAGGGGAATGTTGGGTGAGCCACCTGATGCATGCTTGGCTAAAGCCATGTATGTTTTAAATTTTTTGCAGGTTTCTGATGATGCCCAGATGCCACCCATTCTGTCATTTTTCCTCTTTAATGGCTCAGGAGAGGGTGGGTCCAGGGGCAAAAGTGTTGGTGCAGGATTTGCGCACAGGACCTGAATTATTAACCTGGGGGAGAGGCTATGCTTGTGTCCCTACAGATCAAGGACCGAAATGGTTACCTGCGCGAAATGTGAAACCTGTACTGCCTTCCCAACGATGATTGCTGCAGCTGCTGCATTTTGGATGCCTGCACAGACAGAGACTAACATGTGGATTATTTTAGCCAACATGACTGGTCAGGACTCCATATGCCTAGCTATGGCATCTCCAGAAAACCCATTCCACGCATGCTTGGTTGGCATCCCCCTTGATGATTACAGCATCACACAACTGTTTCAAAATAGTGGTCGGTGCAAAGGCATTGCAACAAACTGTAATAATACCAACCTGGCACTTTGGATTAATTGTCTCCCGGAAACAGATATTGAACCACAGGAACTGGAATTGCTGGGATCTGTGCCTACAGACGCTTGTATCCAGCTGATTTTTGAAAAGTGTCAGGACAATATGCTAAAGCATGAATGGATAAAACTGCAAAATGTTAATGCTACCCTTGATGACTACAGAAATGAAACTCGTTGGTGCAATGCCTCGCAGAAGAATCCAAGGGGTGTCGTTAACAATGTGGGACAGCGACCTCGAAAACTCCTGTATGGTGTATTCTTGATCTGCGGAGATAGAGCCTGGCCAGAAATTCCTTCTAATGCTGTTGGAGGACCATGTAGTTTGGGACGATTAACTCTCTTAATGCCTGATGTATCCATGATAGTAGATCACAGAAGAGCAAGACAGGAAAAACATTTTTTGCATATATATATAAGTCAAAATGTGTTCTTCGCCTCTGGGTGAAGAACCTTTTCCTAATGTCTACCCTAAACCTCCCCTGGCACATCTTCCTGCCATTCCCTTGGGTTCTGTCATTGGTCGGCTCCTACCTTTCCTCCTCCCCTAGTAAGGAAGCTGTAGACCGTGATGAGGTCTCCCCTCAGTCTCCTCTCCTCCAGGCAGAACAAACCAAGTGACTTTAGCCACTCCTTATACAGCTTCCTCTCCAAATCCTTCACCAACTTTGTAGCCCTGTTCTGGACACCCTCCAGTAGTTTTATATCTTTTTTATACTGTGGCACCCAGAACTGCACACAGTACTCCAGGTGAGGTGGCACCACTGCAGAGTAGAGCAGGACAATCACCTCCCTCAAGCAGCTGGCAATGCTGTGCTTGATGCACCCCAGGACATGGTTGACCCTCTTGGCTGCAAGGGCACACTGTTGGCTCATGTTCGACATGAGCTAGCAATATAATTACAATAGCCGCTCACTCCCCGCCACACACCCCTAAATAGGGGAGTGAATCAAAAGGGAAGGGAGAAACTCATGGACTGAGATAAACACAGTTTAATAGAATAACAAAATAATAATAATATAGCACTACTACTAATAATATTTATAAAATGGAAAATAGAATATAAAATAAGTGATACTCAATGCAGTTCCTCATTAACTCCGTCCATGCCAAGCAGCCAGCCCCAGGAAGAGAGCACCCTGGTCCCAAACAGCTGATCCCAGGGCAAGAGAGAAAAAGGCAGAAAGGCCCAGAGGTCAACTGCAAAATGGCAAGACAGCAAAAGGCCGAACTAAAGGAACTCCTGAACAGAACTCCACTGAAATGGAGCAGAACCAGAACAGGTCCCCATCTCCATCAGTCAAGATCTGCCCCAGCTATATCCCCCTTCCTAGCTGCCTCACACCTGCAGGCAGAGAGCTCAGAAAGATCTTGGCTCCCAGACAACAACTAATATAACAGTAAGCTCTTACATTCTCTTTGTACCAACTCAAAGACATCGGAAATTTACTTGAAGAAAAATATTAACTCCATCCCAGGGTTTTATCTTCTTGTTCTCAAACAAAATCCAAAAAATGACCATGCTAGCTTTGAAAAAAATGGTTTCTAACTGCCTGAAGAAAATTAACTCACTTTCAGTGAAACCAGGACAGCGGGTCACACTGATCACACAACAAGCTTGAATGGGGAACCCCAATCACCCAGGGATCTTAGAAGTTATCACAGACTAGCCAGAGGGTAAGGATTTCAGAATATCTCCAGAAGAGGAGATGACACTGATACAGGGAACTAACTAACTAACACTTAAAGAGCTAACACTTAACCCACATAGCAATTGCCTAGCTTAGAGCTTTGTGTACCTTATTGCATGAGAAACAGGAGTTCGCTGACAACTTCACAGGCCTTGCAAAGATAAAAAACCTAGCTGCATCCTTGGGTGAATGAGATAACAAGAATCTTGGGCACAGGACAGGAGATAAGCCAGTTCTAACCAGCTCATCAGTTTGAGTCCCAGTCAACTCAGCACACCAGGCCAAAGGTAGAAGTGTACAGTGAAGAAGACCCCAGTTCACAATCACTGTGCAGGCACAACCAGGAGGTGGAGACTATGGAAATTATTTCCCGGAACTCACTGTAATAAGAACTGCCTTCTCGGGGGCAGGTTATGAATATGTATAGACGTTCCTAGAATTGTCATGAATATGTAATACTTTACAGGAATTAACCAAGTTCACGGCTGCTGGAAATTTGCACACGTCTTGGGCAGAATTATCCCCCATGTGCCCAGTGCTGAATAAACATACCTTCTTTATAACCTCACAGGTTGTAAAGTAATTTCCACACCTCATTTTGGTGAGCCAGGCAGAAGGCTCTGCTTGGCTGCGGGATGATCAGCTGAGAGTGGACGTCTTAAGGCGCACCCCGAAGGTTTTTTTTTCGGAAGACCTCCGCTCCCAGCTGGTCACTGCAGGAGCAGGCAAAAGACCTTCGGCATTAGCAGCGGATAAGGTATGTTGTATTGATTCACGGAATGACCTTACAACCCTTGAGGTTATAAGGAAGGTATGTATTTATTTACGATGCTGGACACATGGGGAATCATTTCACCTAATACGTGTGTAAAATTACAGTAGCTGTGAACTTGGTTAAATGCAGTAAAGTGTTACATATTCATGAAAGTTTTAGGAACGCCTGTACATATTCATAACCTGTCCCCGAGAAGGCGGTTCTTATTATAATGAGTTCTGGGAGACCATTTCCATAGTCTCCACCTCTGGCTCCTCCTGGTTGCAGCTGCGCAGTGATCGTGAACCCGGGTCCTCTTTCTCTGTACACGGTCACCTTTGGTCCAGTGTGATGAGTTGGTTAGGTCTCAGACTGCTGAGTTGGTTAAAACTGGCATATCTCCTGTCCTGTGCCCAAGTTTCTGTAATTTAGTTCACCCAAGGATGTACCAAGGATTATTATTTTTGCAAGGCGTCAGTGAAGTCCTGTTTTTCATACAATAAGTTACACAGAGTTAAGCAAGGCTAGGCAATAGTGATGTGGGTTAAAGGGTTAGCTCTCTAAGTGTCTTTAGTGATGTGGGGTAGGGTTAGTTCTTTAAGTGTCAAGTGTTAGTTTTTTAAGTGTTAATTAGTTAATTGTCAATTCCCTGTATCAGTATTGTAACGCGGTGGGGACAGTAAGTCACAGGGGACGCCCTGAGCACGGCCAAGGTTCCCGCAGTGGTATTTGGTGTAAACGGAGGCAGGGTTTGTTGACCGAATGGGGGTCGGCCGCTAGTGATCTTGGGAGTAGATCAAGCAACCCCGAGACTACTGCATCCCAGTTTCAGGAGCCAGGACGGACCTGCTAATGATTGTATAAGAATCAGGAGAAGGGTAAGCAGAGTCTTTTAAATTACTTTTCGCAGCTGCTGAATGAGTAATAGTTGGTCTGGTAATTGTAATTGAATTGTAATTGAATTGTAATTGTGTGACACGGGGGAGGGGGGCAGTAAGTCGCAGGCCAGGGTTCCCGCAGTGGTATATCTTTTTGGAAGTGCCCGGGCATTCCATGCATTCCATTTTAAGCACTATGTGAGATAGCTATCTGTTGTGAAAACAAGCCGTAAAAGTGTCTGTGTGTGTGTCTGAGATGCAGTCTGACTGCTAAACGAGAGGTTATTGTTTCATTAGTAATTACTGTTTAAATGTATGGTGGTATTACGCTTTAGCTTGTGATCTATATAAAGTGGAAGATGAGCTTAAAACACCTTGATTTAAACCGTGGGGCGTGGCGTGAGTTCTCGGTTCCGGGACTCCTGTTACCCGGATTGTTTTTTTTCCGCGAACTAAAATCCACATTATGACCCCTCAGCTAATAGAGATCGAACTGAGGTCTTACCTTTACTCTGTGGATGAGAATTATCAGTATCTATCGAGTGAGAAAAAAGAAAAACAAATTCCACAATGGGTAACACTCGAAGTGGAGTTCTAAAGAAAAGCCCCCTCGGTTGCATATTAGCTCATTGGAAGGAAATTGTCGGGACGGGACGGCGGGGGGGGGTACGGAAAGCAAAAGGACCCTTATCAACTATTGTAATCAATGGTGGCCACTCTGTAAATTAGGGCATGAGGAGAAGTGGCCCATCAATGGAACTTAGAATTATAACATCCTGCTACAATTAATGTCATTTTTGAGAAGGGAAGGAAAATGGGATGAGGTCATATATGTAGATATGTTTTTCACTCTCTGAAACCACCACAAGTGGTGGTTTTGAGACCAGAAAAGGATTTAAGTTGTTAAACTCTGATTTGTATTGAATTTATGTGCTAGTTGGAGATATGGGAAAGAAAACTAAATGTTATGATGGATGTGAACTTGGGAGAGGTTGTATTTAAAAGTTGCTAGAATATGAACTGATTTGGATCTAGGAAAATGGAAATAATGGATTGATATTTAATATGCTGATTTTTGACATCTGTAAGAAATTGCAAAAGGTAAATGGGGCTGAGGAATGTAACTATTGCTGAGCTAATTTGAATTGCATATAGAGTGTATTATGGCTGGAATGAAATGGAAAATCCAAAAAGAAAAAAAGCAAAATATCCCAGGCCTGTGCTGTATAGCTTAAACATAAATTCCAGGCCTGTGTCAAGCTGCAAAATAAACTCAGCTCATTGTGACCAAGGAGTCTGCCAGAGCCTGGCAACTCCCACTTGGTACCAGTGATTACGCCATCCATGTGGCCTTGCCTGTATCTAAACTGCAGCAAGAAGAGAAGAAAAAAAAAAAATAGAACAACCTGGCTGCCCACTGCTAAAGTGGCGAAAAGGAGGGGGGCAGCCAGATAACTCTCAGGGTAGCCTCTCGCACCCAAAATAGTGCAAGCTCCCCTTAGAGAAGTTACAGAAACTAGGAGCAACATAAAGTAGGAATTTGGAAACATTGTGTCGAGGGTTTAGATTGCGGGGATGACAATAAAACCCTGGCAGATGTATTGTTAACCTCTTCCCCCTTTTGCCCCTCCCTCTCCCCCCTTCCCACTCAGGACAGGCGATTGGGAGGGAAAGAAGGACAGAGAGAAGAGAGTTGGAAAAGTTAAAGATGTTTTACTAATGCTACTAATAAGAATAGAGAAAATAATACAAAATATACAAAACCAATCTTGTAAGTCTCAGCAACTGCAGAGCCAGCACCCAAAGTCCTGGATTAGACTCTGTAGCCAACCGGAGCTGGATTCAGTCTGTCACTAGGCCTCAGTTCACAGGGACAACCAGCAAGGTCCTCTCCTAATGTCAGCCATGAGGAAAAAAGGAAAAGGGACGAGATCCTCGTGATCTCCCCATTTTATATGAAGTATTCACGTGAATGGAATGTTATACACAGTTGGTCAGTTTCTTGGTCACCGGTTTCTCGTTGCCCCTCTCGCGAGATGTTCATCCGTGCTTATCAATAAGTTTGCATTCCATTGCTATGTTTACCAAAACATGTATCTGGTTCTCCAGGAAAATGCAGCTAATATGAAGGCTTTAGCTGACAGGCAAATTCACTAAAAGAGAAACTTGTTTTTTAACAAAACCAGGACACATTGTTAGATGAAGCCTGGACAGTATTTAGTAACAGAGAAGATGAAGATCGTCGAAAGGATAGGCGTTTGATAGTAGCAGCATTGCAAGAAAGTAAAAAGGTTGGAAGGCTTTGAAAGCCTTTAGAGAGAAAAATCAGTGTCGGGAAAGGAGGGAAGGAAGCAGGCAGAGAAAGAACCAGGGAGTAGCAAGTTTTGAAAAAGACTGACGGGAACCTGGAATGAAGCTAGGGAGAGAAAAAAAACAAGTGAAATTTTTGGTAGATACGGGAGCAACATTTTCAGTCCTCAATCAAGCGTTAATGCCAATAAGTAATGATTACGTAGTAGTAGAGGGAGCCACTGGCCAAAGTGAAAGGGTGTATTTCTGTGAACCTTTGAAATACAAATTGAGTAAACAAGTAGGCACTCATAAATTTTGTTATATGCCCAACTCCCCGAAACCTCTTCTGGGGAGGGATCTGTTGGAACAAATGGATGCGGTAATCAGATTTGAAAAAAGAGGAAATTACTCTGGAGGTAAATGATCAACAATATGTGTAAATATTGGGCTGGCTTTTAGCAACTGTTCCCACAGAAGACAAGATTAATGAAGAAGTCATGAACCAAGTGTAACCCGGGGTATGGGCTACTGATTTGCCTGGAAGGGCCAAAAATGCTCCACCCATCGAGGTAAAAAATAGAGGACAGCAGCCGGTAAGGATAAAACAATAACCATTGAAAAGAGAGGACAGGGAAGGAATTTAACCGGTAATAGAGAAATTCCTGCAAATTGGGTTATTAAAGGAATGTGAGTCCAATTATAACACCCTTATATTGCCTGTCCGCAAGCCGGACAGGTCATATTGGGTAGTTCAGGACTTATGAGCTATAAACAAAATAATCGAGGACCTCTACCCAGTGGTAGCAAACCCATACATTCTTCTGACTGTATTAACCCTGATTTGTCTTGGTTTACTGTTTTAGATTTAAAAGATGCCTTCTTTTGCCTCCCTCTCCATGAAGCCAGCCAGACAATATTTGCATGACCTTAAAAGTGGACATAAAACCCAGCTCACATGGACAGCTATCAAGACTAAAGAATGGAAAGCCTGGATCCATCATTCTAGAGAAAAGAAAGCCTGCAAAGCACCATGGAGGGTAACCCACGTGCAACCTGGAAAATTGTATTTTTCATGATCATAGCTTTATGACATGGGTGGGATGAAAATTGGCATGTGAAGGTGACCCAAGTGATCGGGAACAATCTGAATCTTTCAGACTGTTGGACATGAGAAATGGAACCAACACTGTTCGAGTTGTTACATTTATATAGTACTAAAATTACATTCAGCCCTTTGAAGACAACCATGAGGCTGATGTGGCCCTCAGTGAAAATGAGTTTGACACCCCTGCAGTAGGCAAATCAGGCTGCTAAGATTTAAGTAGCTGAGTTTGCTTTGGACTGGCAATATAAAGGTGAACTTTTCCTAGCTTGGTGGGCCCATGATGCCTCAGGTCATCAAGGAAGGGATGCAACATATAGATGGGCTCGTGATCAAGGGGTGGACTTAACTATGGACACTATTGCGCAGTGAATGTGAAACATGCTCTGTGATCAAGCAAGCCAAGTGGTTAAAGTCTGTATGGTATGGGGGGCATTGGTTGAAATATAAATATGGGGAGGCCTGGCAGATTGACTTTATTACACTCCCACAAACCCACCACGGCATGCACTATGTGCTCACCATGGTGGAAGCAACCACTGGATGGCTGAAAACATATGTCATGCCCCATGCCACCACCCAGAATACTATCTTGGGCCTTGAAAAGCAAGTCCTTTGATGACATGGCACACCAGAAAGGACTCATTCCTGGAACAACCTCAGAGACACTTGGGCCAAAGAGCATGGCATTTAGTGGGTATATCACATCCCCTATCATGCACCAGTCTCTGGGAAAACTGAATGGTAAAATGGGCTGTTAAAGACTACAGTAAGAGCAGTGGGTAGTGGAACCTTCAGAAACTGGGATTCAAATTTAGCAAAGGTCACCTGGTTAGTTAACACTAGGGAATCTACCAATTGAGTTGGTCCTGCTCAGTCAAAACTTCCACGTACTGTAGAATGGGACAAAGTCCCTGTGGTGCGCATGAAGAATGTGTTAGGGAAGGCAGTCTGGGTTACTCCTGCCTTGGGCAAAGGCAAACTCATCCATGGGATTGCTTTTGCTCAAGGACCTGGGTGCACTTGGTGGATAATGCTGAAGGATGAAGAAGCCCAATGTGTACTTCAAGGGGATTTGATTCTGATTGACAATACTCCATGATGTGAACTGTATAATGTTAATTGCTACTGGTAATTGCTACATAATACTATACACCATACTAACAGTATTCAGTTGGTTCAGATGGACAAACGACATGGACCAAGTTCTTCCAGGATGAAAGTAGTAGATAGATGCCATTTATTGCTACAAGTGCATTTTTATACAGTTCTACCAGTTCATGTGTCTCTTCACTATTGGTTACAAGTTACAGCAGTAACATCTCATTGGCTAATTTTGCTATCATCCATGTTACTCTTCTACTCCCTTCTCTCTCACGGGTACAACTTAATATCTCCAGATACTCCTTTACTCCCATCCTTCTCAAGGGTAAACCTTAATATCTTCAAGTCTGATCTCTATTCCCATACTCTCTGTCAAGGATTCCACAGACCTGCTGTAGTTTCCCACATAATACCTTTCAGGTTAATGAATAATGAACTTTGATAAAACTGAACAAAGTGCAGCAATGATGTAACCAGATCTGGCTTCAGCAACTGGCATCCAGCCACCTCCTTGAGGTCGACATCTTTAACCTGCAATCCATGGGCATGAACCCTGCCAGATGCACCAGTTACAAGTTCTGGATGCAGCATGCAACAATGCAACACTCCATCATGACACACCATCTTTGACAGATAGAACCCAACGTCATGGACTAAATGGACTCAATGAACATATTAGAGGCACAAGATGATGCCATGGACTAAGAGAATAACATCTGTTTGCATATATGTGTGTATATGTGTATATATATATATTATATATATATGAAAAGTGGTAGTAATGAACTGTAATGTATTGGTAAGACCTGAGCATGACATAAATGATACAGAATAAGGGGTGGAATGCGCTGGGTCAGCCGAGATAGGGTTAATTTCCACAGGTAGCTGGGGGGATGACACAGCCAGGACAGTTGACCCAAAACTAACCAACATACTAGATTATAAGGAAGCTAACTTTGTCAGCAGAGAGAAGTACCAGACTCTCCTAGATAGATTTTCTGTCCTGCTTTTGAAGATCTTTTATATTAGACTTACAGAGGCTTCAAGAAAGACCCTCCCTTTCCTTCACCAAGGCATTTAGTGATTTCCTCTGATCTTGTTCTTTGGCAGCCAGTGACCCTAGGCAGATACCCTAGTTCCTTACCAAAAAAAGTCGATTCTGTTTTTTAGACTACTTCCAGTTACTTTAAAGGAACTTCATACTTCATCAATGAATCCCTGAATTTCCTCTGCTTTTTGAAGAACAAATGCTATAATTTTCCATCACCTGACCTCAGTCAAACTCTCCATCATCAGGTGGTCCCACTCCTATAGTTTGGTAATTACACCATGTTTAACAAGCCTTCAGCTGGTAAATGCAAATGGTCAGCCAAAAAGCAATACAGAGGTCACATTGCTGCATCTTGATTCAACCTCATTTCTGAGAGATTTCATTTTCCTGAGATTAATTACCTTTTATTCCAAACTCTAGGCTAAGCAGGACTGGATTTTACAGTGTGAAACTGTTCTCTTTGGCTACAATATGTGGAACAATTTCACTCATCCTGTCCTCACTTAGCCCAAAACAGAAAAAATCCAACTTGTTCTGCTTTATGGGGACTCAGGAAATGGAGATGTAGCTCTTTCATCATGTACCATTCCTTGAGGGCAGCACACATATAAAGTGGTGACAGTATTAAAGCATATGGAGCTATGCGCTTCCATTGAGTGGCCTAGCAACCAATGAGAGGGGAAATGGGAACAGACACTGTTATTGAAAGATAAGGATTTCAGAGGAGATGTGGAACAGGTCAAGTAGACAAGATTTTTCAGAGATTATTTAAATCCCATGTAGAATCACTGTGTAAAGGCTATGCTATTTAGACATTAGTCAAGGTCTCTATACAGTGTCAAGCCAGTCTATCAGTGGATGAGTCTTTGAAGTGTTAGTATCTAGTATGATGGATTTTTTAAAAAAAACAAGCTAAGTACATGCTTCGGATGTCAGTTTTTCACCATCTACTTTCCTGCGTGGTACAGAAGAGAAAACCTGTCTTCCAAACTCTTGACTTTTGTCTTTTGTACCCCAAAAAACTTCCCATTGCAAAGCTCTTTTGATCATAAGATTTGCAATGTTTTTAAATAAATTCATTTTTGCCACTCATTTCTGTTTCTCTTCAATTCCAAGATAGTTCTTTTTTGTGAATACTAGGAGATCACAATATTAATTATAATAATAGAGTTACTGAATAGACAGACAACTAGACGGAAATACTTTTTAAAGTCTTCATTAAAAGACTAGGAGGTTGCAAAGGCATGCAAAGCCGGGGTATATGAGTCAGTGTTATGTTGAAGCTAACATTACACAGATAATCTTAACCTCCTCTCCTTTCTGTAATATATATATATATGATTTAGGGCTGACAGTCTTCTGGGCATACTGCAAAAGACATCTGTCCAATAAGGTTTTTGGAAAGCAATGGGAATATACTTCCTGAAGTGATGTAGGACTGGAAGGGAGCTTTTGTGATTGGCTGGCTAAATTCTTGCTTGAAATCATTAGTTTCAGTGCTGGGACCTTATATTATTATTAACTATGTGTTAGATTCCTAGAACCTTGTCTAGGGTGTTGTTTTGTTTGGGTTTTTTTTTGTTTTCTTAATCGTTACTTAAATTTAAATGAATAAATATTCCACAATTCCTCACAGGCAAGTCATTCTCACTATGTCTCACTTTTCTCCTATGCCACATACGCTAATTGATCCATTCAGGACCTTTTCATCTGTAAATCCACAGATGACAAAATGATGAATGTAAACATACATGCCTTTTTTATGGAGAAGGAGGATATAAGACTTGCCTTTGTTTGCATGCTGGGGTGGAGAAAGATGTTTGTTGCTGGAATTAGTTTCTTACATCTCCACAAAGGGGCATAGAGACTTAGTGGCTTGACACCATTTGTGTTACAACCTGTTTAATCCAGTTTCATAGAAAAAGGAATATGAAATATAAGTCTGATTAAAAGGTTTTTTCCAAGATGCCCTGTCTGCAATGGGGTGGAATAACTGATGGCATGCCTTGGCAGGCCTAGTGTGTGGAAGTCACACATATCTATTAGGTTGGTGAAAAAGTAATTGCAGTTTCAGACCATGAATTTTAAATCATTATAACTAGGCTCAAGCATATCTTTATTAATCAAAATAAGAAACATTACAGTCAACACATTTTTGCCAATGAGAAATAAGCTTGTTTATTCCTGTAGCATAAAAATCTGTGCTTTGGGATTTGACGAACTCTTGAAAAGCATTTTCTGCATCCTGTTGGTTGTGGAAGCATTTTCCCTGCAAAAAGTTGTCGAGATGCTTGAAGAAATGATAGTCGGTTGGTAAGAGGTCAGGTAAATATGGTGGATGAGGTAAAACTTCGTAGCCCAATTCATTCAACTTTTGAAGCACTTGCTGTGCGACGTGCAGTTGTCGTGGAGAAGAACTGGGCCTTTTCTGTTGACCAATGCGAGCTGCAGGCATTGCAGTTTTCAGTGCATGTTATTGATTTGCTGAGCATACTTCTCAGATGGAATGGTTTTGCTGGGATTCAGAAAGCTATAGTGGATCAGAGTGGCAGCAGACCACCAAACACTGACCATGACCTTTTTTTGGTGCAAGTTTGGCTTTGGGAAGTGCTTTGGAAGTTCTTCTCGGTCCAACCACTGAGCTGGTCATTGCCAGTTGTTGTCATATAAAATCCACTTTTCATCGCCCGTCACAATCCAATTGAGAAGCGGTTTGTTGTTGTCACATAGAATAAGAGGACACTTCAAAATTATTATTTTTTTTATTTTCGGTCAGCTCATGAGGCACCCACTTGTGGAGCTTTTCCACCTTTCCAATTTGCTTCAAATGCCGAACAACCATAGCAATGGTCAACATTGAGTTCTTCAGCAATTTCTCATGTAGTTGTAAGAGGATCACCTTTGATGATTGCTCTCAATTGGTCATTGTCAAATTCCAATGGCCGGCCACTATGCTCTTCATCTGCAAGGCTCTCGTCTCCTTTCTGAAACTTCTTGAACCACCACTGCACTGTACATTCATTAGCAGTTCCTGGGCCAAATGTGTTGTTGATGTTGCGAGTTGTCTCTTCTGCTTTATGACCCATTTTGAACTTGAATAAGAAAATTGCTTGAATTTGCTTTTTGTCTAACATAATTTCCACAGTCTAAAATAAATATAAAATAAACAGCAAGTAATAAATCAGTAGCAAAAAAAAAACAAAAACAAAAAAACCATAAAGCACATTAAAATGATGTATAACATAAACACATTTACTTAAGAATGTATTCCAATATCAAACGGCAAATTTCAACAATGCAAAAACCGCAATTGCTTTTGCACCAACCTAATATTATCTATCTTTTTTAAATCATTGATTTCTGTAGACTGAAGAAAAATATTTTGAAGGTCCTATTGTTTAAGTACATTTAGAAATTTTTTTCCTTTTTCTCCACTGTCTGTTACTTATTTTCCAGGCTTCAGCAAAATTAGTACTGTTGACACATTTCATTATTTATTTGACTAACATAGGCAATTTTGAATATTTTGCTTGCATGCTATGCTTTTGGGACCATATTTATTGTCTTTTGTGTCTGATACTGTAAAACTGGCTAATTGAAGAAACTTCTAAAACCCGATTTGGAGGTTTTAAAAGCAATCATCACCTTTATTGACATGCCGGCACACTCACAGGGATTGTTCTGCCTAGTGGGGGCCCTGAACAGTTCCCAGACAGAGGTTATATTCCCACAGATCTTACATATTCATTACATTCCCAAGAAATCCTTTGCATATGCATTAAATTTCTCGGAACTACTTAACATATGTAAATATCCTTTGCGCCTGTGCAGTTCAATAAGTCGGTGGTCTTTGGAGGATTCTGGGATGAAGTAAGAAGTCTTTCTCAGGCTGTTTGCTGCTTAACCCCAAGTCCTGAGCAGGCACAGACCCTTTGTTATTTGGCTCGTAACCACAGAGATGGTAATAACCAGTCTCAAGCTGGTTGCTGGGCTGCTCTCGCTACCTTATCTTCTAGGAGCAAGCGCATTGTCTCCTAACCTTCTCCTGCTTATCTTAACAAATACAATTCTTGTGACTGAATGCCTAATAAGTACCTAACATCTGTAAACCTTCTTATTAATTTAACAAGTGCCTAAAATTTACGAACCTTATTTTTATTAACTGATTTAAATATCATTAATCCCTCCTCTTTTCTTGAGGGTTTGTAGCCATTAAGCTTCAAGACTCATTAAAATCCAAGTTTATAATAAGCAACATTCAGCTAAAGGACACTTTATCCAATAGTCTTGAGATATATGTCTTAAAGCAAGACTCAACTAATTGTGCAGGCCTCAAAATGTCTAAACTGCAAGGTCAATAGTGTCTATAGTTCACGATTAAGTGTTTTGCAAGCCACTCCTTGTTGTGTGAACACTAAAACTGAAAGGATTTATATATCTTTAGGTTAGCACCTTTTTTAAACTCTTAGTTACTGCAGCACAACACTTAATCACACATTGCAACATAACATGCAAACATACAAATATAACAATTGCTAATACAATAATGACAACCAATTTCTTAATCTATGTGTGTAAATCAGGAATCCAGGACACTAATCATGTCCAAACTTCTTGAAAACTGTAAGAGGTATTGCTTTTCTGTACCGCATGCAAGACACTAGTATGTTTCCAAATCTCCTCTAACTCAGTCATGATTCTTTTAGATTGATCAACATTCGAATGAAGTGTTTTCCCAAGACATATTAATAGGGAGGGGTATTCCTAATATAAGAACCCCTTTATTTGAATTCTCTAGGTAATATGTGCATACTCAGCAAGTGGTCTTGTCAGCTATCTGCATGGTTTTCTGGATCATCATAAAATGTATATTTTGGGTCCATGGATTCTCCTGATTTAACAGTGAACTTGCTATACCATATAACAGGCAAAGACTTATGTAATTGTAATACATGTTTAAACAAAGACCTACAAAGAAAACAGGCTAATATTAATGCTACAATGAATATTAACAAACCTCCTTGAATACAATAAAATTCTGTATAAGATTCTATTTCAGTCCAAGTTCAGTTCATTATGTCTTCATGAGTTTTAGTGTTAAAGGAGTCATCTCTTCTGATTTCTACCCAGTCTCTGTACTTTTCTTTAATCTAGTGTGGTGAATCCAGGAATTGACTGTTTTATGTTTCACAGCTGTGTTAGTTACCAACAGTACGATACTGGGTTCCCAACCAGTCTCAAGCTGGTTGCTACGCTGGTCTCACTACCTTATCTTCTAGGAGCAAGCACATTGTCTCCTAACCTTCTCCTGCTTATCTTAACAAATACCATTCTTGTGACTTAATGCCTGATAAGTGCTTAACACCTAACATCTGTGAACCTTATTGTCACCATTTACTGCAGGGTGAAAATAAACTGGGGCAGATACTCTCTGTTAACCCCCTCCCAGCCCTCCCCACCAAGGAAAGACAATAGGAGGAAAAGGGAGAGAGACTTGCAAGTTGGAAAAAGTTTTAAATGCTTTACTAATGCTACTAATAAATAGGTAAAATAATACAAAATATACAAAACCAATCTTGAATTTCCCGGCGTAGTTCAGGGTTACCCAATGTGAAGTTGGCGTCACTCCAGCGGCTGCAGGGCAGGCACCCGGAAGTCCTGGGCTGGACTCTGCAATAAAATGGAACTGGATTCAGGGATGCAGGGTCTGGAACCAGGCCTCAGATCTCAGGCATGACAGGAAGGATCCTCTTCAGGTGCCAGCCATGGTCGAAGAGAGTGAGACCCTTGTGATCTCCCACTTTTATAGGGTGTATGACATGTATGGGATGGAATACTTAGTTGGTCAATTTTAGTCACCTGTTCTATTTGCCCCTCCTTGCAAATACGCCCCTCTCACTTACGGGACGTGCGAATTTTATCAGCAACCTTGGCTGCCATAGCAATAAGTCTAAATCTGGACCTCTTCTGCATACCATTGCTACTGTTATCAACTCCGGAGTGAACAGTGTCTGAAAAACATGCAGCCAAATTCAGAAAAGTGCAGTTACTTAGAAGAACTTAGCTGAAAGGAAAATTCACTAAAAGAGAACTGGTCTTGTTTTTAACAAAACCAGGACACTTATTAATTTAACAGGTGCCTAAAATCTACAACCCTTATTTTTAAATGATTTTATTACTTATTGCTGATTTTAGGTATCATGTCAGCAAGTACAGAAAAAAATCACATTCATGGTACATTTTGAAACGAGTCACTTTTTAAGACAGCATCATGCTCTCCACCAACTACACCAACTACAAATAGCAGAACGATGGCCATCAGACAGTTCGGTGTTCTTCCTGTGATAATTTGTTTTTCTGAAAGGATATCAGGTGTGGGGCTGAAGCTATGAAGGACTATTTTTCACCAAGATCTTGAATTTTTGTGAACCAGAAAAAAAGGAATTAGCCAATATGTACAGGAAGACCATTTTGGCTTTAGGTACAACTGTACTGGGTCTATTTGGGATGGAGTTAACTTTCTTCATAGCAGCCCATATGGTGTTGTGTTTTAGATTTGTGGGTAAAATAGTGTTGTTAACTGTTCTGTACCAGGGAGGTGGCAGGGGGCAAGGGGGCGGAGAGACAGAGAGAGAGAGATGGTGCAGAGTTCTTTCTGAATCTCAGTAAGAAAGGCCTGACAACAAATGGCTTTTAATAAGATAGAACAAAAAGAGGCATATAAATCTTTTGTCCCTTCAAACACTAGAAACCCTGTGTTCATGCAGCATTGGATAGACTCCACATAGATTTTCCCATGGCATGCTGTGCAGATCCCACTGTGCATATCTCATCTGTGGAGAGACATTCCTCCTTTTTGGCTATTTGAGCTATTATATATTTTTCTTACAATAAATCAACGCTATTCATAAAGGATGTTCGCATTAGAACTTTTTTCTGCATTTTAAGATAAAGGCAAGGCAACATGGGTGGGGTAATTGCCAGTACCAAGTGGGAACTGCCTGAAGGCTCCTCTGTTACACTGAGATGGCTGATTTTATCCTGTGTTTTATCCTGTGGCCAAGGAATTTGTGCAGCACACCATAGGCCTGAAGGCCAAGCTGTATGTGCAACACAGCACAACACAGGCCTGGGCCTACTCAAGTTAACTGTTATGTTGATCTCTGACTCCTCCATGTAAAATGGTCTCTCGATCAAGATCACTACATTTCACACACAGTTTACCTTTCTCAAAGTTGTCATAAATTACAGATTATATATTAATAACATATGGGCTTCTCCAGCTCTAAGTACATGGCCCTATGGAGTAGACATGGCCTGTTCAAAATCACGTACTCCTCAAATAGAATGTTTTCCACAAGGCTCCCAATACAATAACACACCAGTACTTGCACAGTATCACAGCTTTCTCTTTTCCTGCTCTGTCCCATCTAGCAAGTAAGCTGGAGGTGGGCAAGAAGTTGGGAGGGGACACAGCCAGGTCAGCTGACTTGAATTACCCAAGGGAATATTCCATACTGTATGATGTCATACTCAAAAATAAAAACTGGGGTAGCAGAAAAAGAAGGGGGTGGGATTTTTGACCTCCAAGGTGTTCATCGTTTGGACACTAGCTGGGCATCAGACTGCTTGTGGGAGGTGATGAGTGATTACCTTTGCATCACTTGGTTTTTTCCTTCTTTCCTTCACTTATTAAACTCTCTTTATCTTGACCCACAAGTTTTCTTGCTTTTGCTTTTCCTATTCTCTCTCATCCTTCTAGAGGGGCTGGAGGGAGAGTGATAACAGCTGTGTGGGTGCTTAGCTGCTGGCTGGGGTCAACCTACAACAGCTCATGAATGACATATCAGAATCTGGATACCATCTAATGTTAATGGAAGGTCAAAAACTGGACAGCATGCCTACAATTTTTTGAACTCTGAAGAAAATAAAAGCCTATCAGAGACACAAATTTAAATTTGCCTATCGAAAAAGAGTTGATTGCATGGCATAAGTAGCTTTACAGGGACAAAGGTACTTAAGGGGTCTTTATTGTATTAGAAAAAAGACAACACAGATGAAAACCTGTATGTGTTAGAAATAAGCACATCTTTTAAACAGACAGAAATTAACCATCTGTATAAATGGCCAAGGAAAGGGAAGAGCTCTTTGTCTCTTGCTATTCTGCCTTGAAGATATATTTTAGCATGTTATTAAGATCAACATAGGGGTTCACGTGAAAGTCTATGCCCCATAAGAAACAAAAAGTCATCTGAGATGATCTCAGGTTCATTCTGTTTGTGTAATCTATGGACATCACTTAAATCACCTAACTTTAAATACTTAATTAAGGAGACAATGTCCTGTAGGTACTCAGTCAGTGGAGGAATACAGGATTCTCTATGAAAGCATTTAGAGACAGGCCAGCCAGGCGTGGTGGTGGAGTGGCTCTTTATGTGAGAGAGCAACTACAATGTACTGAGTATTGTCCAGGCACAGATGAGAGGTGAGTTGAGAGTCTATGGGTGAAAATTAAGGGGCAGGCTGGCAGGGGTGATACTGTTGTGGGTGTCTATTATAGGCCACCAGATCAGGGTGAGGAAGTTGAGGCCTTCTACAGACAGCTGAGAGCAGCCTCACAATCACAAGCCCTGGTTGTGGTGGGGGATTTTACCTTCCCTGATGTCTGTTGGAAGGACTACTCAGCCAGCCAACCACAGTCCAGAAGGTTCCTCCAGTGCCTTGATGATAACTTTCTGATGCAAAGGGTGGAGGAGCTGACTAGGAGAGGCGCACTACTGGACCTCATCCTCACTAACAAGGAGGGTCTGGCTGAAGCAGTAAAGGTTGAGAGCTGTCTTGGTTGCAGCAACCATGAAATGGTGGAGTTCAGGATCTCATGTGGCAGGAATAGAAAAGCAAGCAGAATTGCAACCCTGGACTTTAGCAGGGCAAACTTTGGCCTTTTCAAGCAAAATCAAAATGTGTACACTCATGGAAAAAAAAATGTTTTCAGAGTACACACAACCATTAAAGAGGGATGCCTATGCCTCTTTGAGTACCCTTTATTTTATGCAGACAGGAAACAAAGAATTTCAGTAGTTGCCCCTTTCTTCTTCACTGAATCATTCACATTCAAAACATGATGTCCTAATTCTGTTACACAGTTTGGAACTGAGTCTGTATAGTACCTAGGTGTCATGGAGGCACCCCAAAGTCAGTTAAAACTGACAAGTTCCAAAACAGACTTTATTCTGGCTGGAAAAGTGCAGCCAATAAACCAACCAAAACAGGGGTTATACAATTAGTTAGCACTCCGACAACACAAAATAAAGGTTCCGCTATCAGTTGAGGAGATTATTGGGGTACAGCAAAATAAGAATGAGTATCCACAGTGTGCATGCACACACAAGAAACACACCAGAGCCCTCTGACTCCAGGGTAAACTATCACTCACCTGGTTAGGCAAGGACTTATTCAAGGATATATCCAGTAAATTATCACTCACCCAAACGAGAAGGTGAGGCGCTCCCAATCCCGGGAAGTTTCCTTAGACAGCGTTCCAGTCTAAGGGGAGGGCTCTGGCTCAGCCGACCCGCTGCTCCGAGAAGACCACACAAAGGGAATCTTCGGTGGGAACCCCATTTTATAGTCTGATCATATCTGGCTGTGGGCATTCCAGAAGCTTCTCAGCTTCTCTGGGCCCCTCCTCTGCTAACGACCCTGTCAACTGACTTGGGTCCCACAAAAGAGCCATTAACTGCCCCATCGAAGGCTCCAGTTCTCAGAGGGGGATGTGCAACTGCCACACCAGTTCTCAGGGTGGGGAAGTGCAACTGCCACACTAGGACAGCCAAATGATCGCTCTACTGATGACAACACAATCCAGTGGAAGTATTTTCCATGGCTACACTGGAGTTATCACCTGCATAGTAAATAAATGATCCAATAAAACCAACTCACATCCTATTCTACCCTAGACCCACAGATCAGGTCCAGGTTTGTCAGTGAGTCACAAGGTAATAATGAAAATACTAAAAGAAGATGGCAGTAGAAAGACATTTCCACTTAGGATTTCCACTGAAACATCTCCTTTAAAGTCTCTTTTCAGTATATGATACTGCTTTCTAAAATTGAACATATTTGAAAAGGAGACTCTTGTCATATTCCTTTAGACCATCTTTATTTTCTTTTTCTTTATCTTAACTGCCATCTTCTAGGCCAACTCATACTTCCCATTTGTTTAGTTATTTATTTATTTTTCTGTCACCTCTGTCCTCTTTTTTTCCTCATGCAGGAACTTGTCAAATTCTGTAATTTCTCTCTCCGCATCAGAAGATGGTGGAAAAGTGCCTATAATTCAAACTATTGCAATGATGTGAGCTGCCCCAGATTTGCCCTTACTGAGCTCTAAGAAATGCACACAGCCATATGTTCTCAGATTTTGCTTACAGAGATAATTATTCATATTGTTAGTTGATTGTTTTAGTTAATGGCATAAAATAATAAAAACAGTTGAACATCCTTATAGATTTTCCCTGTGGTCAGCTTTTTTTATAGAGGTCACCTGGTATGTTGTATTGAATCATGTTCTTGCTAACACTATGATGATAGAAGAACAGACTCTAATGCTGATCATAAACTTTTATTTCCTACTGATTTTAAAGAAAGATAGAGCCTTTGTATTAAGCTCATACATGCTTCTAAACATTTATATTTGTTTACTATCGTATATCATGAACTATAAATTTAACTATGACATAACTATAGATTTAATTTGTTTTATTCATGTCTTCTGTATTATTTACATCACTGGTTATATAGTGTTTACTTGCAAACACAGATATAATTATTAGCAATCCTCAAAGTTTTTTCAAAAGACACCATAGGCTTCTTTGAAGATAATGTCAGCTCATAAAATATTGCATTTCCATCTGTACTTTCAGTGTTTTTAAGGTCAGAAAGAACTATTCAGATCACATAGTCATATGTCTCTGTTTTCAAGTTGTAGAATTTCACCCAGGAAAATAATGTGAGCAACATTTTTACTAAACACTTGTCAGTTGAAAGTATCAAAGCCACAATACTACAGTACTAGCTGTTCTGCCCAATGGGAGCTGCAGTTGTATATCTGAAGGCAGAAATGGGTCCATACAATCTATTATTAAACTAGAGTTTTACTTGCAGATCTATCAAAACATATGGTTATTAATGTAACCACACAGAGAGAAAAGCACATTATTGCATTCAAAACTGGCATAGTGCTTCCAGCAATGCTACACTTGGAAACTATAGATCATACAAACAGTAGGATAGTATCACAGCACATATTCCCTCATTTCCCCCACTTTGACAGGTACCTACTTCTGAAGAAGAAAAAGAGTTCCTGCTCCTCATGCAAGAGTTGGAAATGAAAATGCTAAAGAGGGAAACAATGTTACAGGGCAAGCAGCTTTAAAATCAGTCTTAAGTTGTTTTGTTATTTTTCCTTTATGAAACCTGTATATCAGGAGCAGGAGCAGGTAAACTAAGAGGCAGATTACATTTCTATGGCACAGCTTATGATAAAGGGGTCTGTCCATTGCTACACAGCATAACCTGCTGATGCCCAAGGGAAACGTGTGAATGCTGCTTTGTGGAGCACATTTTGCCTGCAGCAATGGTCAGACAATTCCTGAGGCCCTGGTGAGTACTGAATGCAACCCAGGGTAGGCCTTCACAATTAAAGAAAATTAAATGAGGAATTATCTTTGAACAACCAGGTCCTACTCCAAAGCCCATTGAAGTCAGCCTGAGTCCTTCCAACAACTTCAGTGAGCTTCAGCTTGAAACACACACTGCAGTTCTGCCCAGCTAATACATGTATAGTTCAAGCAAAATGGTTATATAGCTGTGCAGGGTGGGAGCAGGGGAAGGAGTGCATTCCTTGTGCTCTCCTTCCTGAGCTGAATTCCTGATTTCAGTAGAGCACACCATGGTAGTTGGCAGAAATTACTCCAATGGAGGGCTGCATTACTCATGGAAGAGAAAATGAGAAATGGGTCACCTCAGAAGAGGCATGATAAGACCTTTATGGCTCAGGAAACTCTTAGGAGCTCTATAATTATGGATTATTATCTGTGTGCACATACGCAGGCACATCGCAAGAAGAGCCAGAGGCCACGGATGCATTTGCAAAGAGCAAGTTTTATTTTAGTTACCTCTCTACTGGGGGATCTCCGAAGCCACACCTAAGCTCCCAGGCAGAGGTGACACAAACGGGGACGCAGGCGCTGGTCAGTTCAGCCCTGCTGGAAGATCGCTGGGCCTGTTGAGCTCGCCTGTATTTCAAGGCTTCAGGCAGGTGCAGCCTCCCGCTCTTTTTCACAACAAAGCAGAAATCTCAGACACAGTGATAAGGTGCCCAGAGTTTCTCCCAGGCCTGTGTTATCTAACACAGAGCTTCTACTCATCAAGCACACAAGGTCAGTAAGACAATTAGTGTGATGTGTGTGCTTTTTCTACAGACAGGTGCAAGTCACTTGAGCGTATTTACATTTAACTAACCTCCTCGCCGCTATATCCCCATACATTCCACCCCCTCGCTCACGTGACTTGCTTCTCCTGGGGTCAACAAAGCCAGAATTGTTCATTTGGGCTTGTGAGGTGTAGCACAGAGCAATTTACAGGGGCACACAATAAACACATACAGAAAAAGGAAAAAGCATATTTCTACAATAATCAGGTGTCCCATTCATCTTGTCAGGGAATTAAACGAGTCATTCAGCCAGGCATTAGTTCCAAAGATGCAAGATGTTGTCTTCCATGCTGGCTAGTTCATCATCTGTGTTGAAGGAACACATGACTTCAAAATCAAAGCAGCATTTGCAGCTACTACCTACTCAGAGAAACAACAATAAGAAACATTAGTGTTAAAATCGCTTAGCATAGCACAATTCTGTAACACAGCTATGGGGGTTGTCACCTTCCAGTAATACATACGCTGCTGCTCCAGCTCCTTCAGCTGGTATCACTGGGTTTAACAACCTGTTGTGGGCTAATTGCTTACACACACTGGAAAGTCGTGGCCTGCACTTTTTCAGATTGGAATTCAGTTGGATGTTGAGTCTGTTGACACCAATAACATTGTTCCAGTGCTGTCTCCTCTAGATAAAACACAGGTGTTCACTGAAGATACCTGAAATACAAGAACTCGAGAATCTGATATTAGTAAAGGATGTAACATAAGAGGAGAAGTCAGGGTACAAAACCATACAGCATTCTCTGGAGTCATATAAATTTTTACATCTAAATCAATAGGCTGCAGTCCCACTTCACAATCCGTTGGTGTGAATAATTTCATTTCCCCTGTAGTTAGTGGTGACACTATATCCACAGAAGTGTATACATATTGCCACCCCCTAGATGGGGATATGGGGCAAATATAATCAACCTGACAGGTATTTGAGGCCCACTGACCCCGTTTTACCTTTCCCTGTGCTCTTAAATGTAGCTGTGTACAAGCAGCACAATGATGTGAGCATGTTTTACAAGTATATAACAGCAAAGGGGTTTGATTGTGACCAATGTCCCATGTGTGTGCAGCATAAGCTGATCCATGTCCACAAGCTATATGCACATTTAGAGCTTGAGCATGCAGCTCAGCAGAGATCATATTATCTGCTTTCTTACTGTTTTGAGACTCAAATGAATCAACTTTATTGTGCTCTGCTATTAACTCTTCACAAGGGGAATCCTCCTCCACAGAAGATGTAAGGATGGAAATTCTCCAAGGCCCTAAAAATCCTAAAAAGGCATGTAATTGTTTTATTGCAGCTGGTACAGAAAACTGCTGGACTGTGTGCTGTACTTTAACTGGTGTTTCTCTAAGCTGCCTATGCCAAACTATTTCTAAAAATAGTACAGTAGCACAAGGGCCCTGTATTTTCATCAGAGTAATTGCCCAGCCTTGGTCCTGCAAATGCACCTTCAAAAATTCAGCAGCTGCTTCAGTTTCTTGTTGTGACACTGCCATGATCAACAGATTATCAATATCATGGCAATCAGTAACAGTACCCGACCATAGTGCTATATCAGCTACTATGATTTGGTGGCAAACGGAGGGACTGTGTTTGTATCTCTGAGACAATACTTGGCAAGTATATTGCTTTTGTTGCCAGGTAAAGGCAAACTGGTCTTGCACTGAGGTGGCAGTTGGGGTGGAGGGTGGGTGCAGTGTTGGCGGGGGGGCTAGGGCTGGTTGGCTTTTCTGCATAAGCATTAACTTTTGCAAGCAGCAAAAAATTTGTGATGGCATGATCCCGCTTATTTCTGATTGTGGGATACCAGCTTGTACTAAATCATTCCACATTAGTGTTCTCATCACCTGTGCTGTAACTCTTCTCAGTTTTGCCAGATTTCCATTATCCACCACCCAAACAGAGGGTCCTGAAATTACAGCCCCAATTCCGCTCAAGGCAGTTGTTGCAGTGCCTGCATTACCTATAGCACTTGTCACTGCTACCCTGTCCGAATCGGATCCCATAATCAATGCATACACCACCCCCATCTGCTGCACTAAATCAATACTTTCCTCCAATGTGCACCAATTTCCATGGGACAACACAGATTCAAGAGGTTCAGCATATGCCGTTAAAACTGCTGCACACAAACATTGATACAGCACAGGTGCAATAATATCTTGCCTGTCCAGACCTCTGACAGTTTGCAGCTAAGCATATTGTTGTTGTATCTGATCATCATAGGCTATAGGGCTTAAGAAAACTTTTTCATCTGCTAATAAATGGATAGACACAGCTCCACTATCCCAAGCTGGCAAAATCTGTGCCGGAATTCCTTCCCCACTCGTTTGCTGAGAGATCTCTGAAAATGCCGTTAACTCCTTCGGAGAGTGAGTATGTGCTATCTGCCCCCCCTCATCTGCTAGTTCCTGCTGCAGCACCATTTGTAGGGGGGGCTGTGCTCCCACCACTTCCCTGCCATTTAAGTCAGGGTCAAATTCAGACTCAATATTGGAGTCTGAGGATTCACTCAAAATATTTCCATCCCATTCCTTGGGATTCCAAGAGTGTTTTGTGGTAAGAGTACAAACCTGAGAACACAAAAACTCACTTTTGGCATGTTTTTCCTTTTGTTCCTTAGCAATACATGCTAGCAACCGGTCTACATTATCTTGCAGCTCATAGCACCGCTCTGCTTGAACAGTAATTACTTCTTGTGCGATCGCCTTTGCATCCTGTAAAATCTCAACCTCCTTTTCCAATTCTCTTATTTTACTCTTCAACGCAACAACATCACGATCAAGAGCATTAAGACCGGTAACAAATAACCATCCCAATCTTCCCGCTAATTTGCGAGAAGAAGTTGATGCTGCTCTCCATGGAAGCTTAAGCATAGCTGCTTGAATTACCTGGGGGGTAATCACCGCCCCATCATCAAACCGAGGCCATGACTCCGGTGGAGCGAATTCAGACAGGAGAGCAGCCACGGGAGCCCAGCGCTCCGTACTGGGCCATCCCGGAATTTGGGGAGTCACCCTCAAGGCCTCCCCTGTCCCCGTTTTTTTTGCAAACCACAGCATGGCTGGTTCTAGCGACTGCCGACTATGCCAAATGTGTGCACATACGCAGGCACATCACAAGAAGAGCCAGAGGCCACGGATGCATTTGCAAAGAGCAAGTTTTATTTTAGTTACCTCTCTACTGGGGGATCTCCGAAGCCACACCTAAGCTCCCAGGCAGAGGTGACACAAACGGGGACGCAGGCGCTGGTCAGTTCAGCCCTGCTGGAAGATCGCTGCGCCTGTTGAGCTCGCCTGTATTTCAAGGCTTCAGGCAGGTGCAGCCTCCTGCTCTTTCTCACAACAAAGCAGAAATCTCAGACACAGTGATAAGGTGCCCAGAGTTTCTCCCAGGCCTGTGTTATCTAACAGAGAGCTTCTACTCATCAAGCACGCAAGGTCAGTAAGACAATTAGTGTGATGTGTGTGCTTTTTCTACAGACAGGTGCAAGTCACTTGAGCGTATTTACATTTAACTTACCTCCTCGCCAAATCTTCCGCTATATCCCCATACATTATCTAAATTTGTTGTTTAGTAAACCAACTGAGAGCCTTTGCATTTGTGACTGTTGCAATTCCTATGTGGTGAAATTGCAACAGTCATCAATAAATCAACAGAAAAGATGGAGAATAGGAACATCATGTTAAGAGAACTTCTAGTGACATGACAAACAGATGAGTCTTTGCATTGTTCAACACTCAAATGATAGTAGTCATGATGCTGCTATTATTTTCCAACAACTCTAGGACATACTAGGAAAAACATGCATTTTGCATCATAATATACAGCATCACCTCAACTAACATTCTGGAAGCACATTTTCCTTGAGAAAACAACGGCATCAGCGGACTCCAAAGAACAGTGAATAGTTTTTAGTGTCCAACAGACAGTTCTTCAAAAGAGTAAATGTCGAGGGTTAAGATTGCAGGGTGACAATAAAACCCTGGCAGATGTATTGTTAACCTCCTCTCCCCCCCTCCAACTTCCCCCTTTTGCCCCTCCCTCTCCCCCCTTCCCACTAAGGACAGGTGATCAGGAGGGAAAGAAGGACAGAGAGAAGAGAGTTGGAAAAATTAAAGATGTTTTACTAATGCTACTAATAAGAATAGAGAAAATAATACAAAATATACAAAACCAATCTTGAAAGTCTCAGCAACTGCAGAGCCAGCACCCAAAGTCCTGGATTAGACTCTGTAGCCAACTGGAGCTGGATTCAGTCTCTCACTAGGCCTCAGTTCGCAGGGACAACCAGCAAGGTCCTCTCCTAATGCCAGCCATGAGGAAAAAGGGAAGGAAAAGAGGGCAAAGGCACGAGATCCTCGTGATCTCCCACTTTTATATGAAGTATTCACGTGAATGGAATGTTATACACAGTTGGTCAGTTTCTTGGTCACCGGTTTCTCGTTGCCCCTCTTGCAAGATGTCCATCCATGCTTATCAATAAGTTTGCATTCCATTGCTAGGTTTACCAAAATATGTATCTGGTTCTCCAGGAAAATGCAGCTAATATGAAGGCTTTAGCTGACAGGCAAATTCACTAAAAGCGAAACTTGTTTTTAACAAAACCAGGACAGTAAATTACTTTGGAGTGCCTTCAATGACTGTACTGGAGAGTTGCAATTTTAACACTTAGTACATATCCTTCCTATACTTCTTTTTAATAAAGAAACAAGGATATGCAGACTGAGGTTGTAGAAAGTGGTTTTTATCTTCTTTGTCCATCTTTGATCTCATTATCAGAAACCAAGATCTTATTGCTCATCATCATTTAGTAAGGACAACCAAAAACTACATGAATGTAAGAAAGATCGCGAGAAAACAAGACCTGAGTCAATGCTGTTTCCATTATTCCAATACACACAATTCAGTAAGTTTTTATCATGTCAATGACATACCACTAAAGAAATTTGTCATTATTCTTGTGTTTGCAAATAATAGGGAGCATTGTTTTTTCACTTATTTTGCTGAAAAAAATAAGGTTATCTATACTGTGGTTTAATTATATTTATGCAATTTACTTAACTGGTAGTTGTTTCTATTATGATTGCTTTACCCCTACTTCCTAGGTTATCTGCCAGTGTAAGAACACAAAACAGGGCTAGCTATGGAGGGAAAAAAAAAAAAAAAGAGAGAGCAAGCTCGTGGGGGTGACTGTAGCCCCAAAGAAATATTGAATAAAGGTCCTCTGAGCTATCTGAGCTAGAAGTCGGACTGTAGTGTCCTCAAAGGTTGACCTTGGCTATGTTTTCCCAAAAACAGGGTTCTGTCACCCGGTGTGCAAAAAAAAAAAAGGTAAATTGTAGTGTTAGTAACAGAATCAATTTTACAAAATGTTCCCTTCAGGGACAGGTGCAAAACTGATTCATCCTTTTGGGATGTTCAGGGATGCTCAAGCATATCATGTTTTACCTAATAAGGGATTTGAGTATACTCTTATCTTATCAACCTAGCTTTTATCTTAGCCCAAATATGCCTAGAATGAGAAGAAATATATACAGTATCTCTGGAAATTGAACAAGTCAGCAGTTATACAACTATAGAGTAGTACGCATGTGCAGTACCCAAAGGTGAAAAGGACAGAAGCGATGAAGACTACTTACTTCATCCTGAAGACCCCCTAAAAGACCACCAGAGGACACTGCGCATGATCAAAGTAGTTCCAAGGTGTTGCAATCGATGTTGCAATAAATGTTGAGTAACTGTTACGTTTCCTAATGAATATATGAATATGTATGTGAATGGACTGTATAAATACTGTGCAACTTAAACTGACTGCTGAAGCCAGCTTTGGGTGCGAACCCCTGGTTTCCCAGCGCTGAAATAAAGCACCGCATATAACTACGCCCGTGGTTATGTGTCCTGATTGCTAACAGTAGCACACAGAGATGAGATATTGTTTATTACAGAGTTGCACAAGCCTGGATGCTGGAATAAAGCCAGCATGACAGCAAGAAAAGTAACAGCCATTATATACAAAATCTTATCACGCTTAGGGCAGTTCTAAAGAGCCAATTGATTACATGTTTGCATACTGGTTAACATAATCATTTTAGCGTATAACGAGCAATGTTCAGCTAAAGGACACTTTATCCAGCAGTCTCAAGATATGTGTTAAAACAAGTCTCAACTAATTGTGCGGGCTTCAAAATGTTTAAAGCTGCAAGGTCAGTAGTGTCTGTAGTTTCTGATTAGGTGTTTTGCAAGTCACTTTTTGTTAGAGTAGCAGACTGACCTAAAACTGAAAGGATTTATGTATCTTTAGGTTAGCAATTGCTGGCAGGATTCATTCTTTTAAGTGATAATGACTACAGCTGGACACCAGGTGTCCACCAAGCCACTCTATCACACCTCCTCAACAGGACAGGGGACAGCAAATATGACAAAAGGCTCATGGGTCGAGATAAGGACAGGAAGATCACTTACCAATTACCATCACAGGCAAAACGGACTTGACTTGGGGAAATTAATTTAATTTATTGCCAATCAAAAATCAGAGTAGGGTGATGAGAAATAAAAACAAATCTTAAAAGAACCTTCCCCCCACCCCTCCCTTCTTCCCGGGCTCAACTTCACCCCCAAGTTCTCTACCTCCTCCCCCTGAGCAGGAGGGTTTGGGGGTTGTGGTCAGTTCATCACATTGTCTCTGTCACTCCTTCTTCCTCACACTTCCCTTGCTCTAGTGTGGGGGTCCCACCCATAGGACAGTCCTCCATGAACTTCTCCAATATGGGTCCTTCCCACAAGCGACAGTTCTTCAAGAACTACTCCAACATGGGTCCTTTCCATGGTGTGCAGTCCTTCAGGAAGAGACTGCTCCAGCATGTCTCCCGCACAGGGTCACAAGCCCTGCCAACGAAGCTGCTCCAGTTCTCCATGGGGTCACACGTCCTGCCAGGAGCCTGCTCCAGCACAGCCTCTCCACAGGGTCACAGACTCCTTTGGGTGCATCCAGTTGCTCTAGTGTGCAGTCCTCCACAGGCTGCAGTGTGGATATCTGCTCCACTGTGGGCCTCCATTGGCTGCAGGGAGACAGTCTGCCTCACCATGAACTTCACCACAGGCTGCAGGAGAATCTCTGCTCCACTGCCTGGAGCACCTTCTCCCCCTCCTTCACTAACCTTTGTGTCTGCAGAGTTGTTTCTCTCACATATTGTCACTCCTCTCTTCCAGCTGCTGTTGCACAGCATTTTTTTTTACCCTTCTTAAATATGTTATCGCAGAGGCTCTACCAGCATCACTGATTGACTCAGCTTTGGCCACCGGTGGGTCTTGTAGCTGGCTGGCACTTGCTCTATTGAACATGGGGGCAGGTTCTGGCATCTTCTCACAGAAGCCACCCCTATACCCCCTTGATACAGGGAATTGACAATTAACTAATTAACACTTAAAGAACTAACACTTAAAGAACTTAAGAGCTAACACTTAGAGAGTTAACCCTTAACCCATATCGCTATTACCTAGCCTTGCTTAGCTCTGTGTAACTTATTGTATGAGAAACAGGAGTTCGCTGATGCCTTGCAAAGATAAAAAACCTTGGGTGCATCCTTGGGTGAACTAGATAACAGAAACTTGGGCACAGGACAGGAGATATGCCAGTTTTAACTAACTCAGCAGTCTGAGACCCAACCAACTCATCACACTGGACCAAAGGTGATCGTGTACAAAGAGGACCCGGGTTCATGATCACTGTGCAGCTGCAACCAGGAGGAGCCGGAGGTGGAGACTATGGAAATGATCTCCTGGAACTCATTGTAATAAGAACCGCCTTCTCGGGGACAGGTTATTGAATATGTATAGGCATTCCTAAAACTTTCATGAATATATAACACTTTACTGCATTTAACCAAGCTCACAACTACTGAAAATTTACACACAACTTGGGCGCAGCTATCCCCCATGTGTCCAGTGCTGTGTAAATACATACCTTCCTTACAACCTCAAGGGTTGTAAGGTCATTTCTGCGCCTCACCCTCCACTACCAAAACCTTGCCATGCAAACCCAATGCAAGAATTTAGAAAGGAGGCAGGGCATAGTATTTAAGGTAGAGGTAGATCAGGCAGTGTGTAATAGAGGTCACAGACTTTTTAAGGAGAAACCTGTCAGTAGAGTAGACAAAACAAATGCAGACTTAATTAGTGGGAATAGATGAAGGTGAGGAGGAAGGTTGTGAGCAGTTAATTGAAGAAACATGATACCTCATACAAGAGGGCAGAACAGTGAACAAAGGACAGATATTTGTAATTCATTTGGAAAACAAAATCTGTGTCACCTCTACCTTTGAGGTAAGCTGTTGGCAATAGGAAAGAAATACAGTGTTGAATGCCAAATAAACATGTAATAATAACCTAGTAGTATCAAGTATGCAAATCAATGTTTGAACAATTTAGAGGGAGGGTTGTTGTCCCTATCATTGTTGTTTTTAATGACTACAATATGGTGAGAAGTAGTAAAAAGCTGCTTTTATCACAAGTGTCATATCCTGAGAAAATGTTTTCTAAGGGAATGTTAACAGTCCTAATCTGACAACCCAACTGTAGAAGATGCACACCCCTCCCCTCCCCCTCTCTTCCTTCGATATGGAAGGTGCAGACACATCTCCCCCCCTCTCCTGCAATGGGGTTAACAGATTCTTTTGTTTGATCCCAGAGCCGGTTGGCCAGGGTCGTTAAGAGAGAGGAGGAGGGGGCGCAGAGGCGCCAAGGAGCCGCTGGACACCCCACAGCCAGAGTGGGGGCACAGAGAAGCTTCTGGAATGCCCACAGTAAGATCTGACAAGGCTTTAAAAACGGGACCCCTGCCGAGGTTGTGCCCATTGTATGGACCTCTCGGAGCGTGGGTCAAATGCTGCCGCCGAAAGCCCTCCCGGGACAGGGACAGCGTTTGCCTCACCTCCACGTCTAGGTGAGTGACATAATTCCTCATCACTTGGGCGGGTGCTTATTCCGTGCTTAAATATAAGCACGTGTATTTTCTTTAATAATTCCTTGCCAGATTCAGGCAAGTGTATACTTTTCCCGGAGTCAGGGACGGCTCTGGCATTGTTTTTGGTGAGCCACATGTATGCACACTGTGGATCTCCGGTGCTATTATTTGCTGCGCCTCAATAATTACCCCAAATGATACTCGAACCTGTATTTATGTCACTATTGGAGAGCTAAAACCCCATTTTCCACCGGTTAATCTGCTGCACCTTCTTTACCGAATAAAAGTTTGTTTTGGACCCTGTTGTCTGCCTAAACTAAATTCGGGGTACCTCTGTGACACCAACCATCAAGTGCCAGAAGAGAAAATGTAAAAGTATGTCAAAAGAAAACAAGGGCAAATAAATACCACTTCTTTTGTCAGTTTTATGAAAAAGATTTGCAAACAAATCAAGATTTCAGGTTACAAGTTGTTGTTTGTAACAAACTGATCAGTAATTGTTAGGTATTAAGGAAAAGTGTGTGACACATACTCAATTGTATAATTTATTTTTGTTGTCAAACAGAATAAATATCCACAGGTCGCCCAGTCTGCTTCTCTATCTGACCTCCTCTTAGTTGCCATCACTGTTGGAAGCCTCTGCAAATGCCAAGAACAAACTGAGTCAAGAAATCAGCCCCTCCAAATCACAACTGTAGCATATCATTAGTGAAGGAAAACTGTTACCTTGTTGCCAAGAATAAAACTATTCGATGAAGAAATTAAGGAATCTTCAGGGATGCCTAAATATCTCTGTACTTCACACTAGATTAATTTTAAAATATCAAAGTCAGTCTACAAAGACAATATGTGTAGCAAGAAATTTCTATGGTTGTGAAAATGTGTCTATCTGTAAATATGAGTTGTGGTTTTGTTTGTTTGGTTTTTTTTACTAAAAAAAGTCAAAATAGCCTGTTTAACTCAGTATTGTCTTCCAGTATTGCTGCCTATTACCATAGTACATTATTCTCTTTTTAGGGAAAAATTGCTAAAAATGGCAGTTTTGTTTTTATTTGAATATCTGTCTCCTTTCCATTTCTGATAAAAAAAGATACAGAATCACAGAATGGTTGGGGTTGGAAAGGACCTCTTGAGATCATGTAGTCCAACCCACCTGCCAAAGCAGGTTCACCTAGAGCAGATTGCACAGGACTGCATCCAAGTGGGTTTTGAATATCTCCAGAGGAGGAGATTCCACAACCTCTCTGGGCAGCCTGTTCCCGTGCTCTGGCACCCTCAAAGCAAAGAAGTTTCTCCTCATATTCAGATGGAACCTCCTGTGTTTCATTCTGTGCCCATTGCCCCTCATCCTGTCATGGGCACCACTGAAAAGAGTCTGATCCCATCCTCTTGACACTGACCCTGGAGATATTTATAAGCATTGATATGATCCCCTCTCAGCCTTCTCTTCTCCAGGCTGAACAGACTCAACTTTCTCAGCCTTTCCTCAGAAGAAAGATGCCCCAGCCCCCTAATCATCTTTGTAGCCCTCCACTAGACCCCCTCCAAGAATTCCTTGTCCTTCTTAAACTGAGGAACCCAGAACTGGACACAGTGCTCCAGATGCAGCCTCACTGGGGCAGAGTAGAGGGGGAGGATAACCTCCCTTGATCTGCTGGCCACATTCTTCCTAATGCACCCCGGGATACCATTGGCCTTCTTGGTCACAAGGGCACATTGCAAGGCACTCATGGTCAACCTGTTGTCTACCAGGACTCCCAGGTCCTTCTCTGCAATGCTGCTTTCCAGCAGGTCCACCCCTAACCTGTACTGGTGCATCGGGTCATTCCTCCCCAGGTGCAGGACCCAACACCTGCCCTTGTTCAATTTCATTAGGTTCTTCTCTGTCCAGTCTTCCAGGCTGACCAGGTCTCGCTAAATGGCAGCACAGCCTTCTGGTGTGTCAGCCCTTCCACCCAGTTTGGTATTATCAGCAAACTTGCTGAGGATACACTCAGTCTCTTCATCCAGGTCATTAATGAATACATTAAACAAGACTGGACCCAGTACTGACCCCTGGGGAACACCACTAGCTATTGAAGTAGAATTTTATGGTTTAGTTGCTGTTGTTTATTTAGTTGCATTGTTGTCCTCCAGTTTTAAAGGTTAAGTTGATTTTGGGAGCAGTGAAGGAAGCAAATGGTTACTTTTAGGAGATTGAAAGGATTGTCAGTTTTGTTGTGAAAAAATGCTTTTAAAAGAAAAAAAATGTATTTTCTAAGCACAGGTAGATGCTTCAGTTAATCTCTTTTGGAAATTTGATGGATATTATTTTATCTGGTGCAGCAATGAAATTAATATTTAAAGGAATATTCAACTGATACTCCATAGAGTGACCAAATGCTGATTTCTGGCTTAGGAAATATTTGTAACTCTGAACTCTATCAGAAAAGAGGGACTAGAAGAGGCAATGCAATTTTCTTACTCATAGTTTTGTTAAAAATACTTCCTTCTACCACTCAAGTTAATTCCGTTGGCAAAAGTATTCACCCATTTATAGCTGAAATAAGGTATTATTATGAGTCAGTCTGTTGGACAGACTCTCACTTTCCTGTTGGATGTCATCCTCAGAGACAAGCTGCTGCTTTCATCCACTTTGCAAAATCATAAATACACAATCGAATTTCTAAATATTTCTACATTTGTAAGTCTCACAAATGTTTTCAAAGTGCACATATTAACTTTGAATTAATTATAAATTGGTCCATACTTCTCACCTCTAGTGAGTGTTCTGGATTGTACTTTAAGGATTAAAGATCCTATCCTGTTTCTAGGAAAATTTGTGGAATTCTTGTAATTAGTTACACCCTAAATCAAGAGATCTTACTGCACTAAGAGAAGCACTGACCTTACAAGATCACCTCCAGCTCAGAAAGTTAATTTCTTAGGATGTCAATATGCCAGAAGGAAGAGTCATGGCTTTATATCTATATAGGGCAGAAAAGTTTAATACACTGTGACTTTACATATTAACCCTAAAATAAAAAATATGTCATCAAAGTATTGTTCAAGATTTGTAAAAGTTATATAGTTCGAAACATAAAGGTTTAATGAAATTAATACAAAGTAATCATAAATATATCTTTGGTATTTAATTTTTGCACCCCTGTAATGTATTCATTTATTTGGTCAATTGTTAAATACATTATAATAACAGTAATGTTGTCTTGCAGTAACTCAGGTTGAGAAAGTGAATGTCTAAATTGCAGACTCGTTTTATGAGGAGTTTATAAATATCTGGAAAACTTTGGGATGGTCAAAACTAGATCTAAGAACAGGGCAGGGAGGTTGGTCCGAGCCTTATAATAGCATTATAACATTTAGTATCTAACATTTACTTCTAGTGTTCTGAACACAGCAGGAAAAAAAAATACTACTACAAGTTACTTCCTGCCATTTTTATCTTACTCTTTCAAAAGCCTATAACTCAGAGAATGGACTTCTAATTCTGTTTTATGAATTGTCTATTTTCTAACTGGCAACATTATACAGTAGACTCTTTGATACAGTTCAGTAGAAGTAACTGAACATATAACCATTGTATTTAACAACTGTTAAGCATGAAATCACAGAGGAACATTATTGTACCCATATCCATGGAGGAAGAAGAGCTTAGTTCAGAAAATAATATTGATTGTAGCAATACTTAGGCAAATGAAAGATGTTTTTGTTTTTCAGTAATTTAGAGCTTCCTTTTTATTTTACTTCACTTCTGAATTTCAGTTTTTGAATACCAGAGAAAATGTGTTTTTTATGTTTTGCAGTTTTGAGGAAAAGTCATTTCTACTGAAAATTTAGACCAAAGAAAATTATGAAGAAAAAAAAATTATTCACATATGTGGAGGAGTTTCTGTTAGATGGAGATTTGTTACTGAACCAACCAGGAATTTCAAGGCCAACTCAGATGCTGAGAACAGGACCTGCTGTGGGAGAGAAGCATTTCTACGATAACAGGGCCTCAACGTGACATGGATCAGCAGACCTATCATCAGTGAGACTCCAGCGTGTGGACAGCTCGTGAACATAGATGATATCCAATCAGTGAATGCATGCTTGGAGCGGGGACACATGATCAGAGAATAGTTGCATATATAAGGAGGCTTTTTCCTGTAATAAATGGCTTTGCGTGATTCACACTGAATCGGAATGCTCAGTCCTTTATCGTTCCAACACCCATACTTCAGAATGAGTAATTGCAAGGAAAGAAGGAGAATGGTAGTAGGGACTTGGCAACAGAGACAAGATCCCTGATTCTTAATCATAATGAATAACAGCTTTGAAATAGACATCTGACATCAGCTGCTGTTTTCTGCTAATATAACAGTGTTTTACTCTCAGTAGCATAAAACCGTCACTGAGAGAGGTTTATTACATTTTGTATAGTTAATCTCAGTTCGTTAATACATATAGATTTCCCTTCAAGGGTTAGTTTTCCTTATGCTTACTGGTCAGAGTAGGAGTAGGTGATCAGTGACAAAAGCAATGGGTGAGAGGAATTTACCCAGAAAGTTTTGTTAAAGAGCTCCATCTTGAAAGAAAAATGACCACAGATTATAATCTAGACATCGCTAATGTATGGAGAGTTGAATCTTCAAAGTCTCACCTCTTTGTGGGACTCTGGGGATTTGAGAAGCAAATTTTGATTGTGAAACATCTCCTAGCTTTTTTTTTTTTTACAAACCTGGTTCTGCCCTACCGGTAATGAGTGAAAAATCGAGGGGGGATATTGCTTTATAAATTAAGGTTACAATAAAACCTTGTGCTCAGAAGTTATCTGGGGTGTTACAGAATTTACAGGATTATAGATCAGACTAAATTAAATTGATCCTTTAAGTTTTTAGTAATTAACTTTAAAGAGCTGTCCAGTCAAGGGTTTCAACTTCTCAGTCATGCCTTTTTAAGTTGTACAAGATTTTGAGGGTTACATTCAGTTAGTTACTTAACCTCACCTTTTCACAAAAAAAAATTTAAAAATTGTGTATTGCCATTGCAACAAATGCTGCCCTGGCCATAAGTGGGCACTAGCTGGTGAAGGCACTCTCTGGGATGAACTGATTCTTTGGAAACATATCGCTAGTTGAACGGGGTGCATATAGCAAGGCTCAAGAACTGGAGTGAACAGGACCCAGTGGATTCCTCTTTTGGCTGGGGCTGGCTCCTGAGAATAACTTTCCAACACAGGGCAGGGATGGGGAAGGGGGCTGACGGCAGATAACCTTCCCTAGCTCCCTCCCTTTAGATGTCCCTATTTGCCCACGTGAAATCTCAGCTCACCACTGCGTCGGAGCAAAGCATGCCAAGAGGGAGAAGACCCGAGAGCTCGGGGCAAGAAGCTGTGAGTCTGGCCAAGAACAAACGTCCCCCCAGCCCTTCCTAGAGCAACTGACCCGAGCAAATGTTTGAGGAAAATATATATCCCGGTCCTTGCCCACGTCAAAATTAAATCTTAGCACAGCTGCCCTCGAAGCGTGGGGTGATTTGATCCTGCACAGCCTTTCGACCTGGGGAGCCCCGACCTCAGGAGCCCCACTGTTCTGCGGAGCACTACCCACTTCTAATTCCGTGCCCACGTTAAAGGCCACCGGATCTCGCCACTCTGAATCAGCGCACCAAAAACTCCTGTGCCAGCAGTTCCCGAAATCCTAATATCACTTGATCTGAGAGGGGAAATAAATTAAAAAAAAAATTTTTTTTTTTAAAGTTACACTGCAATTGTGCGCACACAGGAAGGCAGGCAGACACACTGCAGACTCCTTTGCTGTCTGTAGTTCAGTACAACTTTGGTTTCTCTGCTGAAGACAGCTGCGGAGTAAATGCAGCGGGTATTCTCTAGCTCCTGTAGGTATGGGAGCCCGGAACGACGGGCGCAGCGGCTGCGGGCGCAGTGGCTGACGACTCCCTATCCTCGCGGAAAGTCCGCACCCTCACCCGGGACCTCCGCGAAAGTCCCGGGGAAAGTATGAGTGCGCGGTATATTTCTTCCCTGACTGATGGAAAGTCTACTTGCCTTGAACAGAAGATAAAAATCCAGCAAATAATAAGGAATGAGAAAACTGTCTTTTTCTTCGCTCTGGAATATTTTTCACATTTCTGTTTCACATCTTTCTGTCCCTGCGTTTCTTTCCATCATATCAGTCGCTTCATTTTCTCCGCAACTGCGTTTGGTTCCGGACAGTGATTCCTTTCGCCTTGGTTTAATTTCCCCGCAGTGAAATTCTCTAAATGCTTTTTTCCTTACTCCTCGAATCCCGATTTACCTGATGGGGTGAATCTTTTTCGCCAAGGGCTCCTCTCCGCGCTTCCGGCGTAGCCACGCCAGGGAACGGCAAGGGTGCTCCGCGAACCGCGCCGGCAGCCGACACACTGTCCGCCCACCATCCGCCCTTCTCCAGGCAAGTACTTATGTCAGCAGTCATCTGAGGAATGATGATAGCATGATTTCCAAGTTTCTTCCTTTTGTTATACTTCTTAGCTTTGAATTCTTGCTGGGACAGCAAGACTTATCAGGATTTGCGTGAATCTCATCCGTGGGAAGTACCTGCACCAGCTTCATACCCGTCTTATTATTATTTTTACATTTATAAACGTTTTTCTGAAGTTTATTGAACTATTAAGTTAACATTTCAGACTTACTTCGATTTTTTTTTCCACAGAATATGAATATTGCCGAGTACATTTTGGTTTTCCCCTGCTTTATCTATATTGGTTTAGTGTTTTTTTTTCTTCTGCCTTTTCTGACTTTTATCTATTCCGCATATTTATTTCTTTCTTAAGAATCTCAGACACTTATAACAGTGGGTAAAAAGGTGTAAATCTGGGCCGTTTGTACAAAGTTTGATATTTAAAAAGAGCTGGTAACTAGGCTTAGCTTTAAACGAACTGGTAATTTTTTACTTTGTCTCGCAGCTGACTGATACTTATATTTGTGAAACAATATGAATAAAATCAAATAGGGAAAATATGTCGCTATGTTTACATATCCAAAGAACCATTAATACCACCCTCTTATGGTTTCTTGTTTGCAGCTATTTCTCTGCTCCCGTCTAGGTTCCAGGACGCCCCGGCAACCACTCGGTGCCTCTCGGCCACGCGAGGAGGAAGTGCCGGGGTCTCGGCTCCCCTCTGCAAAGGGTGTCACCTTAAGAATCATGCGTACATCCTGCTCCGTTGTGCTACTGCACTGACTCGGGCTAGCCTGAGGCTGAGGACGCGGACCAAAAGCTGTCCCTGCTCTCAGCACTGCCCCTGCATCGCGAGGTTCAGGTCGGCGTTTTAGGGCAGAAATTACTTTGCCTGCTGTTGCGGACTGAGGGCCACGCACACTTCTCTGCTGGGGTTGCGCTGCTCGATCTGCCCCGTGAGGAGTTCCCGCAGGTTACTTCTTCCCTTGCAGGACGCAGCCAGCACTGCAAGTCTCCGCGGGTGCGGAGCAGATCCTGCCCGGTACGGCACGGACAGGTACAGCAAGGCAAGAAGAAATGTAAGGCAAGGCACTGCGCGGTTCCGCCAGGGGGCAGCAGCGCCACACTGCACCACGCCTCCCTCGGCCGCCTGCTCACCGCTTCTCGCTCCAATTAGCATGTCTGTAATTAACGCCGCGACAGTTCTTGGACTTGCGTAACTTAGTTGGTCCCCGTGCATGCGCGTCTTCTCACATAGCACTTGCTACAGCCCGCCACACCCTGCAAAATGGGAGGTGCTCACCCGAGTGATCGGGACAAGATACAGTGTTGTGGCTTGCCTACGTTTCCTCAGGGCCGCGGCGGGGGAGACCGGCCGGGGCCCGGGGCCCGGGGCCCGGCCCCTGGCTCTACGACCCCTCTCGGTCGTAGAGCTATTCTTGGCTGGCAGAGTCCCCACGGCCCGGCGTGGTGCCCAGGTCCCGCCCAGGAACGCTGGTGGGGCAGGCTGGGCCAGCGGGGCGGCAAAGAGAAGTTCTCTGTATGCATGCGTACGGTGCAGTGCAGTGCGGTGGGGTGCCTGTGTGTGCAGTATTCCTGAGCTCTTGGGGGGGGGGCTCAGTGAGAGGTTTAATCCGTTTGTTCTCGGGGGAGTTCCTTCGGCCAAAAAACGTCTTAAAGTTGGTCTGGGAGGAGGTTGCCCTGCGCGTAGGGGCCGTGTGAGTAGAGGAAGCGGTAACAAGCCGCCGCACGGGATGACAGTGCCTACATGGTGCCGCTTCCCACGCCCGAGCAGGTAATTTCATGACGCCCGGGAGTTTATCCTTTTCGGGAACGATTTGCACTTCAGGGTCAGCGAAGAGGCTCAGTACGGGGCAGTCTCACAGCGTGGGGACTCGGGGAGGGATAAAGGAGGCTTTTATCGGGGAAGGCCCTCAGACGTGCAGCCGGGGCAACCCTGGTCCCACCGGGCGGGCCCGCAGGTCCTGTGGCGTGCGCAGATCCCTATTGCCTCTTCGCTTCGCCCCCTCCCCCCCCCCCCAAAAAACGATACCAACCACCAATGTACCTCATTTTCAGCAGTGTATTCTGCGATCCTTCCCATCAGAGTTACTTGGGAGCCTGTGTGCGAGAAAAGGGGCCTTTTCCTGGACCAGAAAGAAATAAGCAAATTCTGATTTGTGATACAGGGTTTCCTTACTTAGCAGGAATTTCTGCAAGGAAGTGCCTGGAGTCCTTTCTCAGTATAGCTTTGCATTTTATAATCCAGGTGTTCAGTTTTTATTATACATTTCCATGTTTGTATGATAGCATCTATGTTTAATAGTATGTAATCATAGAGATGATATGCATACTATATTGCATATTACACATATGAGTATCCATAGATCCAGACACACACAAAATTCCTGCAGTGTCATATAAGATCTAAATGTGGGTTTACGGGCTCGATCCTACAAATTGCTGATTACATCTTCCAGGTGGATCACTGCCCTCAAGTGCAAGTTCAATACACCTGAAGGCTTTAAATACTCTTTAAGATAAAAATTGTTTCCTTCGATGTTCAGTAAGTCTAGTTGTTCACTTAGGAAAGAAAAAAAAAAAGTACAGGAAAATAGTGGACTATCTGTTGAAAATTACTCCTGTTATTCCTACACCACTCAGGGGAAATTATCCCATTTAAACATGTCTGGAAAGTGCCATAATCCCCTCCCCCAAACCCACCTCCATTATGCCAATTCATATAACTGTTCATTTTCCTCCTGTAAGAATAATGATCTCAGTTAAAATAGGACAGTGATGAAGCTCATGACAGAATAATGTGATTCTTCTCACATTTTTTGCTTAGAAGGAATTGTTTGTTACCATTTCAGTTGGGAAAACCCATGTTCATTTTTGAAGCTAGTTAAGCTCACTACATTCCTTCTTAGTTCATACAGAAAATATAAAGGTAACATAATGTCTGTTCTGATGTAGAGATCCTGCAGGAATCAATACATGTATCAGAACCCTGGCTTTTATGTGTGCCTGGAAGAAATACACAAATGAGATCCAAACTACCAAATAGCTTGCTTTCACCTTTATATATGAAGTCTGTAAGGTTAAAAAGAGATGGGCTTAAGAACTGCATTTTTATACCAATAGCTACATACCCTAATAACCTGATCAAATGGTCCAAATTCTGCCCTTTTGAAATAAATTTCCCTGATTTTAAAGGCTTTAAAACCAATTTGGTGATTATTCCCTACTTCATAATCCACTTTTTTTTTTTCCGCTTGGATTATTAGAACTCGATAGCAACTCATGCCTAATGTCCCTGGAACTGAGTTGCCCAGAGGGCCTACCTGATTTCTGAAGGTCAAAAGCAATTTTTGTGTACACTTGTATGCATGTTGACAGTATTGTATATCTACTAACTGCTTCAAAGAAGATTAAACCTGAGTGTCAATACATTCTGAAAGATGTAGACACCAGATAATGGATGGTCCATACGAGAAAGCGAGTACATGGAATCGCATAGCAATGTTTATAAACAGTATAAGAAAAAAAAAAATGCAAATTTCAGAGCTTGCATGTTTGCATTTATGTGTTTCAGGTAATGGCACGTTATAAAAAAATATGCAGACAATTGTTCTAATATTAAGTTTTCTGATTTGAAAGGAAATCAGTTCTAACATGTTTTAATGTCTGTTTTGAAAATAAGTAAATTGGGAGAGAAACATTTTTGTACTCATTAGAATGGAAAACGTTATTTGATAGATTTTATTTTTATAATTTAAATAATAGTAACTTTCTACTTAGTCTGACTCAGCTGTTTCTATTTATTATATAAATAATTTTATATAACACCAAAATCTATAGAAAATCAAAGATAATTTTATACTTCTGAATAAAATACAGGATTTTTACAAGATATATTGGGGGGGCTGTTTATCCTAAATCATCAAAGACATTTTTATTGTAGTGCAATCTATTTCAAAAATAAAATTTAACTCTTATATGTTAATTTTACTTTGACACCGTTAATATGATCTCTTATTAAATTATTTTGTTTATTAAGATATAGTATGTATCAGGTAAAAGCATCCTAAAACATGTTGTCAATTTTGCCATAATTCATGTTTGCTATTTTTCACTCTGTATACATAAGAAACTTACATAACCCTATAGAAACCACAGTCTTGCTGATGTACTGTGCCATCTCTGGTGTGCAGATTGTTAGCAATTTGTTGTATATGTAACAATTGCAAATGTGGGGATTTGATTTCAGACGAGGTCTACTGGGGCATTTTTATTCTGCATCATCTCTGGCGGATATAAATGCAAACATATTTTCGTGTGTCGATGAATCTTTTTGAGAAAATTTACAATCAGCGAAATAAAATTTTAACAAAAAAAAATCAGAAGGACAATTACTGTGTCTGCAATATTTAAACTTTCGACTGGGTCCACCGTCAGCGACCCTCCAAATCCAGCCTCTCACAAATATAGGTGTGCTGTGAGTATGTCTGCGAAAGAGTGAGAGAGGGACCACAATTCATAAAGCCTCCTGTATAATTAAACACGAGAGCCTGCATTATTGTATTTAGTCTGGAACTGAAGATGTTAGTCTGCGGAGACACTTCCTGGTATTCTTAATCTATTTAAAACAGCTACTCTTGCTACTCAGCTCCAGAATTTGCAAAGATCTTTAAAAATAATTATTAGTATCGTTAGGAATAATAATATTAAAAATAACATCAGGAAGGAGCACCACTGGGCTCTGCGCGTCCCACGTGTGGCATGTGACCCCCCATCCGGGCAGGTGGGCGGACATGCCTCGGGCAGTCCTTCAACCCCTTCCTTCCCCCAGGGTGCCGCGGCGGGACCGAGGTGTGGGTGCGGAGGGAGCGCCTCCGCGGGAGCCCCAACGGCCAGCGCTGATCATGTGTCTTCCCTCCCTCCCACGGCTTTCTGATTTGGGGCGGGAGGAAGGAGGTGAGTGGGTGGAAAATGCCAGGGTGAAGGGGAGGGGGGAGCCACGTTGCAGTTCAGTGTGAGGTAGCACCCGTGGCCATCCCTCTCTCTCCATCGCCCCTCTCCTGTCTACCGTTTAACGAGCGGGGTTGAACTCGAAAAAGTCATAACTAATCTCTACGAGGATGCGTGTGACGTATGTGTCTTGCTGAGGGGCTGCGGACGGGAGCAGATCGGTGTCAGGCATCGCGGGGGTAAGTACCGGGGGGGAGCAGCCCTGCTACCCTGCCCCGCAACAAACTCGTCGCTCCTCCTCACAAACACACACACTCTCGTGGGGCAAGAGCTTTGCCGCGGTTTTGGTAAGGCCAGGCGATGCCCCACCTGGCTCCGGAGGAGGCCACACTGTGTCACCCACAGGGCAGGAGGAAGGTGAGACCCTGTCCGCAGTCTCCCGAGAACTCGAGAAAAGAAGGGCATCAGCAGGGAGAGCTCCCTCGCCGGCCTCCTTACACCTTGTCGCCCTGTGATTCCTCCGATCCCTCGTTGACTTGTTACGGCATTTCAGTCTTCTGAAAGTTTATGCTGGGCTGAGTGCATTGCGACGGACGCAGTAATCCTAGACGGCAGCAGAACAAGCTGGCGAGGACATTTCTCCTGAGCAGGGAAAGATTTCTCTGTGCCACTCCCCCCTTTTGTCCTTATTTCCCTAATTTTTTACTCCTAATGATAAATCTTATTTAACCGAACAAAGACTATTGGATAACAAGCCTGATCACCTGATAGCGACTTACCTATTGGTTTTTGGGGTTGCATTGAGCTGGAAGCGGTAACACTTATAGGGAAATTGATATTCACACCGTTTCAGGCAGAGCTGGTACACGTACAGCAATACGTACAATACGTACATACACATGTTCGTATCACATCACATTTATGTGTGTGTGAGAGAGAAAGACAGATCGGGTGCGAGCACATTGTCAAGTTCTCAGCTGGCTGCCTTTTAATAAATAATCAAAATAAATAAGGGTTTGCTGCTGGCTAGGGTGAGGTGGGAGGGTTTGATTTTTTGATTGCTCTGGGTGCATAAGGCCGACAATTGCTTTTCCCAGGACTGTTTGTACATTAGTTGGAAAAAAAGGGAAATGCTATGGGGAAAATAGTATTGTCTATGTGAGGGAGACAAGTGGAAGGAAATAAACAAAAGTTCTACTTAGTTAAATTGGCAGAGTAGGTTAGAAGTCTGACACTTTTTGCCAAATAGGCATGCGCAGAGATCTCAAAAAAATGGCAAGGTTTTAATGAAGGTACTGCAATTCTGTCTCATGGGGTTCTTCCAGAGCGTGGGAACGTATCCGGGAAGTGGCGTCACTCAGCCGCCGGGCCGCCCCCCCGTCGATCCGCTCGTGCGTCCTGCCGGCACGGCACAGAGGTGTGCGACTGTCAACCTGGTCCACTGCTCTCTCTGGGTTTGGGGAATGAGGCAGGATGAGATGGGAGGACGCCGACGTGTCTAGGACAAAATGAGAGACACTCACTATTATCATTTTAGTGTAAAAATGATCATCAGCAGTTCCTGGAGTTACTAAAAGATGAGAATAATACCTTTCAGAGAAAAAGAGCCAGGAAAATGTTAACGTTGTGTCTTAGTCTCGATTTTGGACTAAGTGTGATCAACCAGTATTTGGAGATCTCTTCAGTACTTGAGGGTGTAAACTGATTTTTCGTAGATTTACATTTTTCCATCACTCTAAGTGCGTTATTCAGATGATATATTGGTTCCTTTTAATACACGTACATTTTCTAAGAATGCATCCTCGCTATTGTGACGCTACTAGCGACGAATTCATTTATTCTCAAGTTTTATGACCAGGGAGATTTGCTCATTTACCTTAACGCACATTAGAAAACGCACTCGAAGAGCTACTTTGAGTCTCTGTATTTGTATTCACGGTACGAAAGTTAAAACCTCTGAAAGATAGTTGCCTCAAGTTGTGCCACACCCTTTCCTCACTATAAAAGAACTGCACGTTATTTTGGGGGGCAAGAAGAAAAAAACTCCTGCCAGTGCACAAAAAATGTCCTTCGAAATAGCCAAGTTATTACTTTCTCCAACTATAACCGGTTGAGAAAAGCCTAGAATGAGATCTCGGAAATCACTCATCAAAGCACACCCGGCTAATGAACTACTGAAATATCAACAACAGAAAGTGGCCGTTAATCCAAGTAAATGTAACCTCCAACTTCTAGGATGTATGTCTTCCTCCTAAAAACCTAACCTTCATTGCCATTTGTACTTGCAAAAGCTGCCTTTTGTTAAAATAAATATGGCCGTTTCATTTTAATGATTTTTTTAATTATTAAAAAGAGAAAAAGAGAATAGGGATAAGGTAAAGAGTAATACGATTGACTAGAAAGTGTTTCCAATAATCCATACAGAATCAATACAAAAATTAAATAAAGAATAGGGCCATTCTGCAGGAGTGAATATTAAAACTATACTCTTCCTTAGGATATTATTGTCGTCCCCCTTCCCACAGTATGTAAGCCATGCTTTTCTTCAAACAGGAATACACAAAGTGATTTTTTTTTTTTTTTTTGCAAAACGTGGAGGAGGCGGTTCTTATTCCTTCTGAAATGTGTTTGTGGATATTGCCTTTCCTGGTGTATATGAAACAATGCAAAGGGGAGAGAAGCTGGAGTGAGACGGTAGCGACAGGGATAACACACATGCTGCCCTTATCTCTCTGTACTCAGGGTGTCCTTCACAATCTTCTCTGGGAAGACTTTGCTCGCAGTGAGGCATTTATCATTATTCCGATCGGGAATCTAATTTTTGTGGGATACAGCCTATATCTGCAGGCGGGAGCGTGTGTATGCGGGGGGTGGGGAAGCAGGATTTCAGCTGCTGTAGCTGGGGATGGAGTCCCAATGAGGCGACAAGGACAGCATCCCCACTTGTTTCAGAAGGCGTGTTGCAAAGACTAAAAATCACAGCTGTTTTTTTGGTGGAATTTTGCTGATTTCTGCCCACTGAAACGATCGTTCTGGTAGGGCTGAATTCTTTCTCTAGAACGGGTCACGCTGCTGTGATGTCTTCTCCCCAGGCTGCGCTAGGTTGGGCAAGGGAACGCGGTGCGGTGTAGTCCTTCCTCGCACTCTAGCTCCGCCGATCGCCCGTGCTCGCCGGGACCGTGCGGAGCACCGGTAGGCGTCGCTGTCTCTCTGCCGAACGCGGAGGCTGGAACTAGAAAGCTGCGCCGTCGGGGACATCCCGGCCTGGTTCGGGTCTCCTGGATGGCAGGCAACCGTCCTCGGGGATCCTCATCCCACTCCTGATCTCACCGCCGCGCAAGGCTTCCACGGAGCCGACCACAGAGCGGATCCAAGGGGGACACTTTGAGTAGGAAACACCCTTTCGAGGAGTCATGGATCTGAAGGATACCCACGCCCTGCCCACCTTTTCCACTTGGTCTGTGCCAGGATATCAGAAGTAGTCTCCAGCAATCCAAGCTGATGTAAAGGGAAAAATAATCCAAACTGAAACAAAACCAGGTTTAGTTCTCTCTGTGAGGCAATTATTAAGGAAACCAGCGAAATAACGATTCATTTCAAACCTTAATGTATTGATTGCTTATTTTATGCCAAATTATAAACTGATTACAAAAATAGAACAACAGAAAAACCATCAGGAAAATGTAGCCAATTCTGTTAATGCTAAAAGCCATAAACATCTCGTGTATGGAAAATCAACTGCATTGGCTACTTATCTGAGACTGATGCTGAAGTTAACGTTTTGGATGCTAACTAAAACGTATGAAATAGAGTTTACTGTATGTCACCCCTTCGCTCTCGTCCCGGGAAATCTAACAATTTAGCAGTTATTTTAAATATGCATGAAATTCCTGAATATTAACATTCTTACCCCCCTCTTCCCCTAGCTTTCTACTTCTAATCGGAGGAGACATTATTAATCAGAGAGAGATTGGTACGACTCTGTAATTTTTTTCTGAAGGATGTGTATTATGAGGTGTATTTACACTGGACGTGTAAGCACCCCCATATTATGAATTTTTGTGAAGGCAAAAACTACTAAATTAAGCCTTTTCTTTACTGAAAAAAAAAATCTGTCATTTTAAGCGTCGGTTATTCTACCTAAAATTACATGGTTGTCATTTTACAATTTTTCATTCAAGACTTTAAATCTTGCCGGGAAAAAAAAAAAAAAAAAAGCCATTTTTCTCTACCTGTATCTCCCTTCTTCTAAACCAATCTGTAAATAATACCAAAACACGTATGTTCACGCGTAGAGCATATCGGCGCAGATCTGATTATGTACGGTTTTATGAAAAGATAGAGAGGGCAAAATCTAAGTGTAAAATGCTGAATATTTAGATTATTCTAGGCATTAAAAGCGTTACAAAAAATACGAGGGAGGGGATTTATTTCTTGTATTTATTTGCAACCCGACGCCCTCTCTCATCTGTAACAGTCAGCTGTAACGATTACCCCAAACTTGAGTATTATTAACGCTATTTTTTTTCTGTCTGAAATCCCTGAAATCGTCCCTTCGATGGCATTTTGAAATCATATGAGTTGTACGCGCCTTTATTTTTAGCTTTAAAAGACTCAATATTAGGTAACCAGTTGGAGAGGGGATGTTTATGTTAATATCGTACCCGTCAAATTAGCGTTAAAGTGGCAACTGACTGAGGCAAGACAGCTATCCCCACGATGCCTGTGGCACATGCAGGGGCGGTGGAGCTGGGGAGGGGCGGACAGACTGAGGAAGCGGCCCGCGCAGAGCGCTGCCACTGCAGGAGCTGGCGCTGCTGCCGGCTGCGGGGCTTATTCAAATGTCACCCGCTGCCTTTGTGATTCGCAGGGACCCAGTCTCGGTATGGTAATATGGGGCGGGGGAGCGGGTGTGTGGCTGCGACGAGAAGAGAGTTGGGGGACGGGGGTGCTCAGGCAACTGCTCCCGCGGCAGCCCAGCTGGGGCAGAGCACCGGCGGCGCCTTCCGTCCCGTCCCGCCAGGTGCTGTCCCGCCGGGTGCGGTGCCGTCGAGGGCAACGGCGGCTCGCAGCGAGGCAGCGGTAGGGGTAAGCAGCAGTGGCAGCACGGGGAGTGGCGGGGCGTGGGGTCATTGCCCTGCGCCACCGAGGGAGCCGCGGGCAGGGAGGCGGGAGACAGACGCACTGCCGCACACTTGTGCCGGGGGCAGAGGAACATTATGTAACATATTCATATACCCTCGCTCACCAACACCTACACATACCGCTCTCCCTCTGTGCCGTCTGCTACCTGCGCACACACCCGATCTTGGGCTAGGCACTCACCTTTGTGAGTCTGTCTTGCACATGTTACTACAGATCTATAGAAGAGCGCGATGCATGCGACCTAATTCAAAGCAATAGAAAAAATAGGTCCAGTGGGCTAAGAGTCCCCGACATCACTCGTAAATGGGCATCTGCACACAAATGTGTAGTCCTACCGCTGTTCATAAAAAATGTGTAAAAAATTACTTTCCTGTATGAATTATTGCTCTCTATAGTAAGGTAAGAATTAACCTAATGGATGATAGTATCTGTTTACGGAGTTTTTTAATGTTTTACGGGTAGCCATCTAACCAATTTTTATTGGATGACATATATGACTTCTTTAGTGTAGGGCTTGTACAACTGGAGTTAGAAGTAGTACTGGAAATACCATAAGAAATCAAATGAAAGTATACGTGTTTTGAAATAGGTATTGAGTAATACAAAACGAGCATGACATTCTGATCTTTATTTAAAAATACATATATGCGTGGCAGTCTTGGAGGTGAGGCAATTTTTGTCTTACATGTTTATGTAGGTAAGTCATTAATGGTGTAACTAATTATCTATGCATGTACTTCGATTTTTTTTTAAGAAAAAATGTGTGTATGGGTTGGGATTGTTCTTATGGAGAACATTGCTCATTTAAAATATATTTCTGGAATATAAAGAGAGAGCAATCTTCTGGTTTTAATCAAGTGCAAACTACTCTTTTTTCTTTTTCTTTTTTTTTTTTTAATAAGAATTTCCCCATTAAGGTAAATCGAAATGAGCTAATATTGTTTTTAAATTCAATTCAAGGCCCCTGGATTTTCAGATAAAGAAAATGTAATTATAACGGCATTTTTAAAAAATAACCTTTAAAAATGTCTTTTCAGTAAAGACTTAAGTAGTTGCTTTAAAACTACACATGTTAACATGAATTGTAATAAATTTAATAACGTAGCAGTTAAAGAACGTCCAAAATATCTTCCTTAGAGAAAGCACTCGATACCTGGGTCTACACATTTAAAAATAATATTCTGAAATAAAAGATTCCTGAAATCGACAGAGATATAAGTGCGTTTATAGGTCGTAATTTTGCAATGAAATATTATAAATCATTTGAATCAGTCCCCATTACACACATTATCTATATTGCCTTACACCTTAAAACATTTTTTTTCCTAACATGAAGTTAATTTCCAGGTTCGACCGATTGATATTATAGCTGAACATAGCCTCTTAAGACCCAATAGGCATGTTTTACATCTTTATTTGTTTTATTAGCTTTGTGCATATTTTATAACCTTGTGCAAGCAGGAGGGAGGAAACGGCATATAAAGGCACCTACACAGCAGAGTCATGCCAAAAGGAGGGGGGCGGAGAAAAGGGGGGGGAGTAAAGAAAGGAAGATCAGAGAAAAAGCGATAGCTTCTAAGTTTCGGTTAATTACAAAATGTAAATATAGCTTTATATATGCATCAGTATTAAAAATAACAGGAGGAGGAGGAGGGGAGGAGAATGGCGCAGCGGTGAAGCCTTGATTATGCATAGGGAACCGTCTGGAGCAGCCTGATCTGAACCAGGCTCTTTTCGGTGCCGCATCGCAACCGGCCCCGGTCGACGCAAAGCTGGCGCGCTCCAGCTTTCCCGCGCCTAACTGATATTTATTTGTTTGGTGGATGGGAGGAGGGGAGAACGGATTGCTTGTTCCATTAATTGCGATCTTCATTAATAGGGATGACTGCTCCGGGAATCTTCAGTCTCCAAGCAGTAGGATTTGCATTTTTTTAATGCCCTAATTTCCTTGATTTATATAAATGTAGCTGGACGTACAGTAAACCTCAATCTGACGTCAATGAACATGACCTCGCTGTTAAACCTGGAACGCGAAGCGAGGACGGGGGACGCGGCGGTGGCAGGGGCGCAGAGCCGGGAGCGCAGAACCGGAACCGCTCCGGGCCGAGTCGATGAAGCTCCATCAATACGCGCTGGGCCAGGCCCGGGCGGCAGCCGCAGCAGGGAGGTGGACGGACCACCGATAGGCACCGTCCACAGCTGTGTTGGCTGCTCGGATCCTCATTTGCCACACTGATAAGAGCCCTTGCCCAACAAAATAAACATTAATAAAAACATTAACCCGGTTCGCCCTCCCTCTGTCCCCGCACGGCGACAAAACAAAGGCCACCCTCGCGGTGCGCTATCACGGTCCCTGGAAACGGTGACGAGCGGGAAATAGAAAATACCGATCAAGTAACAAAACCCCCCTCCAGTACTGCACGACACACGCAGTGCAGGTAGATCATCATTGCAAATGACCGTATCGATACAGTGTTAGTGTTTTGATGTAAGGGATTCACTGACATCAGTGCCTGTTTAAGGAAGAAGCAGCAGAAAATGGAAGCATCGCTAGGCAAGCTGTTGGTTCCTCCAGCCGATCTGATCTGCAGGTCAAAACCATCCTCCTGTCTTTGCACTGATTCTCCTATTTGGAAAGATAAGCAGCATTAAAGGGTTCTCGGGTATCTAACTGCAGAAAGTTGGCTTTGTTGTTGATACCAAGGTAGAAAAGGGGAGACGCGAGCAATTTTCTAAAGCTGTCTCCTCTATATCTTTACCTGTACTCTTTCTCCCTTTAGAAACACCTCGATTTTATAATGACGTTTGGAGAACTTTTAGCGCTAGGGGAATTTCTGCTGGTGAGGCTGTATAATTAAATGCAATCGATGTTTTGAAAATGAATGGTATTCTTTATTAGGATCTAAATTTTTATTTTTCTCATGTATGTTTGTCTGGTTTGTTATGTTCCAGAGCACCTCTCTAGAACTTGGCACAGTCACTCTTAGAGCAAACAAGCTGCAAGCTAGCAGCTACACACATGCACACACACACACTCACGTCCTGCTTCTCTATTCACACATCTTGACTAAACTTAAATGGCCAAGCCAGGGAATGGAAACATGAGTGTATTTCCGACTGAAAGGCTGATCCAGACTTTTATAAATCCTCTCAGTAGTTTTGTGTAGCCAATGTTTACCCTGCATTTCGTTAGTTTAGTCTGAGATCGCATTTTTATTCTTATAGAGTTCAGTTGGTCTGTCTTGTCCCAAAGGGCTGTGTTAACATAAGGGTCCATGAGTGCTGTGCGCAGTTGGGCTGTGAAGGACCGTGACCAGGACAGGATGGCCGCACTGCTGTCCTTGCCAGTAGTTGATGGGAAATCCACACCTCTGCGGACTGACTACCCCTTTCCCCGGAGCCGCACTCTGGACGGGACTCCCATATGACAAATATATAAATATATATATATGCGACATACACATATGGAATAATATGTATATATATGCATTTTTTAGTATTTCCCCTCCCCCAGTCTTCTCCCCCCCCCCAGTTTCCCCTCCCCTCGACACATTCTTCACACATGCTCATACACCTTGACACCTGCCTACACGGCTACGACACAGCACTCTATCGAAAACACCATGTGCGGATGTCGTACAAAGTTGTCCCAGACAGGGACAGGCTGTCTGGCAGACTCCCAAAACCCTGTCCCTCTCCTATCCCACTCCGAGGCTCGCCCCCCGACACTACTGACCTGCAACCACCCCCGTCAGCCCACCTCCTGCCCACCCCAAACAGCGAGCACAATCCCGTTGCTGCGTCCTCCCGGACACACACCAGAGAGCCGTCCTGCCTCCCTACCTTGCCGTGCACCACCTCCCTCCCTTCTTCCCCACACACCTCCCGTGGTCAGGCACACTCCCAAACTTCTCCCAACGCACCATGCAGCTCTTTGCCCGGCTCCTGCGCCCTAAAATGAGCTGGCGTTTTCACGGGCGAAATGTTTGTTCTATGCCACTGGTTTTGAACCTGAAGCGTTGAATGAGAAGGAAAAGAAGGAAATCACAAAACTTTAAGAAAGCCTCCTTCCAGCAATCACTGTGCTGATGAGAGGTCACGCTATAAGTTTCATGATAACAAATTGGAAGGTATTCTTCTTGTTGTTGTTGACCGGTTGATCAATTTTGACAAAAGTTACACAAAATGGGAATACGTCCCAAAAACGGTACCCAGAAGAAACCCTTCTTCAGAAGTTAGCTGAGGGAAAACACCTTAGAAAAACTCAACCATTTGATGCGAATTTTTTTTGTTTCCAAAGAAATGTGTGCTTTCCTTCTCTAGGAAAATGTAGCCATTGCTCTTCTTTAGACTAGGCATTTCTATTTTGTTGCATCTGTCAAAATGGGACTATGAGAGGTTTTGGTGTAAATTCATTCTCTCTGGTAATGCACAACATATAGGAGGAATGGGGAAAGACTGTGACAATGGATGAACAAAAGGGCTTCCGTACATCAGCAACAAAAGTGTTGGGAAAACTGGTTGAATTTCAGAGCACGTCCTCAGCAGAGAGGGCCGGACTAGACCTCGGTCAACCCCTCCAAAAAAACTTGCAGACCCTCACATACAACACTTCACTTTCTACTCTGGAGCTTAGAAAGCAATGTGGAAAAAGGAAAAAACAAAAAAACCCACAAACAACCAAACAAAAGCAAAAAGAAGAAAAACCCAACCAACACACCCCTTTTCCTTTCTCTCCCCACCTTTTTTGTTTGTTTGTTTGGTTGGTTGGTTTTTTGTTTGTTTGTGGGGTTTTTTTGTTGTTTTGTTTTTTGTTTGTTTATTTTGTTTGTTTGTTTTTGTTTAATGGAAGCTTTGTAACTATTTTAGAACAAATCGTGCAAGAATTACACCATGGAACTAAACGGCACTTTTAAATAGAGATGAGGAGGGGAAAGATCAGAATATCTGGAGATAAGAAAGAACCTGCTTTCTGTGTTTTAAAGGGGTCTTCACCGTAGTGGTAATCTTTGTTTTCTACTGGAGATTCATGTAACAATTTAAATCTGGGGTCAAATCTTTATTTTATAAAGAACAAATGTAAGTATGGCGAGGGGGATATACAGAACCTGAATTCGTTATAAAAGGGAGAGATCTGAACTTCATTGCACCTCTGCAGTTTCCAATTGAGGGAGTGGGTATATGTGAACCTGAGTTTGGTTAGCAACTCTGTGACAGGTTCAGGGGTAGGAGCTGCCTCGCCCAGTGTCAGACAAAACAGGTTGTCTTAATGGGGCTCCAGGAACTTTCACTTGCGACCGTGAGGGAAAGTTGATTAACAAGGCAGGGGTTTTTGAGTTAACACAATGACTTATATTGGTTAGTTGATTTTGTATGTCTTAAGCTAAACTTGTTGGTCTTGTGTGTGGTTAGGTGTGGGTACTCTTAATTATCAAGAAAATTGCCAGTAAAAGCAGATCTATAACGTTTAAGTTTGGAGAGAGGAAGCTTTTTAGCAGTACCTGGGTAACTTTTGAAGGTGCGCAGACATAGGAACAATCATTCACCGGGTTTTAAATTAGCATATGGGAACTAACTCCTGTTGGTTCTATATTTTTGACCTGTTTTGTAAACAAACAAACAAACAAAAACAAATTTAAAAGTCGAACACATATTTTTGAGATTGCCCATGTGGATTTGTTCACTGAAGTTATTAAATGTCTGTCTCTGTGCTTAGTGGGTTACTTCAAGCAAGTAGCCATCACTTACTTGGTTGTCCAAAATGCAGCCTGATCAAAATATTTGAGCGAGGGTGATTTAATAAATGTTTCATGAGGTTGGCCGGGGCGGCAGGGGCAGTGGCAATGTGTCTGGCATAGGCTCAGCCCGACTAAAACGCACAACTTTTTTGAGAGGGGGGGAAGAGGAGGAGGAGGTGGCCTGCGCCATGTCGCTGCTCTTGGTGTCGCTGCCCCGGGAGTCTGAGAATGGCTGCTGCGTCACGACACGGCACGGCACAGTCCCGGTCGCCGCGGGGTCGGGTTTGGAGCGCGGAACTGCCCTGGCGGCGGGCCTGGTCAGGCTATCCGATGCCGGGGCGCAGGCTACCTTCGACTCTGGAGCGGGCCCTCCGGGGTGCTGGTAGACAGAGAGCGTAATTGAAGCAAGGAACTTACACAATGGCGCTTCTGTTTTAGTCCTTCCTTTCACTCACCCACCAAAACACCCACACACCAAGTAGCATACCTCTCCAAGAACAACTCTACCCCAGGATTCATGAAATGGGTGAAATAACTTATCATAAAATAGCAGAACACAGTTACTTTGTAAGAAATAATATGTTTTTAAACTAAGGCTGATGTAATCGATATGATACAATGACAGAGATTAGATTGTTATATTTATTTACACATGCAACTTTGATATAGTAACAGTTTTGTAACGATCCTGCTTTCAGGACATCAGTGATCTGAAAGACTCAGAAATTCTATCGGGAAAATACTGGCTTAATGTGTTTTGCATGTTTTTTGAACTGAAGGGTAAATGGAGCCTCCATCTTTTATTAAGTAACTGGCAGCTTACAGTATGCAAATATTATATATGCCTCTGTGGCTTTCAGCATCTCTATTCATCAGCCCCAAATGTTCTTAAACTTTTTAAATCTTAGGTCTCCACAAATAATTATGGAATTTGTTGTTATTGTTCATAATTATGTCCTGTAAATATTAATTACCACATTTAATCCTGCAGATACCAGAGTACATTACTCGTATCTATTTTATGTCATATTAGATCATCTGCAGGAAGTGTGTCTAGTTATTTCCCCATTTAATCTAGAGTCAAGCATTTTAATAATGTATTCAATAATCTCAAAATGTTGATATACACAGTACCTCCTGAACACATATGCATTTATCTATTTACATGTTTCATGAACAAGAACAGTGAAATTATTTAAATTATGATCCTTTGCCTTTTTTGTGGCTATTTTTCAGATTTAATCAATACAGGAAGACCACAGGAAATGACAATCACAACAAGAAACGGTATTATTATTTTTTGTTTAATAATAAAAGTCAGACAACAGAACATTTTCTTTAACAGCACACCTTGTATCCATGTGAAATTAGTGAGTGTGGTTTTCTTTTTTTCCCCAAGGTTTTTAATTCTCAATAGTCCACCTGTTCTTATTTTGTATTTTGGATTTGTATTAGATATCTCTTTGCATACCATATGTTCAAAATAATAAGAATATAATCTGCAGTTGCCTGTAAAAATAAATTGTGGTCACAAAAGAAATGATAAGACACTTTTATTAGAAGGCAAACCAGTCAAGTGACTTACCTGCCTGAAAGGAAAGGGATATTATGCAGGAAATACTTGCCTGGATTGTATTGGTGTGACATGTTTTACATTTATGTGAATTCTATTCTAATTTATTATTAAAAGAGGATTCATATAATGTTATATAGTTATGTACTTCATAGCAGTTTAAATAGGGTTCCTATGTATTCCATATAGAAGATAGGGATACTGGCATTGGAACAAGTCTCTGTAATAATTAGAGAATCATAAATATTCCTCTTTAGAGTAAATAGAGACTGTTTATTCTTAAAAACATACACAGAGGATGTTTCTTTTTTACATCACAACTGTCTGGAGACCTATAAAAAGATTAGAAAACAAGCATGGCAACCACATGCCAATTTAAAGGCAATTAATGAGAATTTATTAGGGAGGCAGAAGGAACAAAAAGAAATGTTTGGATTCTGTATTTTCCAATATGCAGATCATTCTAAAGTGGTTTTGGAAAAAAATTACAACTGCTGTATAGATTTTTTTTGTGATATTCACAATAAGCAAACATTTTCATGCAGTCTTACTGGGCACCCCTCGATTTCAAGGCCCTACTAGATGACCGAAAGTTAGAAAATTTAGTTGGCAATATAGCTAATTAACAGCTAGGTTATAATTGTCATGTTGGCTCTTTTGACTTTCTAAGGCTCCAATGATTAATCAACAAAATGTGACAAGTGTATTGCAGCTACTACTTAAGTCAGTGTGTAAGTTGATCTTGAGAACAGAGCTTGATGTTTTAAAGGCATATTTTGCATCTTTAAAACATACTGATTTACAATAAAATGTCTTGCATTTAACTGCAAATTCTGTAACATGGTAACATGTTTTAGTGCATGCATTAATGTGTATGTATGTCTGTGTTAATATGTATTATATATAGAAATATCTCTATAAGCATAGACATACACACATATACACAAGGAACACCTGAATTTTCAGACCTCTGACAATGTAATGCATAAATTCACAATCCTATTGTATGTAACACATGCCTAACCACTAATACTGCTGCCTCTAGCTATTGCAAGAAAAAACATATTTCTGTCTAGCTGCCAATTCAGATAAGCTCATTAGAATTTTACATAATATCAAAATGATCATATGCCTTTAGATATATCAGATGTCTAATTGTCATCCTTGTGCTTGAGCAGCCTGAGTAGTAGAACAGGCTGAGAAGTAATGACAAAGAACAGTAATGAATAATACAGTGTTATAAGAATTCTAAACATTTTATGCCAGACTGTATAATCTGAAAAGAGCACTGGCACAATTACCTCATCCATCTCATATATGGCAAGCACTGGTGGCAAATTGTAGTGTTTCTTTATACCAGAGTATCTAACATGAATTTAAAATGTACTTAGTCCTACACATGTATACATGGTTCTCCTATGTACATACAAGCACACATATGCTTTATTATGTGAGCAGGCTTTACAGTCAGTATAGAACAACACAAATCTCAGTTTATCTCTATGCGTTTAAATATTTCCCCTTAAAACCAGCAACAATTAAAACAGTTTAATTTACAAAGAAATCTATTCAAATGCAGTGAGATGTGTTGCCTATAATTGTACAGAAACATAAAACATGATGCATTATGTTTTATTTTACACCTTGAAAGAATAGTAGCAGCATGAATTTTAAGTAATAATTTCTTTAGAAGTGCAGAGCAGTCCATATTGTCTGTGTTGAATTTTTCAATATGCATCTTATACCAACCACAGTAGGTATGAGCTGTTGAAGTACATTTATTAATTTCAGCAATTAATATTGTAGATCTCAGTCCAGAGTTTCATTGTATTACGTGTAGTTGAAAGACCTTTACTGTTTGCACTTTAGGCTTAGAAAATTTACATACAAATTATAATGTAAATAATTTAAAGTATAATGTGGGGGAGGGGTGAATTGGGAGACTTAAATCTTAAAACTGTACATAATGCATTCTAACAGTTTAGAAATACTTGCCTTCATAAATTTCTTGAGCAATATAAGCATGCGTTTCTTCACTCTAAGTACTAGGTTAATAAAAATAAACAATAAATCAGCATTTTTATTAAGGCATTTCACCATTTGCTGCAATGTTCACCTGTGTTGCATTCTAACACACCACACCCACACACCCCACCCCCCACACACACACTGGGAAATGGGGATCAGGAGAGAGAGAGAGAATAGATGCTATAGAATACATTGGAGAGAAGCCGGAGCCTGCTGCTAGCAGCATTCCGAATAAACATAGAGGAAAATGCGTTGCACAGTCGTAAATACCTGCAAATCACTATAGACACAAAATATGACCGAGCTGTGAAACCATTAAAACCACATCACAGCAGGGCAAATTGTCAATGTCATTACACATCGACTCACTGCGTAACACAGATCTGATTCGCAGTCTCAGAAAGCAAAGCTCTACTTTAAGCTATAGCAAAGTGCCTCACATCTGTCTGCACAAGCAGAGGCTGCCAAAAGAGAAATACAGGCAAAGACGTTCCGCAGATCTGAAACGCTTTTATCTATACTTCGAAAGATAAATCTTCCAGTCTTCGGATATTAGAGCGATCTACGCTAGCAAGAAGGAACATAAAGGCGGCAGGTGGATTTTCCTGCAGTCGGGAGCGGTAGAGGAGGCAATGTTTGGCTTAGTCCCAGGCTGCCGCTGCCGCCGCTGCCGCTAGCAGGGGCAAATCGCTGATCACTCATGCATATCAATAACCGTGTGTACTTGAAATTTCTCATGACATCATCATTACCTTGGTCTCTTGCGGTCCAGGACCTCTGACCTTGCCGGGCTGGTCCACATTTTGTCACTGAAAGCACTCCAATGATGCCCCTTTTCTCCTTTTAGACCGGGGGCAGCAGCAAGCCAGCAAGACCGCATCTTCTTCCTAGCTCTAGGAGACCTGAGAAAGAGAGGATCTTCGCCCCTAAAACACACATACATGCAAGATATTTGCAAACAAGCTGCCACCATTTGGTAAAAATCTCTATACCATGCAGAATCTCAAAGGATCAGGAGCTGGATCCTCGAATCATCTTACCACTTTCTAATGAAATAGGATTTTTTTTCCCCCTCCTTACACTGCACTGGAAATTGTTGATGGCTTTACATCTTTACAGAGTCTAAAGAATCTTCCGTGAGACCGAAGCAATTTACAATGCAAATAGAGGCTTGTGAAGGGATGGATGCTTTTCAGTCTTATCACAGCTTGATGCACCTTAATAACTGGGTTTATTTTCTGATGTTAACAGATGAATTGTTGGCTGTTGCTGCCGGAAATTACTGACTGAAAGAAAAAGTTCGGAATAAACTTTGAAGGCAACAGATCTCTTTCGGATATTATTAGGTGCGCGCATACACATATGTCACAATTGCATAAAAGGATAACTATTTTAAAGCAGCACTAGTATTCTTGGAGGAAACTACACGTCTATCAGGAAAAAAAATCTGGATTCTAGCAAGGAAAAAAAAAAGGAGCTTTGAGGGAAGTGAGTTGTTATCTTTGGTTATCTAGCTGTATGAGTGTTTTGGTATTCATAAAGCTAGATAACCGAAAGTAAAAACTCCTTCAGGATCACCGTACACCATGTGAAAATGAAAGACTACTGCAAGAGACAGTATAAAAGCCCGAGAAAGGTCAGGAATGCTTATTGAATCTAACATTTTTACAGCTAAAGGTGGGAGTGGAGGGAATTAAATGGCATACTTAGTCCAAAATATGAATTTGTAAGATGCTAAATGTTGCAATGAGGAAATGGTACTGATGGTAAACAGTGCATGTGCAACTGTTGCTGTTAAATAAATAAAGAGAAACTCAGACCTGGTAATGTTTAACTGGGATGAGATGATTTTTTTTTTTTTAGAAAGCTATTTGGAAATGCTGTTTCATTCTTCAAAATAATTCATTGCAATGAAATAGCTTTAAAATAAAGCTGGTAGTTGGTTAGGATGAAGATGATGGTTGGTGGTGTTGATAATACAGTGTGGACTGAACTGGAAAAAAAAATCAGTCTGCACTCATCTTAGACAAAACATATTTCAAATAATATCAAACCAGGCTTTCAAAAAAATAAAAGTTTACACTGAAGTGTAGGCAAGCTTAACAATTTGTATCTGCTGAGAACTCGGTGGAGCTGCACAAGGATGAAAAGTGATGGCTGATTTTTATTCTTCTATTCAAAATGCAAGCACAGATGCTTCTCTGTTCTGAGAAGGTTTCCTTGAGGAGGCTATTGAAGCAGAAAGACATGATGGAGACGAAATCGCCTCCCCCCTTGTCAAAGTGTTAAAAATGTTCTGTGTCTTACTCTGCGCCTAGCATTGGAAATGAAAGTGACATTTACTCCAAAAATCCACGTGTGCGCCTCCTCTCTTTTTATTTAAGGATGATCAGATCTATCCAGGAAACAGTTCTGGCATCCCAAACCGAAATAATTAGGACGTATATAGACCTGACAGAAATGGAAAGGGGGTGGGGTGGGGAAGCCGACAGTCTGTCTTGCCTAATTGATTCCGTTAAACGGCGTGTAGATGTGAACGGCTGGGCGCTCCCATTCCCACGCTCGGGGCAAGTGGCAATTCCAGTGCCCCGGTAGCCCGTGACAGACAGCCCTGCTGGGGGTTGGAGGATGAAAAAAACCATCAAGTGCGCTATACCATACTCATCTCCATCGCCTCTGTAAGTGGAGGCATTTCTCACCCACAGTCATCTGCAGGCTCTCAAGTGAGACACCAACTGCTCTGTGGCTGCACACTGTCTCTTTCTGTTAATTCTGCAACCTCGGTACAAGCTCCTCGGGAGCAACTTTCACTTTTCTTCCGTGGCCCAAGTCTCGCAGATGATTTAGGAGAGGCAAGGCAAAGGCAAGGCAACCCCGGAGGTGCAGCTATGGAGACTGCACTTCTCTTCTCTGACAGAATAAATAGTAGACATCATGTGTTGACCTTGCAAACACCTCATGGTTTTTAATAGACACTTGTTTGGATGCTATTCATCTTTATAATTATTGCAGTTAAGGCAGCTTTTACAGTGAAACTGAGCAGGATTGATTTTTAAGGGTAACATTTTCCTTTGGACTTGACCTAAACATCTTTCCAGAGTCACACTAGTGTATAATACTATCTTACACATCGAACATCTCTAAGGTAGATTAAAATAAGATCAGAGATAAGGAAACAATTCTCAAACTTCTTCATAAATTAAAGAGCCAACCTTGTGCAGGTTGTTTGTTTGTGGTTTTGGTGTGGGTTTTGGGTTTGTTTTTTTTTTTTTTTTTTCAATTTTTACTTCGGAATATACTTTTACTTCGGTTTATAATGAAAATATTGATCTTTACGTCACAAACTCTGAGAAGAAGGAAGCAGAGAACCATCAAACAGGTCCTTGAAACACCACATGCATTACTGATTTAAAATAATTAGCCTCCAAAGTAATCTCATATTCTCTGTAGTTCCAAGGATTTTCAGTCTGAAGGGCTTACTCGGTGACTTTTTTACTGAGATTCATCTAGTACCCCAGCCAAACTGTATTTACATAAATTTCCAGTTTAGCTGTTGTACACGTGCCAAAGTTTTACTACTGTAGTAGTGACTGATGAGAAACCCCTTGTTTATTTACATTTGAAGTACTGTTTGCGCGACCGGTCTTTCATTGTTAAATGCCTGTATGCCTTTTATTTACTGCGTGTCCAGGGGTGCTATTTACCTAGAGCCATTGTCTACTACAATTAACATTTACATTACAAAGTATCTGGTTTTCTTTCTCAAAGAGCTTCAATTAAGGCAATAAGCTGTTTTCTGGGGAAACCTATTATTTGCTTAGGCATTCCATGGAGTCAATTTACTTAAGCTTTTGATTGAGTCTTAGTATTTTATGTGAATTTGTTAAGAAAAACACCCCGGGAAAAAAAATCAACATTATAATCGTGTTAGTCATTAGGATATTAAATTGATTTGTACCTTATTGACGATACATTATTATTATTATTATTATTATTATTATTATTATTATTATTATTATTATTATTATTATTATTATTATTATTATTATATTGCTTAGAAGCAAAATGCCCCATTTCTTCCCCCTTTTGTCCTGCAAATCTGACTTGGGAAAAGAGAGCATATGAAAATATTAGTATGCCCTCCAACTTTATCCTTTCTCACGTAGCAAATAATGTTATATAAAATTACTTATCTGTAAACTGCTGTTTCCTTAAAACTTGTAAAAAATCAAACAATATAAAACTTCAAATAAAAATAAGTGTAAATATCAGTTGAACAGTCCTTTGAAGGCTAGTTTTATCACTGGGAAAAAACAGATCAAGTTTATTTAGCATACCACTCCATTGTAAAACAGTTGAGTGAAGTTGCAGGTTGCGTGAGTATGCATGTTAACTAGTAGGAACCCAGGCTTATTCTTTGTGAAAAGGGAGCAGCAGATTGCTGTGCAAGGTCAATGTTAAAAAAGAAGCTGAATTTAACACCATCTGGAAGAAAAGATCCCTTCACAACTTTCTCACACCGTGAGACAAAACTAGTGTCTCTTGTTCTGGGCCCTTGTCTATGCAACCATACAATACTGAGTCATTATACTTTTGCTGAGAGAAAATTTGAGAACACAATATGGGTAACCAGGGAATGACCAAGTTTCATTGTGCCTCCTTAAGTCAATTGAAATCTATGTCTAGAGCTATGAATGGCAGCATTGTTTTCCTCACAGGGGCTGTACTAAATGTCAGTACAGTGTAAAGAAAAACTTGAAACCTGCAAATAACTTACCAGATCTCAATTATAATATTTTCCCACACTAGAACTAATATCATTGTTAAGGTCTACAATGCCCAAAATACGAAAAGAATCAGAGAAATATGAGTTCATTTACAAGTTATTTTAGTCAGATAAACTTTTAAATTTTCTTATGGGAACTTGAATTCAGCATGTAGAGCTGGCTTATAGTTTCCTGAGAAGTTCAAGTTACAAACCTGTTTCTTATGTAATTAAGAAAATAAACTGTGTCAGCAAGCTTGTATCTTGCAACTATTTCAACTCTCTAGCTTGGAGCTGATAAAACATAAATAAGTACTCCATATTACACAGGTTGCTTCTGAGTTGAGCTTAAGGAAAGATTTTTCCTTGAATATTTAGAAGAAATAAGGCTGAAGCTCATAAACAAGGTAATGGATAATATATTTCTGTAGGTGTTGGTGAAATCTATTAATATATCTCAATGTAGATCCAGGTACCAGAAGGAATGTTTCCAGTTCTCTCAGTTTTTATTACCTTTTTTTTAGCTTGATAATAGTTTCTAAGTGCTATTCAGTTTAGTCCTCTATTTAGCATTTTTATATCAATTGGCATTGTTCACAATGCAGACTAAGAAAAAGAAACAGTCCAAATGCATTACAAGGAGCTAGTTATATATTTTATTAGAACATCCGTGTTTTAAATATAATTTACTATGATTTTGTTAGTTTCATAAAATATCATACAGTTCTGCAAAGCAATGAGTAACTACATTTTTTATGAGTAATACATCTGTGCCAATCACATTACCTAGAAAATTACTAAGCAGGAACAATATCTGCAGCATTTGACATTTGCAATTCTATTGAGTAATAATGACAGAGACCACTCAGAGTGGCTTGTGAAAATATAATGTTAGAAAAGTTGTATTTTCTTAATTTCTCATGTAACAAATAATAAGTTAAGAACAATAATAGTAATTAGAATAATCCAGATTTGAAGTCCAAATAGGAGAATGACACTAGTATATGTTTAAATTCCATTCATGGCAGGTAGAAAGTCAAAACTCTGTAAACCTTCTGTAAGCCATAGTGCTAGTGGGGCTGTTGCACTGATGGTAACAAAAGCTGAGTATTGTACAAAATATGGCAGTTAGGGAAACTATATTTACCAGTCTGGAAATGGGTTGCATGAATGGACATATTAATGAGTGCATCTACCCCTTCCTAAACTTGCCATTAATATGCATTAACAGAAGAAATTAATTATTTGTTTCAATTAAAATTGAAATATTTCAATTTCAGTATGTGAAATATTTCATTTCATAAATAACTTAAGAGTGTGCTGTATTTTAGGGCAGATCTATTCTTTCCTGTGTGAATTCTTTCCTGTGTGAATAAGTTGTTTAGCCTGGAGAAAAGGAGGCTGAGGGGAGACCTTATTGCTCTTTACTGCTACCTGAAAGGAGGTTGTAGCATGGAGGGTGTCAGTCTCTTTTCCCAGGTAACAAGTGATAGAAAATAGCCTCAAGTTGCACTGGGGAGGTTTAGATTGGATATTAGGAAAAACTTCTTCACTGAAAGGGTTTTCAGGCATTGGAACAGGCTGCCCAGGGAAGTGGTTGAGTCACCATCCCTGGAGGTGTTTAAAAGACATGTAGATGAGGTTCTTAGGGACATGGTTTAGAGGTGGACTTGGCAGTGTTAGGTTAATGGTTGTACTTGATGATCTTAAAGGTCTTTTCCAACCAAAACAATTCTATGATTCTGTTGACTAGCTCCAGAAGGGAGGGTGAAGTAGTAGACCCACAGAGACACAACTAAAAAGTACATTTAGATTTTAAAAATGCACAACATTTTCATAGATTTCACACCCTGGGATGAGTACATTTTTCAGACCTTACCTCTTTCATAATGTTAATTTAGAGGAAAGAAAATGACAGACTTCTGACAATTAAATTTCCCCACTAAATGGTAAATATATGAGATAAAAAATTAATACATTTTGATGGACCTTTCTGTGAGGGAATGGGAAAGAAGAAGGAGAAAGCCCTTTGGCTTTTCAGTTGTCTACTAACAATAACCTATTTTGTTCTTCTTGAACCTGTCACATGTATTTAGCTATATACTTATGTACGTGTATATATAGACCTATACATTTATAACATGTGGTATAAAGCAGGTGTGAAGATTACCTTGAAGGGCCAGAGTCTGATGTGGATAAAATTGTGGTATTAGCTTTGCTGGGAGCAGGATAGAGTCTCATACCAGAGTGTTGTCTAGCAGATTTAAATGCATACATATAGTAGGAGAAAGGAAGGGGAGCGTTCACTCTGTGTCATTAAAAGTAATGGAATTTCCCCCCTAAGTCAATATGATTAAGACTAAGCTATTAATGATCCAAATCTTGCAGTTCTTGTTCCCCCTGTTCCCCCAATCTGTTGTCTACAGTGGACAAACACATAGGGCAGAGGAGAAGAAAGATTATTTGGGACCCCAATGAAGGAAAGGCCCTGTGCATTGGCAATGTAGAGTCCACGCATGAGGGTTCCTTTCTAGAAAATGAAGAAGCCACAGGCAGCGTTGGCAGAGGACCTGTACCTGTCACCCTCCCATCCCAGCTTGCCAAGCATGGGGCCCAGCTGACCTCCCAGGGAGGGGGGACTTCACCCTTAACAGCTTTTCCAACTTAATTCAACCAGGTATGAACCAAAACCTTGGTGTTGGAACCTGCTTGCCACCTTGGTCTCCTCAACCTGCAGTGAATTATGTGTGGGAGGCATCCCGGCAGGACTGAAGACAATCCACATGACCTCCCACTGCTGAGGGACTCTACTATCATAGAATCATAGAATAGTCTGGGTTGAAAAGGACCTTGAAAGGTCATCTAGTCCACCCCCCTGCAATGAGCAGAGACATCTTCAACTAGATCAGGTTGCTCAGAGTCTCATCCAGCCAGGCCTTGAATGTTTCCAGGGATGGGGCATCTACAACCTCTCTGGGCAATCTGTTCCAGTATTTTACCACCCTCATTTTAAAAAAATTCTTCCTCATGTCCAGCCTGAATCTCCCCTCTTTTAGTTTAAAACCATTACTCCTTGTCCTATTGTAACATGCCCTTCTAAAAAATCTGTCCCCATCTTTCTTATAAGCTCCTTTTAAGTACTGAAATGCTGCAATGAAGTCTCCCCAGAGCCTTCTCTTCTCCAGGCTGAACAACCCCAAGTGTCTCAGCCTTTCCTCATAGGAGAGGTGTTCCACCCCTCTGATCATCTTGGTGGCCCTCGTCTGGACCTGCTCCAACAGGTCCATGTCTTTTCTGTACTGAGGGCTCCAGAGCTGTACACAGTACTCCAGGTGGGGTCTCACCAGAGCGGAGTAGAGGGGCAGAATCACCTCCCTTGATCTGCTGGTCATGCTCCTTTTGATGCAGTCCAAGATATGATTGGCCTCCTGGGCTGCAAGTGCACATTGCCGGCTCATGTTAAATCTCTCATCCAACAGTACCCCCAAGTCCTTCTTTGCAGGGCTGCTCTCAATCCTTTTATCCCCCAGTCTGCATTGATACCAGGGGTTTCCCTGACCCAAGTGCAGGACCTTGCACTTGGCCTTGTTGAACCTTATGAGATTTGCATGGGCCCACTTCTCAAGCTTGTCCAGGTCTCTCTGGATGGCATCCTGTCCCTCAGGCATGTCAACCGCACCACTCAGCTTGGTGTCATCTGCAAACTTGCTGAGGATGCACTCGATCCCAATGTCTGTGTCACTGATGAAGATATTAAATGGTACAGATCCCTGGGGGATATCACTTGTCACTGGTGTCCATCCAGACATTATGCCATTGACCACTACTCTCTGGGTGTGACCATCCAGCCAGTTCCTCATCCACCAAACAGTCCACCTCTCAAATCCATACCTCTCCAATTCAGATAGAAGGATGTTTTGGGGGATTGCGTCAAAGGCTTTGCAGAAATCCAAATAGACAACATCCATAGCCTTTCCTTTGTCCACTGATGTAGTTACTCCATTGTAGAAGGCCACTAGGTTGGTCAGGCAGGACTTGCCCTTGGTGAAGCCATGCTGGCTGTCTTGAATCACCTCCCTGTCCTCCATGTGCCTTAGCATAGCTTTTAGGAAGATCTCTTCCATGATCTTCCCAGGCACAGAGGTGAGGCTGAGAGGTTGATAGTTTCCAGAGTCCTCCTTTCTGCCCTTTTTACAAATGGGTGTGATATTTTCCTTTTTTCAGTTATTGGGGACTTCACCTGACTGCCATGACTTCTCAAATATCATGGAGAGTGGTTTGGCAACTCTGGGATGCATCTCGTCAGGTCCCATGGACTTGTGTATGTTCACATTCCTTAGGTGGTCACGAAGCAGATCCTCAATTCTAGTGGGAGGGACTGTGCTCTCCCAATACCTGTCTTGCAGTTTATTTTCCACTCAAGAAGTGTGGGAAGAGAGCTTGCTCGTGACAACTGAGGCAAAGAAGTTGTTGAGTACCTCTACCTTCTCCTCGTCCAATGTTACCAATTTACCAGTCTTGCTCATTGTGGGGGCATGCTTCCTCTGACTTTCCTTTTCTGGTTGACATACCTGTAGAAGGCCTTCTTGTTATTCTTTGTGTCCCTTGACAAGTTCAGCTCCACTTGTGCCTTGGCCTTCCTGACCCCATATCTGCACAACCAGGCAGTGTCCCTTTACTCTTCCCAGGATACCTGTTCCTGCTTCCATTGCCTGCGCATTTCCTTCTTTCCCTTTAGTTTGAGCAGCAGGTCTCAACTCAGCCATGCCGGCCTATTGCCCTTCTTACCCAATTTCTTACATCTGGGGATTGTGAGCTCTTGTGCTCTATGGAAAGCATCATTAAAGATCTGCCAGCTCTATTCTGCTCTCTTGTCCCTGAGGGCAATCTCCCAGGGTGTCCCATTGACTAACTCCTTGAAGAGCTGGAAGTTGGCTTTCCTAAAATTCAAGGTCCTTGACTTTACTCTTCAGCCATCCCACATCCCTCAGGACTGCAAACTTCATGAACCTGTAATCACTGCAGTCCAGGCTGCTTCCAATCTTGATATCACCAATTAGCTCACTTGTATTGGTGACCATCAGGTCCAGTATTGCACCCCACCTGGTAGGGCTGTCCATTACCTGCCTGAGGAAGTTATATTCAATGCACTCCAGAAGTCTCTTGGATTGCCTACAGCTCACCATGCTACTTTTTCAGCAGATGTCAGGGTAGTTGAAGTCCCCCAGCAGAAGAGCCTGCAAGCGCTATGATGAGATGGCAGTCCGCTACCAGTGATGTTGCATGCCTCCCAGAACTGGTGTGCTGATTAGCATTTCCCAGGAGATCAGTGACGGTGGCAGGGGTCTCCCAGGCTGGTCCAGCTTAGTTTAGCTGGGGATCACCCTCTCTCAAATCCCCATGGTTGCTGACCTTTTTTCCCACCATAGTCTTATATACAGTTATATGCATATGTATTTAGCTTATATAATTATATATAGTTATATACACTTACAATTAATAATTTAGGTTCTCCTATCTGTTGGGCTACAAAGTGTGCATTATTAATTACAACTATTAATTGTCGTTAATGATTATTATTAATTAGCACTTCCTTTGCTAAGAAGCAGTCATTTGTGTCCACAGGCTCACATGAACAAGCCATAAAAGTAGCGAATGCCCTCCCACCAGGTACCATATTGCAAAGTAATTGAAATATTATTATACTGATTTGTCATTATTGCAAATGTTTTCATTTCCATGTGGAAAGATCCTCCTGTGAATAAAGTGAAAACTCTTCCAGGCTCATCCCTTGGCTTGAATATTGCCTCTTGGTCCCTAGCTTGGTGCACCTCGCTGCAAGGACAGTATGAACAGTGTGCCGAGGGAGACGCTGGTGGCAATTTACAGTTCCGGTGTGCCTTTGTGCAAGTTTGCGTCATTGCAATGTGGTGATGGGCTGGGGGTGTGTGTGTGTGGGGGGGGGGGGTGTGGCTGGGAGCTGCTTCAGGAAAGTCTTCTGGGCCATGGAGACTTACCTCCTGACCGGCATGTCATCAGAAGACTAAGCTCTCCCCTCTCGGGAGAAAGAAGTTGACCAGAGGTTGTTTATAAAAAAATATGGGTCTTAAGTACTTACTAAAGCCAGTTAATGACATCGTGCATGGACATTTAAAGTTGTTGTAAATTCCAGAAAAAATTAGACAGAAATCACGCTGTGTGCAGCTAATGATACAGAAACTAAGGAAACTGCCAATATAAAAGATTTAGGTAAGGAACTGCCTTCTGTTTAGCCTTTCCACTTCCAGTTTGTGCATCAGTATGGAGAAAATAGAAACTAGGTCAAAATGAACTTCATAAACAAATTACTATGAGATATAATCAGTAATTTCTCTTGTTTAAAGTCTAAGAAGAGTTGTTTGGGAAAAATAAATGTCCCGTGCTTTGGGTCAAAGCTTGGTCAGTCTATCTTTGGACTCAAACAGTATCAACGTTTGGCCCTTTGTAAAGAACCTGTAAAGTATGATCAGGATCACTTTAATTCCAAAATAAACTCTGTGCAAAGACAAAGTAGATACAGTTGGGTTTTTTTTTAATTGGATTTTTTAAGAGACATATTTTCAAATACATTACATTTATTCTGTTAATAATGTCAGTTGTCTCAAAGGGATATTAACATAAAAATACACTACTGTCATTGTCATGTAGCATATTATCTTTAGGAAACAAGAGTTTGGGGTGTTATAAAATAATATCATTATGATAATATTGCTAATAGTTTAATGTAATTGTAATCTAACACAATAACCCTGTATGAGAAAGCAGAAGTCAGTAACAGAAAACCTGCACAAGAAGGATAGAATGAATGTATATGTGTGATTTATTCTCACCTAACACAGTAGCAGTTGTGGTACATCAAAAAATGAAAAAATTAACACTTCCGTATAAATATAAATTATTGTCCTTATCTGTTTTCTGTCACAGAAAGCAATTTATATTGAAGCACTGTAGAATTCTCTGTAGGTGCATAGAAAAGTATAACCTTTTGGTGTTATCAACTGAAATGGAACTGGATCTAATTCTTCACTGTTTTTCTGTATTAAATATTTGCTTCAAAAAATACCATTAAAAACTCATTTTCTTTGGCTCTAATTGAAGTAAGCATAGATTACTGTTGAGGACTGAGGATTTTATGAGGTACCAATATTTTATGAGTAGCCATAAATATATTGTTGGAAATATATTAATAGTAATTTCATATCTTCCTCTAAATCCACATAATTCTCAAATAGTATAAATTAGTTTCATATGACAGCTATGTAGATTATTTTTATTTTAGAAACATATGTGAACAGAATTGACATATGCACTCAAACTTCTTTGTGTGTATATGTATGCATATGTAAGTTTAAATCCTTAAAAAAATTATTATCTGTATCTGTGTATGCACTTTCATGAAATAAGCTCACTACATTCCCAGTAACCATAAGTTTTACTACATTTGTCTGAAAAAGACTTCATGTGCTAAGGGAAGATTCATAGTACAACTGAGTTAACAAGAGTGAGTTACCTCTATCACCAGTCTGTCTACACTGACAAGTCAAAAAACTTCAATTTCTTTCCTGCATTGCTGTCTCCCATTGATTGTCAATGTGATAATCTAAGATAACTAAACAAAATCAAATAATCATTTAATGATATTATAGTAATAAAATCAGTATTTCTTCTCATAGTTAAAAAAGATACACTCAAGGATTTTATTGTAAATTATACTTAAATTCACTTACATTCTACTAGGAATAATATTTTATTTGTTATAGAATATTCTAATCCTATTCTGTATTTAAAAGTTGTCTTTTTAATAAATTATACTAAAAAGAGAAAACAGTGTTTATGCTTTCATAATTAAAAAAAGATTAATCAAATATAGCCATGTTAGATATGACATCATGTACACCGCTACAGTATTTAGTAAATCTAATGCCCAGAGTCATTGTGCATGCTCCTGGGTGTCTTTCTGATGTCTCTCCAGTCCAATGAATTTTGAAGTGTGATTATGTAAATTTTTCACTGATAAATAAATTGCTATAATTGTAGTTGAAATACCACTCAAATTTTTAAGACTATAGGAGCTAAATAATATATTATGCATTACTTCATTATTTATAAAAACTAATTAAAAATACCTGTAGGGCAAAGCATAAATTTATTTTCAAATAGTCCTTTTTTTTTGTACCAGGTACAAAAATGTTCCAGATCTGTAAAAAAATCCCTCAGATAATTCCCCCCCAACCAAAAAAAACCCCACCCCCCCAAGTTTCCTTCATTAAATGCAATATTTTTGTTTGGATTAATAATATTGATACAGTGACTACACTCTTATTGTGACCATGCTATCAATTCAAATATATGTCAACTGATATATATAATTTCTACTACGAGGAATACAAGACTGCAACAATTAATGTGGGTGGGAGGTGAGTGTATAACAATAATAATAGCATTTTAACTTGCACTGAGAAATAGTGAGGAGCTGGCAAGATTTTGATGGTTATAGATTTAGCAGTGAGAGTCAGAGATATGTAAAACATTGCAAAATTAAAATAACGGGCTATGTGTATTTTAAACAAAGCATTCAATACTGTTTGTGAAAAGTCTCAGTGAACTGCCTGGTGGTTATTAGCAGCACTAGACTGCTTTTAGGGAGGCCATTTAACTGTACTTCATAGAATCATAGAATGGTTTGGGTTGAAAGGGACCTTCAAAGGTCATCTAGTCCAACCCCCTGCAATGAGCAGAGACATCTTCAACTAGATCAGGTTGCTCAGAGCCCTGTCCAACCTGACCTTGAATGTTTCCAGGGATGGGACATCTACCACCTCTCTGGGCAACCTGTTTCAGTGTTTCACCACCCTCACAGTAAATAAATTCTTCCTTATGTCCAGCTTGAATCTCCCCTCTTTTAGTTTAAAACCATTACTCCTTGTCCTATTGCTACAGACCCTATTAAAAAGTCTGTCCCCATCTTTCTTATAAGCCTCATTTAAGTATTGAAATGCTGCAGTAAGGTCTTCCAAGAGCCTTCTCTTCTTCAGACTAAACAACCCCTGCTCTCTCAACTTACCAAGGAACTTTAGTTTTAAATTTGTGCAAATTCTAGTTTTAGACTGGGTTCTAACCATCATGTAGAAATCATAGGTATCATGTTTGCAGTGTATACACAATAGTTATTCCTTTTCACAACAGACCTTTGTCTACTTGTGAATGAAATACAGGATACTGATTGCAGAAAACCCATGAGGGCATATTTTCTCTACCATATATAGTAAGTCCCATTTGATGCATTAGCATTTAGCCATTTTATGCAAATTTATTGAGAAAATGACTCAGATTTAATCTGCATCAGCAGTAACTCATAACATCCTCATAAGAGGAAAGGAATTTAAAATTCATTAGAAAACTAGAATAGTGTTGAAAACATTATTAAAGCATTTTTCAGTGTTTTGCTTACACTAGTTTTCTCATCATGGTGCCACCATTTCATGACAAAGAGCATAGAGGAGAAAACATTTGACTTAAAATGCCTGCTGGCACATATCACTGAGTTTGTATGTCGCTAAACAATGCATGAGCATAGACTTGAATACCAACTATTTAATTAGCACTTTAACCATTCATACATAGAAAATAGGTCATTTATATGCACCATGCTTAGCTATTATTCCCATAAAAAGCTACCAATATTTTGTCTAATGTATGTGGCGTTCTAGTATGTCATCATAAGAAAATCAAAATATATAGGTTTTTTTTTTTAAACCTTGACACTTAAAAAATTAAGTAAAACGTGAAGTCTTTATATTTGTCTTGGAAGTTTATTTTAATAATGTAGTTTAACCTTAAGTCTGCTATAAAAAGCTGGATAGAACTAATAATTAAGAACTTCAATGGGCAACAAAAACCCTCTAACAGTCCCCAGTTTAACTGAAGGCTATTACTACAAACCTCTTGTACATACAGTTACATTTAATGACAAATGGTGACTTGCAAATGCTGCATTTGAAAGATACTGCTCTTATTCTAAATGCTGTTGATAGATGATGCTGAAACAAAAATTCCCACAGTGAAATAGTCTATTTTGAACATAAATGGAATACATTTGTGAAGCATTTTGCTTAGAAATATTAATTAGTTTTGTCCACGCCTCTCAGTATCTGCACAACAAATAGAATATCATTGAAGGAAAAAAAGCATGTCAGTTAATGTAAATGAAAGTCAGTCACTTGAGCACATTTTGCTAATAATGTACTGTATACAAATACACTTGCTGTACTCATGATAAACATAAGATACTATATTTAACACAAATGTTTAATTAGTTACATTTAGCTTATAATATTATTCCATACTGAGCTAAGAAAAAGTAAGTTTTGGTATATTTAATCTGTGTTTCTTGCAAACAATATACACCAAAGTATCTGTAGGAATGTAGGCCAAAATATCTGCCAAATCAAATGACATTGTACAAACTATTACTTATGTATAGAGCCCAGTCCTGTAAGTTCTCAGTTATTCAGGTAGATATTACACAAGATGTTTCCCCGGTTTAAATGAGGCAGCTCTTATTTATAAGAAGTAGGTTGGACCTATCATACAGCAAATTAAAATTGCTTATTAATGGATAACAGTTTGTGCATGCTGAGTTTTCAACCTGATTTTGACCTGTTCTTTCTGTGTCTTAATCCCTGTGGTTTTGCTACCCGAAATCAAGCCCAAACCTGCATTTAACTAGACACTAATTAAACAAAATGTTAAAGACCAGAGGATATTTGAAGTCTCAGGTCAATATGACCAGTTCACTTAAAAATTAATAAAGGAATATATACTTTTAATGCTCTAATAATTTTACAAATGAACAATGTCATTTTTTTCAAAAATGCTTATATAATTAGAATAATAGATTCATAGAATGGTTTGGGTTGGAAGGGACCTTCAAAGGTCATCTAGTCCAATTCCCCTGAAATGAGCAGAGACATCTTCAACTAGATCAGGTTGCTCAGAGTCTTCAATCTGCAGTTTCTTCGCAGGAATATTTTTAAACCACTTGTCCATTTTGAGAGGATTAGCTTAGTTAAAACTAGATACTATAATCCATAAATCCACTTAACTGGGCACAGGTGAACTGCAATACGTTGCAAAACGCTGCAAGCAAACGAACGAGTGAGGGCGCCACTGTCAACCCCTCTGCGTTGTGGAACACTCACTCTTCCTTCAGGATACCTCATGTATCGTACGTCTTGTCTGACATATAGACCAAGTGAGGGTGTCGGTGTCAATACATTTATTACATATTAGTAAAGCTTAATTTCTCTTTTTTTTTCGATAAAAAAGTAAATATCAGTAGAAATTGTAATATTTTCTTCCCACACTCCAATGGATCATCTTGTGCAACTCATGGGGTGCATGCATTTAACTTCGGAGACCACTGCTCTAGAGAATCCATTGTAGATTACTTAAGAGGATTGATTGAATCAGCTTTTTTATATATATATATATATATTTAAAATCTCTAAATTTTTATTATTATATAGTCATTTGATTCCAGGTGTTTCTTTTGCCTGGAGTTAAATCTTCAAACAAAATGTTTTCTAAAGATAAATCTTGATAGTGCATTTGCACACTGGTTTTGAGAAACATACATGATAGAGACCTATTGTCATAGTATTTCCTGCTTAGGAAATAGTAGGAATACAAACATTGCCTTGAAATACAAATTTAAAAATCAGAAACGAATGTAGCTAATGTAGAGCTAACAGATTTTTTAAAAATATTGAATGTTCTAACCTGCCTATTATTGTGGGACTCTTACTTTCACTGAAAGCATGTATTATGCCCTTTCAGAATCAGGCCAAAATAGAAGAACATGGGAATCAAAGTGATTGGGAATGAAGCTGATAGAAAAAAATTACCATTGAAAATTTCCAGGTTTGCTGAAATGCTTTGATTTTCATCTGGAAAAACTAAGTGAAATGTTTTGGGTTTATTGTTATTAAATTATATATCTCTGTGTCCTAATATTGTTTCATGGAAACAGAAGGCCAGATTCCTTTTCTCATATATGAATGGGGCTCTGATGCACTGTAGTCTCTTGTCTAATCAAGTTCTGATATACATCATTGGAGTTGCATGGCTGCAAGTGCATGCGCACTGAGCAATAAACCCAGCATATAAAGGAAAAAATAACTGGGTTACAAGACTTTGAAGAAAACATGGTACAAGATTTAAACATGGGAATATCAGATATTGCAAATAGATTTCAAAATGAAAAAAAATAATAACAATAATGGGAAAATGTCTTTTTATATTTTGGTTTTGAACTTGGATATATTATTTTACATTTGTTTTCTAGAGAACAGATATCCTTATTTCTCATAGAGACAAGAATCAGAGATAGATTTAAATGACAAAAAAACAACAAAAAATACAATTGAGCATGTTAATTAGCATAGCTAGTAACCTAAGTTATAACCAATAAACCCAAGAAAAAAAATCATCTTGATCTAGAGAAAAATCTATGAAATGTAGCTTCAGTCTTAGTTTTTTTTGTGCAGATGTATTCTTGTTTAGGTTAAGCAAAAAGCTAAGACCCACTGTTTTTTGTTTCCCCAAATTACATATCCACTTCAGACACCAATTCTGTCAGTTTGGACAATAGAAATAAAATCAAGATCAGTGGCTAGTATAAAGTGTGGCTGAATAGTGAAGGGCAATATTCTTTCTACTGTGATGATGAATAATTTAAACAATGCTATTGATTCCCCCGTGAAGAAAGCTGGCAGATTCTCAGCCCAGACCAATTAAGAACAAAGATAATGTCATTGTTTATTTTAAAAAGTGATTTTAGTCACAATAAGTGCTGTTAATTTTAACAGTACTTTGGTAAAGCATATGAGCAGAACTTGAAGTCAAGCCTGCACTTTTAAAAAAACATCTATTATTCCATGCAGATAAGCTAGTGCAGACATCAATTTATGCCTTAATTTTAAGTTTGCATCCCTCTGTTGAAGACATTTGATTTTCCCTGAATTGGACTTGGGCACAGAGAGTCCCTAGACTTTATAAAAGCAAGTCTGAAATTGCTATGGCTATTACATGTGGCCATTTCTACTCATTAAAAAGCTGCTTCTGAACACAGCTTACCAAAAAAAAAAAAAAAAGGAATTGCCCATCTTATTCCCACCTAGTGGATGATGGGAAGGTGGTGGATATAGGTTTTCTGGATTTTAGTAAGGTTTTTGATACTGTCCCTCACAGCATCCTTCTGGACGAGTTGTCCAACTGTGAAATGAGCAGGTGCATGGTGCACTGGGTGAAGAACTTGTTGAATAGCAGGGCTCAGAAGGTTGTAGTGAATGGCGCTATATCTGGCTGGCCACTAGTCACCAGTGGTATTTCTCAGGGTTCATTTCTAGGGCCAGTTCTGTTCAATATTTTTATCAGTGATCTGGGTGCAGGAGTTCAATGCAAGTTTGCTGACAATACCAAACTGGAAGGTGCTGTTGACTCTCTCAAGGGACAAGAGGCCTTGCAGAGGGATTTAGATAGATTGGAGCATTGGACTATGATTAGTAAAATGAAATGTAACAAGAACAAATGCCAGATTCTGCACCTGGGATGAAGTAAAGCTAGGCACATGTAGAAATTGGGAGAGGCATGGCTGGAGAGCAGCCCTGCTCTGATCTGGGTGCGTTGGTTGACAGGAAGCTCAATATGAGTCAGCAGTGTGCCCTGGTAGCCAAGAGGGCAAATTGCATCCTGGGGTGCATCTAACACAGCAGAACCAGCTGTCCAAAAGAGGTTATTATCCCACTGTATTCAGTACTGGTGCAGCCTCCCCTTGAGTATTGTGTATAGTTCTGGGCCCCACAATTTGAAAAGGATGTTAAAGTCTTTGAATGCATTCAGAGGAGGGCGACAAAGCTGGTGAAAAGACCGGAAGGAATGTCCTGTGAGGAGCAGCTAAGGACACTGCTTTTTTCTAATTTGGAGAGAAGGAAGATGAGGGGCAACCTCATTGCTCTCTACGGCTTCCTGAGGAGGGGAAATGGAGAGGGAGGTGCTGATCTCTTCTACCTGGTATCCAATGACAGGATGCCTGGGAATGGCTCAAAGCTGTGTCAGAGGAGGTTTAGACTAGACATTAGGAAACATTTATTTACCAAGAGGTTGGTCAAACACTGTAACAGGCTTCCTAGAGAGATGGTCGATGCCCCATGCCTGTCAGTGTTTAAGAAGTTTTTGGACAATGTCCTTAATAACATGCTTTAACTTTTGGTCAGCCCTGAACTGGTTAGGTAGTTGGACTAGATGATGGTTGTAGGTCCCTTCCAATTGAACTATTTTACTCTATTCTATTTGATTAATCTATTAGTTTAGTAAAGTGAAAAATGTTATCAGAAACACATTCACCGAAGACTGAAATGTACTAGCCTAAATTAAGCATGGGAATTTTCCCAGCGGATTGCGTAGTCTTTGTTAAGTTTCTTACAGCATCTAGCAGAGAGGTATTTTAAAATTATAGATGCTCCGGTTTTGAAGTTCAAAATATGTTTTTAAAGTGTATTGTATCTGGATACATCTTGTATCAAAGCTTAATTTCCAAATTCATGTTTTAAAAGCTCTGGTTTAGGTATTCTGATGGTTCTTGTGTTGAACTGAATCTAATAACTTCTAAAAAAATTTAATAACTTCATTCTTACATTACTGAGAGTTTTGTAACTTTCACAAATACCAGCAGTTGTTAACATTAAAAAAATAAACTTTAAAAATGAAACTGCAATATGCCAAACGCAATATTTGGCACTCATATATAAATTCGAAAACAAAATCAAAACACTCTTACAAATAAGGTAGTATTTTTATGGTCGTTAATAGAAAGATATTGCAATATAATGCAAATAAAAATGCCAGTAACTTGGAAAAAGGGGCAGGTCACCTGGGAGGAATATAAGGTGGCTGTTTCATTATGCAGGGATGTGGTGAGGAAGGTCAAGTTCCACTTGGAATTAAATCCAGCCAGGGATGTCATGGACAACAAGAAGGGCTTCTTCAAGTACATCAGCAGCAAAAGGAAGGTGAGGGAAAATGTAGGTCCACTGCTGAATGAGGTGGGTGCCCTGGTGATGGAGGATACAGAGAAGGAAGAGTTATTAAATGCCTTCTTTGCTTCTGTCTTTACTGCTAAGACTAGCCTGCAGGAATCTCACACCCTGGAGGTAGGAGAGAAAGTCTGGAGAAAGGAAAACTTGCCCTTGGTTGGGGAGGATCAGATTAGAGATCGCTTAGGCAAACTGGACATCTACAAATCCATGGGCCCCAATGGGATGCACTCATGAGTGCTGAGGGAGTTGGTAGATGTTATTGCAAAGCCATTCTCCATCATCTTTGAAAGGTCACAGAGAACAGGAGAGGTGCCTGAGGACTGGAAAAAAGCCAACATCACTCCAGTCTTCAAAAAGGGCAAGAAGGATGATGAAGGAAACTACAGGCCAGTCAGCCTCACTTCCATCCCTGGAAAGGTGATGGAACAACTCATTCTGGATGTCATCTCCAAACATGTGGATGAAAAGAAGGTTATCAGGAGTAGTCAGCATGGATTCACCAAGGGGAAATTATGTTTGATCAACCTGATAGCCTTCTATGATGGTATGACTGGCTGGGTAGATGAGGGAAGAGCAGTGGTTGTTGTCTACCTTGACTTGGGCAAGGGTTTTGACACTGTCACTCACAACATCCTCATAGGTAAGCTCAGGAAGTGCAGGTTGGATGAATGCACAGTGAGATGGATTGTGAACTGGCTGGATGGCAGATTTCAGAGGCTTGTGATCAATTGCTCAAAGTCTGGTTGGAGGCCTGGATCTAGTGGGGTTCCCCAGGGGTCAGTACTGGGTCCAGTCCTGTTTAACCTGTTCATCAATGACCCGGATGAAGAGACTGAGTATACCCTCAGTAAGTTTCCTGATGATACAACTGGGAGGAGTGGCTGATACACCAGAGGACTGTGCTGCCATTCAGTGAGATCTGGACAGGCTGGAGGACTGGTCAGAGAAGAACCTAATGAAATTCAACAAGGGCAAGTGTAGGGTCCTGCATCTGGGGAGGAATGACCCCATGCACCAGTACAGGTTAGGGGTTGACCTGCTGGAAAGCAGCATTATGGAGAAAGACCTGGGAGTTCTGGTGGACAACAGGTTGACCATGAGTCAGCAATGTGCCTTTGTGGCTAAGAAGGCAAATGGAATCCTGGGGTGCATTAGGAAAAGTGTGGTCAGCAGGTTGAGGGAGGTTCTCCTCCTCCTCTGCTCTGCCCTGGTGAGGCTACATCTGGAGTACTGTGTCTAGTTCTGGGCTCCCCAGTTTAAAAAGAACAAGGAACTTCTAGAGGGAGTCCAGTGGCAGGCTACAAAGATGATTAGGGATCTGGAGCATCTTTCTTATGAGGAAACACTGAGAGAGCTGGGTCTGTTCAGCCTGGAGAAGAGAAGGCTGAAAGGAGATCTTATTTATGCTTGCAAATATAAGAATGAAAATGTCACTGGTGATCAACAAGAACAGCAGTGGCTACAGAGCAACTGCAGGAGATTTCAGCCCAGTGAACTGACATGCAGAGAAGTATCAGGGAGCTGGAAAAGGAAATCCACTGGTGGGATCAAGCTCTGGCATCCTGGAGGGAGGTAACACCACCAGCAAGAAACGAAGATCAAGGGATTCTTGTATCCTCCCCTTGCCTGACTGAAGAAAGCAGGTCAAGGGAAAGGGATGAATGGAAGTAAGTACACACTCGGGGTGGCAGGAAAAACACCCCGTTACCCACCCAATCTTCCCAGATGTCTCTGTCCACAAGGCATGAGGCTCAGGATGTGGAATGCAGCAACTTCAGGAACAAGGGGAAATGGCAGTAAGTTCCTGCTCAGCACAGAAGGAGAAGGGTTCCTACTGTGACCACCCCATCCTCCCAGGTTCCCTTGCAAAACAGGTATGAGGCCTTGCAAGTGGAACCAAACACCAACATTGAGGGAGGCGGTTCCACTAAGTTGGAGGTGCTGCAGAGGATAAGTCACCCTGCACACTCCATCAAAACAGCTCTGTGGCAGAATGCAAACCCCCCTCTCTCCCCCCACCTCCTTCAGTATGGAGGGAGTAGGCACATCTCCCTCTCTCTGCTACTTGAGGCTAACAGCTTCTTTTGTTTGGCCCAGAGCACCCTGGCCAGGGCCATTAGGAGAAGGGATTGCCAAGGCGCCAGTGAGCCGCTGGGCACCTGTGACCAGTGTGGGGGATGTTTGGAGGCTTCAGGGGCACCCCACACACGGTGTGGGGGTGCAGAGAAGCTTCTAGAATGCCTACAGTCAGGTCTGATCAGCCAGTATAAAAACGGGACTCTCTTGTCGAGACTGGGCCCATTGTCGCCGGTCTCTCGGAGCACGAGGAAGATCCTGCCGCCGAGACCCCTCCTCCCCGGGATGGAGACCCTGCTTGCCTTGCCACCACGGGTGTGAGTAAAACCCCTCGCAGGATTGCGAGTATATTTAACCTTTCCGTGCACATATGCACGTGTAACTTCCTGTGCTTAATACAAGCACATATAAAATTATTTCCTCGCACAATCGCGAGTGTATTTATATTCCGTGCACATTTGCACGTGTACTTTAAATTATTTCCTCGCACAATCGCGAGTGTAACTTTATTCCGTGCACATTTGCACACGTACTTTAAATTATTTCCTCGCACAATCGCGAGTGTAGCTTTATTTCCTCGCACAATTGCGAGTGTATTATAAATTTATCCTTGCACGATCGTGAGTGTATTTTCCTCCCGTGCTTCCACATAAGCACGTGTAGTATTCCGTGCACATTCGCACATGTAAGTAAAGTAACCCTCGCAGAATTGCGAGTGTATTATAAATTTACCCTCGCGGAATTGCGAGCGTACGCTTTACCTGTATCTCTTTAAGAATAATCCCGCACCGTGTTCAGGCAAGTGTGTACTCCTCTGGGACTCGGGGGTGGTTCCGGCATTGTTTTGGGTGAAGCCACGTGCATGCACTCTGCCTGTTGTACTAGTTGCTGCCCCTTAATAATTTTCCTCAACTGATACCCGAACCTATATTTATGTCACTTTTGGAGTGCTAAAACCCTGTTTCTCACTGGTTTAATAAAAGTTGTTTTGGACCCTGTTGTCCCTTAAATCAGCCTCGGGGTGCCTCCGTGACAAGCTCCCACAAAAAAAAAAAAGGTGGGTTGTGATCATAGGAGACTCCCTTCGTCAGACAGAAGATGGGGGAAAGGCTGAGGTACTAAATGCCTTCTTTGCCTCAGTCTTTAAAAGTCAGAACAATTGTGCTCCAGGTACCTAGCCCCCTGAGTCAGAAGACAGGGATGGGGAGCAGAATGAAGCCCTAGTAATCCAAGGGGAAATGGTTAGTGACCTGCTACACCACTTGGACACGCACAAGTCTATGGGGCCAGATGGGATACACCCAAGGGTGCTGAGGGAGCTGGTGGAGGTGATCATTAAGCCACTTTCCATTATCTATCAGCAATCTTGGCTAACTAGGGAGGTCCCAGTTGACCGGAAGTTGGCTAATGTGATGCTCATCTACAAGAAGGGCTGAAAGGAGGATCCAGGGAACTACAGACCTGTCAGTCTAACCTCAGTGCTGGGCAAGGTCATGCAACACATCATCCTGAGTGACATCACATAGCACATACAAGAAAACCATATGATCAGGCCCAGTCAGCATGGGTTTATGAAAGGCAGGTCCTGTTTGACCAGCCTGATCTCCTTCTACAACAAGGTGACCCACCTAGTAGATGAGGGAAAGGTTGTGGATGTTGTGTACTTAGACTTCAGTAAAGCCTTTGACACCGTATCCCACAGCATTCTCCTGGAGACGCTGGCGGCTCATGGCCTAGATGAGTGTCCTCTTCAATGGATAAAGAAGTGGCTGGAGGGCCGGACCCAAAGAGTTGTACTGAACAGAGCCAGTTGGCAGCCAATCATGGTTGGTGTTCCCCAGGGCTCAGTATTGGGACCAGTTCTGTTTAATATCTTTATCAATGATCTGGATGAGGGGATTGAGCGCACCCTTAGTAAGTTTGCAAATGACACCAAATTGGGTGGGAGTGTTGATCTGCTGGAGGGTAGGAAGGACATACAGAGGGATGTGGACTGGCTGGATTGTTGGGCTGAGGTCAGTTGTATGAGGTTTGACAAGGCCAAGTGCCAGGTCCTGCACTTGGGTCACAATAATCACATGCAACTCTACAGGCTCAGGGGAGAGTGGCTGGAAAACTACCTGGCAGAAAAGGATCTGGGGGTGTTGATTGACAGATGGCTGAATATGAGCCAGCGGTGTGCCCAGGTGGCCAAGAAGGACAACAGCATCTTGGCTTGTATCAGGAATAGTGTGGCCAGCAGGACTAGAGAAGTGATTGTGCCACTGTACTCGGCACTGGTGAGGCCACACCTTGAATACTGTGTTCACTTTCGGGCCCCTCATCATAAGAAGGACATTGAAGTACTAGAGAGAGTGCAGAGGAGGGCGATGAAGCTGGTGAGGGGCCTGGAGCACAAGTCTTATGAGGAGCGGTTGAGGGAGCTGGGGCTGTTTAGCCTTGAGAAAAGGAGGCTGAGGGGAGACCTTATCGCTGTCTACAACTACCTGAAAGGAGGTTGTAGCATGGAGGGTGTTGGTCTCTTCTCCCAAGTAGCAAGTGATATGACAAGAGGAAATGGCCTCAAGTTGCGCCAGGGGAAGTTTAGATTGGATATTTGAAAAAAAAAATTCTTGGACAGGGTTGTCAGGCATTGGAACATGCTGCCCAGGGAAGTGGTGGAGTCACCATCCCTGGCAGTGTTTAAAAGGCATTTAGATGAGATTCTTAGGGACATGGTTTAGTGCTAGAGTTAGGTTATGGTTGGGCTCGATGATCCTGAGGGTCTCTTCTAACCGAAACAATTCTATGATTCTATGATTCTACAATTCTCGTGTCTGGCCAGCGAGAAGGCTGGAGATGCACGAGAAGCTGGGAGGGGACACAGCCAGGACAGCTGACCCAAATTGGCCAAACGGATATTCCATACCATATGATGTCATGCTCAGTATACAAACAAAGGGAAAAATTAGCCGGGGGGTCACTGCTTGGGAACTGGCTGGGCACCAGTTGGCAGGTGGTGAGAAATTTCATTGTGCATCACTTGTTTTGTATATTCTTTTATTATTATTTTATTTCAATTATTAAAGTGTTCTTATCTCAACCCATGAGTTTTTTGACTTTACTGTTTTGATCCTCTCCCCCATCCCGCCGGGGAGTGGGGAGTGCATGAGCCACTGTGTGGTACTTAGTTGCCAGCCAGGATTAAACCATGACAGGTAAACAGGAAGTAGATGGCTGTTCCAGCCAGTCAATAATAGGGCTGCCTGAGAACACATGGGTATGACCATGTCAAGAAGTGGCTGTGAGCCAATCACAGAACAGTTTGGAAAAATGGGGGTTATGACACATAGCAAAATGGCAGCTCCCTGCCATAAAATGGTGGCTGAAACAAAATGGTGGTCCCCTATGTAGGGGAAGGGGCTTCCTGGTCTGATGTACTTTTGGGTAAACTGGAAAGGGTGGCTGGTCCTGCCAGCCAATTGCAACAGAGCATGTGAACAGAAGACAGGAGTGACTTCTAGGGACTATGGAACATGTGGCTTCCTGCAGGGGGCAGGACTTCTGTTGGAAGCTGGGGATGGGGCACCTGTCACTTCTTATCAGTGGTCCTTATAATACTGACAAGACCATTGCTTTACTTGATCTGATTAAACATTGATCGTTTCTTCTCCCAAAGACGTTTGAGTCTAGTAAGCAGATGATAATAAAGGATTGTTTTTTCAGTTGTGGCGTGCTGTGAACAATTGCAAAAATCATAGTCAATATTTGTAACTAAGTCTGTGACTGAAAAATTTGTGAGTTGAAATGTATTCACATGAATTCAAAACACGTATTACTTCAAAGCTTATAATTCACATAAATGCTGGATGAATAGGAAATACTCAGAGTACTATGCTAATTCATACAGGGAGATGACTTTTTGCTCTTATGCAGTTCATTATTAATTTTTTTTTAACCAGTATATTGATAGGACCTACATTTTCTTCTCAGCCAAGGCATATTTTTGGCAAAATAATGCAACTGACTGCTCACTTGAATATTTAATTTTATACTCACTTATGCAGAAGCGTGCCAGCTACTGATACATAAAAACAATTTCTGGTATCACTGTCGAGGGTTTAAATTGCAGGGTGACAATAAAACCCTGGTAGATGTATTGTTAACCTCCTCTCCTCCCCCCCTTCCCGCTTTTGCCCCTTCCTCTCCCCCCTTCCCGCTAAGGACAGGCGATTGGGAGGAAAAGAAGGACAGAGAGAAGAGAGTTGGAAAAATTAAAAATGTTTTACTAATGCTACTAATAAGAACAGAGAAATTAATACAAAATATACAAAACCAATCTTGAAAGTCTCAGCAACTGCAGAGCCGGCACCCAAATATGAATACTCGGTTTGACTATTAATAAATACATTCTTGCATCACCGACCTTCCCTAGCCTAGTGATTACAATTTGAAAAATGTTAGACTTGGTTCTTTGGTACAATCCATGCTTTTACAAAAGCTACTAAGGATATTTTAATTTTTTGTTATCCAGTGTTTTATTTTAATGTTATTTGAAACTTGGCAATATTTTGCTACTAAAGCTTTGCAGTAGAGAATGTACAGTTGATGGGAGTTTTACTATCTTCCATCCCACACAGAAAACATATAGTACTTCTCAAATCAGTGATTTAATGACATTCTGTAGGAGGCCAAAGATAACACAGCCTTTTTTTCTGCCAAATTACATTGAAAATCTTACTTCAAACCTCTTGTCCAGAGAGAACCAAAACTTGAGTCTAAGAGTATAGTATAGCTAGTAGATTTCATACTTTCCTATATAAAATACTTCTGTTATACATGTGGATTTTGCATCGAAACACCAAAGATATTTTGCAGGTGTATTTCAATAGTCTGCTTCCTTCTTTTATTTTTTTGTGTGCTTTGATGTATGACTTCGATGTGATTCTATTAATACTACATGTGTGGGGAATGGTTGCAATCAGATTTTTAAAAGAGTTTTGGTGACAACAGATAAACACAGTATTGGAAATTTGATGCCTACATAACTGGCCCAAAGTCTCCATATGTTTTTCACAATTCTGTATGGGCTGCCTATTAAATAATGCCTTAAAACCAGTATACTTACACTGAGGTAATAAACCTAAATTAGTCACTATGGCAAAGAGTAAATTATTTTTATTGTAATTTCATAGGAACAGAGATATACATAGAAGTAAGAGTTTACTTGAAGTCAAATACAAGATATTATCAGAACTAGGGTTAAAACTAAGGGTTTTCCAGAGCTGTTCATATACTTAGACTACTTGATATTCCTACTTTCTTTGTCCTTTGACTCTAATATAAATGAATTTATTATCACAAGAATATTAAAGAGAAAAATATCCAAAACATTAATGTGTATTTTTTGTGTGTCCTGCTATCTATAAAATAAATTATTAATTTTCTCTTGGTAGATAAGCACACATCTGCATTAGTGTATTGCACATAGAATGAAAAAGGGAATATTTTGTTCTTTAAAGTTATGTTTAAACCACAAAAATGAGCATACTTTACAACAAACATCTTTGATGCACTTAATAATTCTTTGTTTCAGAGCAGTATATGGCTAGTGACTTATGTACCTTGAGGAGAACTGAGATGTCTTTGGAATTATTCTTGGAATTAGACCAGCATGAGGTCTCCTCTGTCAATCTAAGGTAATACTGCTGAAAAGCAAGAAGTTCAAAGTGATGTATGTCTAGCTGACTGTGCATTGGCAATGTCATGCCTGGCAAAAGTTCTATATGCCTGAACCCAAAAACCGTGGGAAAATGGGTTAACCTAGGGGTATTGCCATTCTATGAGGTAGGGTAAACATAAATTCCTTTCTGAGGGGTATTTAGTAAATAGAATAAAAAACTTCTCTAGGAACTTCTCTATGGACAGGTTTTACTAACAATTTACTAACAATTGTAGTCCAGACTTCTGCCACAATGCATTACTGTGCAGATTAACTAACTAGTTATTTACCTAAGAATACACAGCATAATGGCAAATTGTTGTTTTCAGTTAATTTGTAAAGCCTTTGCAACCCCCAGAGATCCCATTAAAGGAAAATTAGACAATTTTAAATGAGAATGTGGACAGATAATCATATAGTCTGATGCTACAGGGGCTATGTTTCTTGTTAGAGAAAATGCTCGGATTCTGCTTTCCCTTAACTTGGTGTACATCAGAAGAGGTTTCAGTTGCAATCATTTTGTATCAGGGTGTCATGGTTTAACCCGAGCTAGCAATACAACCATGATAGCCGCTCACTCACCCCCTCCCCCACCCCCCCCAAATAGGGGAGTGAATCGAAAGGGAAGGGAGAAACTTGGGTTGACATAAACACAGTTTAATAACAAAATACTAATACACTACTAGTAAATATATATATATAAAATAGAAATAGAATATAAAAGATACTCAATGCAATTCCTCACAAACTCCGTCCACACCAAGCAGCCAGTCGCAGGAAGCAACACCTGGTCCCGAACAGTTGATCCCAAAGAGAGAAAAAAGGCAGAAAAGCCTAGAGGCCTCTGCAAAATGGCAAAAGGCCAAACTAAACGTCCCAAACAGAACTCCCCCGGCTCCCACAAAAAGAGTGAAGAAGACAAAGAAGTGAGAGAGTGACCGGAAGATCCCGACTCTCCTTAAATATGAAACATGACGCTAATGGGATGGAATACTCTTATTGATTAGTCTGGATGTCAGTCAAGGTCTGCCCCATCTATGCCCCCCTTCCTCGATGCCTCACACCTGTGGGTAGAGCACTCAGAATGTCCTTGGCTCTCAGACCAGAGCAATTAAAAACATTAACTCTGTCCTGGGGTGTTATCCCTTCTTTTCAAGCTAAGTTCAAATAATGACCATGCTAGCTATGATAAAGAAAGGTTTCTAACTGCATGAAGAAAATTAACTCATTTTCAGTTGAACCAGAACACAGGGTAAACCTGATATAAAATGAGGGCAGAATCAATCCTACTGGGACTTACACAATTAAAGTAAGGGGAAGTATGATTTGGCAAACAATATGCATGAAAACAAATTGCTTTAAAATATTCTTTTGAAATGTTTTCTTTAAGTGATTGTAGAAAAAAAGTAGCAGCGTATACACCGAGATCTGAAGTATATCTGTCTCATTCTGCTTCCTTGAAGTTAGGTAAATGATGTATCCCGTCTTCACTTTGGCTATGCCTGGTCTCAGAAAGATACTAATTATCATGTAATAACTTTCACTAGTTGTTTCTCCCTTTAGAGTATTAAAAAATTGGTTGTGATGACAAGAGTAAAGGATAATTAATGGTTCTTAAAATGTCTGTAGTGCAAAATGAAATATTGTTTCTGCTAATAATTTCAGAGAGACCAAGTTGGTATGATTTTAATGATATTATGGGTATGCCTCCCTCCCCTTTTTTAGGGGAAATAGCCCTCACACTTTTCTACTGTTTACAAAACTTGGAAAACCTCTATCAATGCACTCAAATTATTATTAAATAACACATTAAAATATCCTAAAACACATCACAAACAATACACAAATCCTTCATGTTCAGAAATCCCATTTTCTTCAAAGGTTTTGACTTGATTTCAGTGGGAGCTCTGTAAACAGGGGGTGGAATATCTAGGTTCTTAATAATAAAGAAATCCTGATTCCAAAACCAGAGGTGACAAAAAATCAAACACATTTTAAGAAAAAGCTTGAACAAAGATGTTTTGTACAACTTTATCAGATATTTATTTTAGCTATCAAAACCTCATGTAAACACAATTTAACATAAAGTTACTTGAAAAGGGACTTATTTTGTTATTTTACAGAAATAATGTGGTATGGGTATGAGTATATATGACAGAGAGAGAAAGACAAACCATTCTACTTGCATGAAAACCTTCGAAAATTTTAAGTTTGGAAGTTTTGTAGTAAGTCAATATGCCAAAAGTTTCATTAAAAGAGAATCATGGACAGTCAAGCTTTTAAAAGGTTAGAAATGTAAGAATTAAAGATTTGTTTGTAACCTTTATGATACTTTCTTTGATCATATACTAGTTTTCTCAAATATTCCATCAGCAAAGCTTAAAAGTAAAATCTTCAAAGCCATAGCACAGATTTATTTCATTTGAGTGAATGGAATAACCAATAACTGAGGTCAGATACTTTTCTGTATATGGACAACTCTCAGAGATAGATATGTATAAAACAGATACTTTGCCTAGAGTTACACAATAGAGACAACAGCGAAATACTGGGTATCAGGATACCCTAGTGCTGGGAGTAATGTGTTTTCCAGCAGTAGTGAAAACCACCTAAGGATTTATAAACAACTAAGGAAGAACATAAATTGTGTACACTCAGTCTGAAATCCATCTACCTGATGTGGAAACTAAATCATATGAACCAAGGGTGGTGGTAAATTGGCTCCTTTTCAAACTGGCAACTTGTCATGAGTTCCCCAGGGATCAATATTGGGCCCAACATTGTTTAACATCTTCATAAGTGATCTGGATGATGAGATCAAGTGTACCCTGATGAAGTTTGCTGATGACACCAAACTGAGCAGGGAAGTGGATGCTTTGGAAAGGAGAGCCCCCCTGCAGGATCATAGAATCATAGAACAGTTTGGGTTGGAAGGGACCTTGAAAGGTCATCTAGTCCACCCCCCTGCAATGAGCAGAGACATCTTCAACTAGATCAGGTTGCTCAGAGTCTCATCCAGCCAGGCCTTGAATGTTTCCAGGGATGGGGCATCTACAACCTCTCTGGGCAATCTGTTCCAGTATTTTACCACCCTCATTTTAAAAAAATTCTTCCTCATGTCCAGCCTGAATCTCCCCTCTTTTAGTTTAAAACCATCACTCCTTGTCCTATTGTAACATGCCCTTCTAAAAAATCTGTCCCCATCTTTCTTATAAGCTCCTTTTAAGTACTGAAATGCTGCAATGAAGTCTCCCCAGAGCCTTCTCTTCTCCAGGCTGAACAACCCCAAGTGTCTCAGCCTTTCCTCATAGGAGAGGTGTTCCACCCCTCTGATCATCTTGGTGGCCCTCGTCTGGACCTGCTCCAACAGGTCCATGTCTTTTCTGTACTGAGGGCTCCAGAGCTGTACACAGTACTCCAGGTGGGGTCTCACCAGAGCGGAGTAGAGGGGCAGAATCACCTCCCTTGATCTGCTGGTCATGCTCCTTTTGATGCAGTCCAAGATATGATTGGCCTCCTGGGCTGCAAGTGCACATTGCCGGCTCATGTTAAATCTCTCATCCAACAGTACCCCCAAGTCCTTCTTTGCAGGGCTGCTCTCAATCCTTTTATCCCCCAGTCTGCATTGATACCAGGGGTTTCCCTGACCCAAGTGCAGGACCTTGCACTTGGCCTTGTTGAACCTTATGAGATTTGCATGGGCCCACTTGTCCAGGTCACTCTGAATGGCATCCTCAGGTATGTCAACCGCACCACTCAGCTTGGTGTCATCTGCAAACTTGCTGAGGATGCACTCGATCCCAATGTCTGTGTCACTGATGAAGATATTAAATGGTACAGATCCCTGGGGGATATCACTTGTCACTGGTGTCCATCCAGACATTATGCCATTGACCACTACTCTCTGGGTGTGACCATCCAGCCAGTTCCTCATCCACCAAACAGTCCTCCTTTCAATTCCATACCTCTCCAATTCAGATAGAAGGATGTTTTGGGGGATTGCGTCAAAGGCTTTACAGAAGTCCAAATAGACAACATCCATAGCCTTTCCTTTGTCCACTGATGTAGTTACTCCATTGTAGAAGGCCACTAGGTTGGTCAGGCAGGACTTGCCCTTGGTGAAGCCATGCTGGCTGTCTTGAATCACCTCCCTGTCCTCCATGTGCCTTAGCATAGCTTCTAGGAGGATCTCTTCCATGATTTTCCCAGGCACAGAGGTGAGGCTGAGAGGTCGGCAGTTCCCAGAGTCCTCCTTTCTACACTTCTTAAAAATAGGTGTGGTATGTACCTTTTTCCACTCACCAGGGACATCATCTGACTGCTGTTGCTTCTCAAATATCGTGGAGAGTGACTTGGCAACCACATCAGCCAATTTCCTCAGGACTCTGGGATGTATCTCATCAGGTCCCATAGGTTTATGTATGTTCAGGTTCCTCAAGTGGTCATGAACTTGATCTTCCCTTACAGTGGGAGGGACTTTGCTCCTCCAGTCACCATCTTGCAGTTCACTCAAGAGGTGAAGGAAGAGAGTTTGCCACTGAAGGCTGAAGCAATGAAGTTGTTTTATACCTCAGCCTTCTCCTTGCCCGTTGTTAACAGTTTACCAGTCTTGCTCATCAGGGGGGTACACTTTCTTTGACCTTCCTTTTCTGGTTGACATACCTGCAGAAGCCCTTGTTATTCTTTGAGTCCCTTGCCACGTTCAGCTCCAGCTGTGCCTTGGTCTTCCTGACTCCCATCTCTGCACAACTTGGCAGTGTCCTTATACTCTTCCCAGGATACCTGTCCCTGTTTCCACTGTTTGTGCATTTCCTTCTAGCCCTTTAATTTGGTCAGCAGGTCTTGACTCAATCATGCCAGGCTCTTTCCTTCCTTACATCTGGGGATCGAAAGCTCTTGTGCTCTATGGAAATTGTCCTTAATGATTTGCCTTCCCAGGGGGTCCCATTGACTAACTCCTTGAAGAGCTGGAAGTTGGCTTTCCTGAAATTCAGGGTCCTGACTTTACTCTTTGCCTGCCCCACATCCCTCAGGACTGTGAACTCCACCAGTGCATGGTCACTGCAGCCCAGGTTCTCTCCAGTCTTGACATCACCGATTAGCTCACTTGTGTTGGTAACCATCAGGTCCAGCACTGCATCCCCCCTGGTAGGGCTGTCTATTACCTGCCTGAGGAAGTTATCCTCAGTGCACTCCAGGAGTCTCTTTAATTGCCTACAGCTCACCGTGCTACTTTTCCAGCAGATGTTGGTGTGGTTTAAGTCCCCCAGCAGGACAAGAGCCTGGTAGTGCCATGCTTCCTGTAGCTGGACTAAGAAGGCTTCATCAACAGTCTCCTCCTAATTGGGCAGCCTGTAGTAAACATCAATCACAACGTTTCCCTTGTTGCCTCAGTCTCTGATTCTTACCCATAAGCTTTCAACCTCCTCGTGGCTATTCTTCAGAGACATCTCTTCACACTCTATCCATCTCTTGATGTAGAGGGCAACTCTTCTGCACCTTCTTCCTTGACTGTCTGTAGTGGCAGAGCACTACCCCCCCCCGCCCCGGGGGGATGGGGTTGTCGCCAGCCTGGCTGAGAGGTGAAGCCAGAGACAAAAGAAACTAAAGGAGCACCATTAGAAGGTAAAAATGAGTGAGGAATCACCGGACACACGCATGCAGAGCGTGTGGACAGTACATGCAGCCTATCACATTATTGTATAGCACGAGTTACAACCAATCACATTGTTGTAAGGCACGTGGGCAGGGCAGCTTTGCTATAAAGCTAGCCCGGTCCGACAATAAAGCAAACTCTGTGAACATCACATTGGTGTGTCAGGTTCTGTCTCTCGCATGGAAAAAACAACATTTTGGTGACCCTGACGTGATACTTCGTATCGAAGAGGATCGTTAGAAGTGAAGACGTGAGGAAAAAAAGCCACCTGGAGGGTGAAGATAGCCCTGCGCTCAAAGAAAAGTGGAAAGTAGGCGTACGGGTAAGCAGGTGGCGTGGGAAACGCGGTATCTACGGAAGAAAAAATAATAGTGAAAAGTATTCTGCAGCTGGCTGCACGAACAGGAAGATTTTTGGAAAAAGACGCGGTGGAGCATCTTTTACTATTCGCCCAGCGGAAGGGGTGTGTCCGATCAACGGACGAATTTTTTTCTCCCGGTACATGGGAGGACATAGGGAATGAACTATGGGAAGCGGTTACAAGGGGGAGCCGCGAGGCTTGCAACCTCGCCGGACCGTGGCCGGAAGTCAGGCAGCTGATGGAGGAAGTCTCAGAGGAGCCGGAGTTGTGTGCTGTCCCCTCGGAGCCACCCGCCGCGAGCTGCCCCCTCTCTGAGAACTCCGAAGAATCAATACCGCTGGTATGCCCCATATCAGATTTGGAGTTCTGGAGCGGAGAGCAAATTATACCCTCTGCACCCTTTGAGACATTGCCTGCGTCTGACGACGAATGGCAGCAACCAGCAAGTTTCAACAAGCCAGGACAAGTTAATCCAGCCGACGTGCCTTTGCCGGAGGACCTGATGGAGCACCAGGACGGAGCACCGCAGAATCGCCCTGACTTCCAGGAGGAGAGCCACGTGCAGAGCCTGAAGGACTTACTGAGACGGCAGGAGAGCCAGATGCAAGAAGTTCTAAAAGCTATGAAATTATTAGATGGCGGTAACAGTAAAACTTCGTGATTAATAGCATATAAAAAGGCGTCAGATGCAATTAAGGACGGGTTGGAGGCAATTGGCAGGGAATGTGAAAAACGGGGAAAACAGGAATGAGAGGGGGTGGAATTAGACCTCACTCCTGAGGAGTTCCGTATCAAAAGGGAGCAAATACAAAAATGGGCTAGACAATGTGTTGAAGATGGGATGTGGTCTGTAAGAGAAGCAGATGAATATTTGAGAGCGTGATACGGAAAAAGGCTGGAGACTGGGTCAGCTGATCGATTTGCGAATATGCGTCAACTTACTGATCCACAGGGAAACACAAGGGAATTGTATAGCAGTGATAATAATGATAATTTGGGTGCTGCCTCGGTACATCAGGGTAGAGATATTCCTCGAGATCATTCTTATAATGCAGGGCAACGTTGGCAAGGGATAATCAGAGATGCAGCCATTGAAGGGATCATGTAACCTAGCAGCATTACAGCAATGCCAGTGCACATAGATAACAGAGGACAAAGGCAGTGGTTGCCCTTTGATTGGAAAACGGTTAAGCAATTGCAAAGTGCAGTTATGCAATATGGTATGGATCATAAGCACGTGATGCAGCTAATCAATTCATTTTTCAAGGGGCAAGTACTAACTCCAACAGATATTAGGGCATTGATGGAGTTATTGCTTCCTCCAACGGGGTATTTGCTGTTCTTGGACAAGTGGCAGGGGAAGGTGGAATTGGCAGTACTAGAAAATGTTCATTTACCAGCTGATGATCCCTTGCGATTAGCTAGCATGGACCGATTACTGGGTCGTGGGCAATATGCAGATGGTGCCACTCAGGCAGCGCTTCATCCAAGGATTTTGCAGCAAACGCAAGGGATTGCTCTGGCGGCAGTGAAAGAATTGCCAAATATAGGTAACCCTGTGCCACCCTATTCTACAATAAAGCAGGATCCTGAGGGACCATATATGAAGTTTGTGGACCGTTTAAAAGAAGCTATAGATGCTTCTCCTAACCTGACCCCAGAGGCAAAAGCTGCTGTGGGGAAAGATTTGGTTATGATGAATGCGAACACCCAATGCCGGCAGATATTAGCTGGTTTGGGAAAAACTGCTTCTCTGGCAGAGATGGTGGAAGCTTGTACACGGGTACCAATTATGCAACAGGAGGTAGAAAAGGCAAAAATACATGCTTGAGCCCATGCTGCGGCCTTGGCTGCAGCACTTAAGCCTGCAACGAAAGGCCGAAGCCCTTCTTCTTATGGCCTAGCATGTTTTACTTGTGGACAGAGAGGACATATTAAAAGAAATTGCCCTCAGTACACTTAGCAGCATTACAAAAATGGCATAACTGTCCAGTTAATTTGGTAGCAGATTCTCTTTATGTTGTGGGAGTTGTACAATGAATACATAGAGCGCTTTTGCAGCGAGTTTCCAATTCCTTGTTGTTTGAAGCATTGTTAGATTTGTGGAACGTGTTAGATTATAGGACAGCACCAGTATTTATAATGCAAATAAAAAGCCATTCTAACCTGCCAGATGGTCTAGTTGAGGGAAACAGCATTATAGACAAACTTGTGGCAGTAATAGATGCATCTCCTTTTGAACAAGCCAGACAAGTTCACGAATTCTTTAATCAATCCTTCATCAATTCTTTCATCAATTCAGCATCACTCCGAAAACAGTTTGCCCTTACCAAGGAACAAGCTCGAGCCATTATTGCAGCTTGTCCTGATTGTGCCTGCATAGTGCCTCTCCAACAAAAGGGAGTAAATCCTCGGGGCTTGCAGCCAGGTCAGTTATGGCAAACTGATATTACTGAATTTGCACCGTTTGGCCGACAAAAGTACATTCGTGTGTCCATAGATACCTGTTCAGGACTGCTGTGGGCTACAGCTTTGACCTCAGCAAATACAAAAGCAATAAAGCATCACTTATTACAAACTTTTGCTGTCATGGGTGTTCCTACACAGATTAAAACAGATAATGGTCCCGCATATCATTCTGACACACTTGCAACCTTCCTTGTCCAGTGGAAGGTATACCACCTGTTTGGAGTCCCTTATAATTCTACTGGTCAAGCAATTATTGAGCGTGCACACCGCACATTGAAAAATAATTTGTCTATTTTGAAAAAACAAGGGGGAATTGGTGTGAGCCCAGAAGAGATATTGATGAAGGCATTGTATGTGCTGAACTGGCTTAATCCTAAAAGTGAAACTGGAATGGAACCGGTTGTTATGCACCATATCAAAAATGTCGAAGATTTTTCCGAAAATGTACATAAGGTTAGTGTGTTTAATCCGATAACACAACAATGGGAAGGTCCTATGTCACTAATAACCTGGGGAAGGGGATATGCTTGTGTTTCTACAGGTAACCACAGAAATTCATGGATCCCAGCAAAGTGGGTGAGACCTTGGCTAGCTAACAAAGAAGAAACCGATTGCAATGATGACAACCCTTAACCTCAGAGGTGTTATCACTTCTAGCAATGGATGTAGCCAGTGTTGAGAATACCACTTTGTAAAACAGAGCAGCAATTAATTTTTTGTTATTGGCCATGGTCACAGTTATGAAGAGTTTGATGTTATGTGTTGTTTGAACTTAAAAGTTAAAAAGAGAAAAGATTTGCAGAACAAGAAAATAACAGAAGATGTTGGGTTTTTTGGGTTGGATGCCTTGTTTGGTTAAAAGGAATATTGAAAACAGGTTTGTTCTTGTTAACTGTAATTGTATTAGCCTTAATGTTCTTACCCTGTATTTCGCACTGTCTTTAAAGCATGGTACGGTGTATTGATAATACTATATTAAATAAAAGAGGGGGAGATGTAGTGGCAGAGCCCCCCCCCACCCCGAGGGGATGGGGTTGTCGCCAGCCTGGCTGAGAGGTGAAGCCAGAGACAAAAGAAACTAAAGGAGCACCATTAGAAGGTAACAATGAGTGAGCAATCGCGGGACACAGGCGTGCAGAGCACGTGGACAGTACATGCAGTCTATCACGTTATTGTATAGCACGAGTTACAACCAATCACATTGTTGTAAGGCACGTGGACAGGGCAGCTTTGCTATAAAGCTAGCCCGGTCCGACAATAAAGCAAACTCTGTGAACATCACATTGGTGTGTCATGTTCCGTCTCTCGTATGGAAAAAGCAACACCTGTCCCTTCTAAACAGCCTGTAGCCCATGACAGTTGACCTCCAGTCATGAGATCTGTCCCACCAACTTTCAGTAATGGTCACGAGATCATAGCCTTCTAGCAGCATGGTGGCTTCCAACTCCTCCTGTTTGTTGTCCATGCTACATGCACTGGTGTAGAGGCATTTCAGCTGGGCTGTCAGCCACATCACCTTCTCAGAGGAACACTCCTTAATTCCTTTGAAGTTTTTCACTGGTGTTTTCCTGTTGGCTTCTGTTACCTCAGAAGCCCCCAGCTTGTCTCTTTAAGACTTCAGGTGTGCTCCAATGTGGCCAACATGTCTCAGGGACACCGGCTGAGGGTCCTTGCTAGCACATCGCCTCTCTATCCTTGGTGTCTCATCCCACAGTTATTCACAGGCAAGCATGATATCGTTCCACTTCCCCATAATGTCTGGTTTAAAGCTCGATTAATGAGACCTGCTAGCTTATGTGCAAATACCTTCTTCCCCCTTTGAGAAAGGTGAACCCCATCTGACACCAGCAAACTTGGTGCTGTGTAGGTAATCCCATTATCAAAAAACCTGATGTCCCAGATGTCCTGATGTTTCACGTGCTCACTGAGCTACAAATAGCTCACTGTTACGTTCCCAGTCCAAGTTCACCTGAGCCACTTGAGTTCTGGCAGCATGGTCTACCTCCTTGTTGTTTTGATCTTTGGCATTGTGGCTCTTGGGCTTATGAGTATCTACCTTTAACAGCAGTGTTATGTACCCAGGCAGCAATGTCTTGCCACAGTGAAGCAGCCCAGATGGGTTTACCTCTGAGCTGACAATTGGTCTGCTTCCACTGCAGTAGCCATCGCCATAGGGCATTTGCCACCATCCATGAGTCAGTATAGAGCATTGGCCACTTCTGTCATTTGGCAATCTCTAAGGCCAGCTGCATGGCTTTCATTTCTGCAGACTGTCTCGACTTGCCTTCTCCTTCAACAACTTTGACGACTTCTTGTGTGGGACTCTACACAGCAGCTTTCCCCTTCCATTGGTTTCCCACAGCATTACAGGATCCATCAGTAAACAGAGCATAATGCCTTTCATCTTTTGAGAAATTATGTGGTGGTGCCTCTTGGGTACGAGTCACCTCCTTGGGCAATGCTCCAAAATCTCTGCCTTCTGGACAGTCCATGATCTCTTCCAAGATTCCTGGGTGGTTGGGTTGCATGATCAGTGCTACCCACTTACTCCATGTAGCATTGGTTGTGTCATGTGCAGAGGGAATGTTTCCTTTGAACATGCAGTGCACCACAGGCAATTGTGGTGCAAAGAGGAGCTGTGCTTCTGTACCAACAACTTCTGAAGCCACTCAAACCCCCTCATATACTGCTAGTATCTCTTTTTTAGTCAGGGTGTAGTGGGCTTCTAATCCTCAATACTCCCGGCTCCAAAACCCTATAGGTCAACCTCGAGTCTCTATGGGTGTTTTCCTACAGAGGTTCCAGGTGAGGCCATGGTCTCTGGCTACAATGCAGAGCGTTTCTCACAGCCAGTCCTCTCTTGACTGGACCAAAGGCTACCGCATGATCTGTGTCCTGTTTGATATGTTCAAAGGCCTGCTGATGTTTTGGGTCCCAGTTGAAATAGTTTTTCTTTCAGGTCACTTGATAGAGAGGGTTCACACACTGACTGTAACCTAGAATATGCATTCTCCAGAAACCCACAGTGCTTAAAAAAGCTTGTTTTTCTTTTTTGTTAGCTGATGGGGACATCTTATTGATCATATCCATAAGGATGGGAGAACATCCCTCTTGACATTTTATTTCCAAGAACTTGATCTCCTGTGCAGGTCCACAGGTCCTTTGACCTTGTTTTTTTTTTTTTTTTTTTAATGGCAAAACCACCTTCGACTCCAGTTCATATTGGAGTTCTAGCATGTCCAGTATGGCAGCACTCCACAGCAGTATGACTTTGTTCAGACCACAGTAGTCCACTGTTGACCTCTACCCTCCATCAGACTTTCACACTGGCTATATAGAACTATTAAAGGGTTAGTGAGTCTTGATGATCACTCTTTGGCTTTCCAGTCAATGTATCAATTTATGGATGGGAGCCAGGGAGTCTCAGTGTGATTTTGCACTGTCCTGGTAGCAATTTGCTGTTCTTCGATGTGCAGCAACCCTACAACAGAGGGATCCCCCAAGAGGCCGGGCAAAGTAGACAGCTGTTTAATCTTCTCTGTATCCATGGCGACTATACCAAAGGCCTAACAGTACCCTTTTGGGTCCTTGAAGTATCCTCTCCTGAGGTAGTCTATGCCAAGGATACATGTGGCCTCTGGGTTGGTCACAATAGGATGCTTCTGCCACTTGTCACCTGTTAGGCTCACTTCAGCCTCCAACAGAGACAAGTGCTGGGATCCCTCAGTCACTCCAGAAATCCAGATGAGTTCTGCTCCCTTGTACCCTGATGGCATTAGGGTATACTGTGTACCAGTGTCCACTAGAGCTTTATACTCCTGTGGATCTGATGTGCCAGTTCATTGAATCCACAGAGTCCAGGAAATCCTATTGTTCCTTTCCTTTCTTCCTGGTGAGAGTATTCACTATTTGAATCCTGCAGTATCAGACTAGAAGTCCCATCACCAAGATCAGGAGGAGAGGCATTCTCAGATTCTTCTGCATCTGGGGGATTGCTGCTTGCCTTCCAATATCTCAGTATCAACTGGAGTGGCAGCCTTAACAGATGTCTTCCCCTGCAGTTCACATATGCCAGTTTATAGCTTTGAGGTGGATGCATCATCCCACTTCCACATATCCTCCCCCTGGTCACACAAGAGGAGCCAGAGGGTGCCACACAGAGTACGCCTGGTGTTCCTCCTCCTCCTCCCTTACTAACAGATTATATGGACCCATCGACCATTGTTTCATTTTGACTACTGGGGAAATTACTGTAGCTGGGGTTTGGGTCTTTGTTTCAGCCATGCTGTCCTCAGATGCAGAGGTCCTCTTTTCCCTGCTCTTCCGATGGTGCTGGACAGAGGCTTGATAGGCATAGGTCAAGCCCCAAAGCAATGCTAGGAGTTGCCAGGTCTCATATGGGTAAGCAAGTCAACCTTCTGTCAAGTGGTGCACCAGTTCAATGGGATAACATACCTGTTCAGGCATAAAAACTCAGGCTATTGGAAGTGATAAGTTCCCCAGGCATCTGCCCAAATCCTTCCACATACCCTGCCACCCAGGGATCAAACAGCTCAGGGCAAATTTATTTGTCACATCACCAACCAGTTGTTTACTTGTACGCCAGAACCAAGTCAGGTTCCACACACCTAACAAAAAGCCAATCATGCTGATAATATGATTACACAGTTTACATGAGGATGTATAAGAAACTTGGGAACCCATGCGGTAAAACTGAACACGTTCATCCAAAGAAAAAGGGATGTGTAATCTAAAGATAGACCATCAGCTTCTGGTTTTAGCAACAGTGATATCAATCTGAAGAAACCACACTAATTTCAGAGCAGCTGCCTTGGATTTACATATGAATTACATATGTCAAATCAGTCTCTAGTTTATTGCTGAACATTAATCATAGAATGTCCTGAGTTGGAAGGGACCCACAAGGAACATAGAGTCCAACTCCTGTCCCTGCATATGACAACCCTACAGTTCACACCATGTGTCTGAGGGCATTGTCCAGTCTCTTCTTAAATACTGCCAGGCTTGGAGCTGTGACTACATCCCTAGGGAGCGTGTTCCAGTGCTCCACCACCCTCTGAGTGAAGAACCTTTTCCTAATGTCTAGCTTAAACCTCCCCTGGCACATCTTCCTGCCATTCCCTTGGGTTCTGTCATTGGTCACCAGAGAGAAGAGTTTGGCGCCTACCCTTCCTCCTGGCGAGGGCAAAAACTCATGGACTCCACACAATTCAATACGAATTCAAGCGAAGCCATTTATTACAGAGACAAGCCTCCTTATATACCCAGTTATTTCTTGATCACGCGTCCACGTTCCAAACACGCATTGGCTGATCGGATATTGTCCATGTTCACGGGCTGTCCACGCGCCCGAGTCTCACTGCTAATAGGTCCGTTGATTTACACCACGTTGGGGTCTTGTTATTTCGGAGTTGCTTCTCTCCCATGGCAGGTCCTGTTCCCAACCTTGAAATTCCTGTCTGGTTCAGTAACAAATCTCCATCTAACAGCAACCCCTCCACAACTCAGCCTCAAGAAAATCCCTCAAATCTCCCACAATTCCCCCTTTTTGTTTTTGAACCAGCCAGGCCTTGTTTACAACATACGGAATCATCTTTGAAATACGCTGCAGCATACAACATATGATTAACAAAAATGATTACAGTTACATATAATGTAGCTAAGCCTAACATAATAAGATCAAACAACTACCCACCATTTGTCAAACCCTAATTCTACTATGACAATCTTAATAACGTGCTCGGTTAGTTTGTCTAAAGTACTATGAATAGATCCAGAATGATTAAACAAGTTAATACAACATCTTTCTCTTAAGTTCATCACAACCATGTCCTTACAATAGCAACAAAAAACTATAGCAACATGATTTTGAAGTGTAACATGCCTAATACCATCAACATTCACTATTAATTGAATTAATATCTCAGAAGTTAGATTAGTCTGTTTAAAAGACCAATAGCTTAACTTTGATATGTCTCCTAAAGCTTTACCAGCTGCTAGACTAGGGAGAATACTAGATACTAGAGATACTATGGTAGGAATGTCTCATAATTTTACCTCATTTTTGCATTGACTAACTAAGTGTAGTATCACCCTTTTGACTCTCCTGCTGTTTGCTCAAATTGCCATTCTCCACAGAAGGTACACCACCTGCTTGCTGACAGGCTTCTAGACCACAAGGTCTGTGAGCATCTATACTGAATTAGGATCCGTAGTTTACATCTGAAACAGCCCTCACAACTTAACTCTCTCCTGTCCGTCTGCATCCGTTGAAACTTTGTTGAATCCACTTCAGTCCTCGGCCTGTAATGACACAAGCATAACCTTTTCCCCAGGTTATCAACTGATGTGGCCTTTTCCATTGACCATTAACTAGTGATTTGACCATAACTAATGTAGGTTCTTTCTGATTTAGCATGGTTTTGGGTCATACTTGCAAAGTGTCATCACAGGGCAAATTTAGGCTGCATCACTTAGATATAAGTGATTCATCACATACAATGCTTTTGACAATTGGTTTTGTGGTGTTTTCCCTACTTCTCCCCCCTTTTTGTTTAAAAAACAAAAACAAAAACAAGACAGTTCAGAATCAGATACTTGCATTGGACCTTGACTACGTACTCAGAATCACAAATCAAATTTAGAGATTCCTCCTTAAAAAGCTGTAAGTAATGTAAAGCTGCGCCAAGTTCTGCTAATTGCGTTGAACCTTCAATAATTTTTACAGAATGATGCCAATTGTTATCTTCACGTCAGACCACTACAGCTTTATGAGACTTCCCAGAACCATCAATAAAAACTGTGCAAGTATGTAGGATCAGACCAACCACAAGTGTGGTCTGTGACCTGATGTTAAAGACTTGCAGGTTCTGCATCAATTTACATTTAGGCATGCCAAAAGCTGTGCTGTTAAAAAAATCAGCTAGTGCAATTTACAAGGATGTAGATTGCAAATAAAAAATAAAAATTAAATTTCACAAACGGTACATGTATGACGAAAGGATCATAGCCTATTAAGACTTACATTAATTCCCTGCATTTCTTGATCAGAGTAACAATCGGTATATCAGTCTGTTAGCATTCTCATCATACTGTCCCACAATAGCCACAGGTTGTTTCTATGTTGTAGCTATAAATAGAGAAATCTGCAAGTCCAATCAAAGGCAGTCAGCCTGTAAGGTTGTCATAAATTTATTCATCAAAGTCTCTAAGTCCATTTTAGCTGTCATATTTATTGGATATTGTTTTCCCTTACCGGATCAAAGTCCTGTTTCAGTTCTATCAGTGTAGTATTTGCTTTATCGAAACATTGGCTGTTAATACTAGTGGAAATACAGCATTTGAAATTTCCTTGGAGATTTCTCACTTGCAGTAAGCAGATCTGCGCCATCCAAGCAGCTTCTTGTAGGACATGCAACTAAACAGAATTCTCAGAAAACGTTATTTGAGCTTACAATTTTCTTAATGAATCTTGACCCAAGAGAGGTATAGGGCTTTCTGGCAACTACAGGAATGCATGTATTAAAACTTTGTTCCAAATTTGGCATTCTATTGGTCTCAAAAACCAGCCTTTCTTTCGTTCTCTCCCATGACCTCAAAAACTTGCATGGTGAATTCACTAAGAAGTCTCTTACAACCAATTACCACAGAATAAGTCTATTAAAAAAAAATTTGGTTTAATTTCCCAACTTCATTAGAACTATGGATCCACTGGCAATGCCTTTAAATTTCAACCCTCAGACTCCTTGATGCAGGATTACAGTTCTCTAGCAGTAACATTGTTGGGGGGGGAATAAAACCTCCCTCTCGCCCCCATCTGAGATGGCAGGATCTCCAGCCCAGCATGAAAACAAATCAGTTTGAAGTGCACATCAAACCAACTTGGCTGCACTCTACACCCAAATCAGTACCACTCTGACCCAGAGAAGCACTGAGCACTCTGACCCCCCAAAGCTGACCAGTGTGAAAAGACTGACTTCAGCAAAGAGGGAAAATGATGAGCTCTCTTCCCAGATGTGCCAAAACCTAGGAAACAAGACAGAAGCAGAAAGAAACAACACCAACAACCGCTGATTCAAAGCCGAGAAGCAACACAGTGCCACAACAAGGATGGATGACAATACTCCAGGAACAAAAAAAGACAGAGCGGGGGGAGTAAAGCCCCCCTTTCTCCGCTTAGCATCGGGAAAACAGGTTGGGTTTCTTTTGTTTTGGTTTTTTCCTTTTTTTTTTTTCTTCTTGCTGCAGTTCAGATATAGCCAAGGCCATGCAGCTGGCGTAATCACTGGTATGAAATGGGAGGCTCTGGCAAACTCCTCGATTGCAATGACCTGAGTTTATCTGGCAGTTTCACACAAGCCCGAAATCCATGTTCAGGCACAGGCCTGGGATATTTTGCTTTTTTGTTCTCCCATTTCACTCCAACCATAATACACTTCATACACAATTCCAACCAGCTCAAGAGTTGCTACACTCCTCAGCCCCATTTACCTTTTACAATTTACAGATGTCAAAAAACAGTATATTAAGCATCAATGCATTATTCCATTTTCCTAGGTTCCAAATCAGTTCATATTCTAGCAGCTTTTAAATACAACCTCATACAATACCAAGTTCACATCCATCATAGCATTTAGACATTTTTTTGTTTGTTTTACTTTTTTTTCTTTCTTTTTTTTTTTTTTTTTGCAAAGCAGAGTTTAACAATTTAAATTCTTTTCTGGTCTCAAAATTACTAGATAACAATATAAGCAATTACTCTAATGTGTAAGGATGCATCCTAAGGGGGAGCAAGGTGGAATTTTAGCAGTGGAACCGGTTCCCATTTGTAATTATCTCCCCAAACAAAATTATTTTGGTACCAACTATAAATATGCAAATTAAAATACTGATCTCAGATATGAAAACCAAATACCAAGTTCAAATATGCAGATAGATCAGAATTACACTTATCCAAGACAATATCTCAATTTTTGCATTGCACCTTTGGGCCGCTTACTGCTCAGCCAGGCAGAGGTACCTCTGGGTCTCCCTGACAAAACAGGTCAGTGCGCCCTGGAGCCCCATCGGCACCCACCCCCCCACCGCCGCAGCAAGCTGGACTGGGCAAAGCTTTTATTAGTGTCTCATCTGGTGCGCTACAACTGTTATCCCAAAACCAGGATTCTTTAATTGGTGTGCATACAAAAAAGCCAAATCCAGCGCATCGAGATAAGACACAGCCTATCACAGAGTTGCGCAAGTCTGGATATTGGAATAAAGCTAGCATGATAGAAAGAAAAGTAACAGCTATTACACACAAAATCTTAACATCACGTTCACGCAGTGAGGAACTAAGTTACTCATGATCTTCTGTAATATCACAAAACACACTTTTTGAGTCAACGGATTCTCATGATTTAACAGTCTGTGAACTTACTGTACCATATAACAGAGAAAGACCTATTAAACTGTAATATCCTTAAACAGATACCTACAAAGAAAACAGGTTAATAAGGAAAGCATCTTGCAGACTTCAACCAGTTTACTGTGACCTGTATGTTATCACTTCACTCTCTCTCAGCTTGTTGAAGTTCAAACTGTTTCGTCTGTAAAACTGTCTGAAATGATTTAATGATCTCTTGTAGGGATTTATTTTGTCCTACTCTTATCACCTTAAAAACAACATTAATCGCAAGTGTTATACTTCAAGATTGTATTCTCCGGACGCTTTTCCCAATCATTTAACTTATACAGCAGCCACCATTAATTACAATATTTTACGAGATCTTCCTTCCTCATATTTCCAAGTGATTTCCTATGTTTCAAAACACCTCCCAATACTGATTTCTTAGGAACACAACTGAAAACAGTCATTTCTGACCCCATCTCGTAAGTAAAAAACATGAGAAGAGGGAGGGAGGGGGGGAAAGCACAGGGCTGCTTGTACTGCGAGTGGGAAAAGTGGGGAGAAAGTTTTACGGTGTACTTATACCACAAAGAAACAATTCTAACAACAACCAGTGAAACCATTAACTCACATTCCTGACAAGCTGCTTGATTTTCAGAGGGGCAATACACAGACGCACGTAATATGTACTGTAAAACCTGCAGATAACATGTTGATAGCAAACATTAGCATTCTCTACTGCTAATTTCAACACCAGTGCTTCCTTAACTTCTACGTTTTCAACCTGCTTATTGATAGCCTCTTGAAGATGGTCAATAAATTGCACGTAATTCTCACTGGGATCCTGATAGTAGTTATAAAAGATTTGGCTGCTTTGTTGGTTTTCAGACACCTCTACTATAGTTTGATATGCAAGGTCTGTTGACTGCCTCAGGATTTCAGAAACTAATAGTGCCTGTAATTGTGGTGTGTCAATTAGTGTCTGTTCCAAGAGCTGGGAGATACCTGCCGTATTCAACGAGTCTCCATCGTTCCATCCTAAATAATCTATAGCTGTTACATTGCATGGGTCTAATTTTGCTTGAGTCTTTCGTAGTTTTTATCTGATCTTGGGGCAACATGTACACATACTCTTTTTCCTGTTAACTTTTGAAGAAAATGCTGCAAACCCCCATCCTCATCGGAGTCATCAGATAACATGGACTTGAACGGTGCTGGAGAATCGTTGGTAACAGGAGGGTTCAGAACAGTGCACAGTCTCGCCAATACTTTGTAGCATCATAAATATTCTTATTACCTGAGTCCCCAGGAGTTCCCCCTTTCCCGTCACGATCATCATGACCGCATTGCCGACTGTTGGATTCACTCGCTATTAGCTGATCTAATCTGTCACACAGTTCTGTTTTCCAGTTCTTATCCAGTGACTCCTTCTACTCTCTCGTGGAAGTTGGAGGGTTAAAAGGCGGTAAAGGCAGATACAAATTGGTAAAGGGACTGAGAGTACACTTGTTTACGACATTAGCATTCTCAGTTTTCACAGGTTCTTTGGGCAAGTTGTCTGACTCCAATCCTCTGGACTTGCTGTTCTCACCAGGGTTGGACAATGGTATAGGAGGCCACCTGCTCGGCATTTTTCCTCCCCCCGCCCCGGACTGCTGAGTTATCGGGGGTGCCGAAAGCACAGCAGGGGATGGAATAGGGAGGATATCAAAGACACGAACCGGGTAAACTTCACAGGGACTTTCAGGACACTTATCAGGCTTCAACGCTGCAAAGATTCGGGTAGCAGCAGACCGTTCAGCCTTAAGATCTTTTAAGGTAGTGATTACAAGCTTCCATGTAGTTACTAATGATTGAGCTTCTTTATCTCCATTGCTGACTTTATCCCATGATTTCTGCCCTATATCGTCCCAAAGTTCAAGTTTAAGTTTTGAGTCACTAATGCTCATAACAGTCTTTTCAGGTTTTAATTGCTTCACTGTAGTAATTATCAGTTTCCAAGTGGTTACAAGGCCGAGAATATATTTTTCACGGCGACTAATTGCCTTCCACAACACCGTTCCCACTTTTTCCCAAGTCTCTATTTGAAAAACTCCTAACAGGTCAGCAGGAAACCCATTGCCTCTGCACCAAATTGATAGTCTTTTGAGGTGACTCTCCTCATACTTCACCCCTCTCTTAGAGAGAATATGCAAGAGGAGCTGCAGTATTTCTTCTTCTTTAAAAATATTCTGCCCTGTAGTGGCAGAGCCCCCCCCGCCCCAGGGGGATGGGGTTGTCGCCAGCCTGGCTGAGAGGTGAAGCCAGAGACAAAAGAAACTAAAGGAGCACCATTAGAAGGTAATAATGAGTGAGCAATCGCGGGACACATGCGTGCAGAGCGCGTGGACAGTACATGCAGCCTATCGTGTTATTGTATAACACGAGTTACAACCAATCACATTGTTGTAAGGCGCGTGGACAGGGCAGCTTTGCTATAAAGCTAGCCCGGTCCGACAATAAAGCGAACTCTGTGAACATCACATTGGTGTGTCAGGTTCCGTGGCTCGCATGGAAAAAGCAACACTTTGGTGACCCCGACGTGATACTTCGTATCGAAGCAAGATCGCCGGAAGTGAAGACGCGAGGACGCGACCTGGGGGCGACACCAGCCCGGCGCTCAATCATAGCGGAAAGTAGGCCTACGGGGAAGCAGGTGGCATGGGAAACACGGCATCCGTGGAAGAAAAAATAATAATGAAAAGTATTCTGCAGCTGGCTGCACGAACAGGAAGGTATTTTGAAAAAGACGCGTTAAAGTGTCTGCTCCGATTCGCCCTGCGTAAGGGGTGTGTCCGTTCGACGGACGAATTTTTTTCTCCCGGTACATGGGAGGACATAGGGAACGAACTATGGGAAGCGGTCGGGGGAGCCGCGAGGCTTGCGATCTCGCCGGACCCTGGCGGGAGGTCAGGCAGCTAATACAGGAAGTCTCAGAGGAGCCGGAGCTGTGTGCCGTCCCCTCGGAGCCGCCCGCCGCGAGCTGCCCCCACTCCGAGAACTCCGAAGAATCAACACCGCTGGTATGTCCCGTATCAGATCTGGAGTTCTGGAGCGGAGAGCAAATTATACCCTCTGCACCCGTTGAGCCATTGCCTGGCTCCGACGACGAATGGCAGCAACCAGCAAGTTTCAACAAGCCAGGACAAGTTAATCCAGCCGACGTGCCTTTGCCGGAGGACCCGATGGAACACCAGGACGGAGCACCGCAGGATCGCCCTGACTTCCAGGAGGAGAGCCACGTGCAGAGCCTGAAGGACTTACTGAGACGGCAGGAGAGCCAGATGCCAGAAGTTCTAAAAGCTATGAAATGATTAGATGGCGGTAACAGTAAAACTTCGTGGTTATTAGCATATAAAAAGACGTCAGATGCAATTAAGGACGGGCTGGAGGCAATTGGCAGGGAATGTGAAAAACGGGGAAAACAGGAAAGGGAGGGGGTGGAATTAGACCTCACTCCCGAGGAGCTCCGTATTAAAACGGAGTGAATACAAAAATGGGCTAGACAATGTGTTGAAGGTGGGATGTGGTCTGTAAGAGAAGCAGATGAATATTTGAGAGCACGATATGGAAAAGGGCTGGAGACTGGGTTAGCAGACCGGTTTGCAAATATGCGTCAACTTACTGATCCACAGGGAAATACAAAGGAATTGTATAGCAGTGATAATAATGATAATTTGGGTGCTGCCCCGGTGCATCAGGGTAGAGATATTCCTCGAGATCATTCTTATAATGCAGGGCAACGTTGGCAAGGGGTAATCAGAGATGCAACCATTGAAGGGATCATGTTACCTGGTAGTATTACAGCAATGCCAGTGCACATAGATAACAGAGGACAAAGGCGGTGGTCGCCCTTTGATTGGAAAACGGTTAAGCAATTGCAAAGTGCAGTTATGCAATATGGTATGGATAATAAGCATGTGATGCAGCTAATCAATTCATTTTTCAAGGGGCAAGTACTAACTCCAACAGATATTAGGGCACTGATGGAATTATTGCTTCCTCCAACGGGGTATTTGCTGTTCTTGGACAAGTGGCAGGGAAAAGTGGAATTGGCAGTATTAGAAAATGTTCGTTTACCAGCTGATGATCCGTTGCGGTTAGATAGCATGGACCAGTTACTGGGTCGTGGGCAATATGCAGATGGTGCTACTCAGGCAGCACTTCATTCAGGGATTTTGCAGCAAACGCAAGGGCTTGCCCTGGTGGCAGTGAAAGAATTGCCAAATAGAGGTAACCCTGTGCCACCCTATTCTACAATAGGTCGGGATCCTGGGGAACCATATATGACGTTTGTGGATCGTTTAAAAGAAGCGATAGATGCCTCTCCTAACTTGTCTCCATAGGCAAAAGCTGCTGTGGGGAAAGATTTGGCTATGATGAATGTAAACACCCAATGCCAACAGATATTAGCCGGTTTGGGAAAAACTGCTTCTCTGGCAGAGATGGTGGAAGCTTGCACACGGGTACCGATTATGCAACAGGAGGTAGAAAAGGCAAAAATACATGCTCAAGCCCACGCTGCAGCCTTGGCTGCAGCACTTAAGCCTGCAATGAAAGGTCGAAGCCCTTCTTTTTGTGGCCTAGCATGTTTTACTTGTGGACAGACAGGACATATTAAAAGAAACTGCCCTCAGTATGCTTAGCAGCATTACAAAAATGGCATAACTCTCCAGTTAATCTGGTAACAGATTCTATTTATGTTGTGGGAGTTGTACAATGAATACATAGAGCGCTTTTGCAGCGAGTTTCCAATTCCTTATTGTTTGAAGCATTGTTAGATTTGTGGAACGTATTAGATTATAGGACAGCACCAGTATTTATCATGCATATAAAAAGCCATACTAACATACCAGGTGGTTTAGTAGAAGGAAACAGCATTATAGACAAACTTGTGGCAGTAACAGATATATCTCCTTTTGAACAAGCTAGACAAGCTCACAAATTCTTTCATCAATCCTCAGCAGCACTCCGAAAACAGTTTACAATTACAAAGGAACAAGCTCGAGCCATTATTGCAGCTTGTCCTGATTGTGCCCGCATAGTGCCTCTCCAACAAAAGAGAGTAAATCCTCGGGGCTTGCAGCCAGGTCAGTTATGGCAAACTGATATTACTGAATTTGCACCGTTTGGCCGACAAAAGTACATTCATGTCTCCATAGATACCTGTTCAGGACTGCTGTGGGCTACAGCTTTGACCTCAGTAAATGCAGAGGCAGTAAAACGTCATTTATTACAGGCTTTTGCTGTCATGGGTGTCCCTACACAAATCAAAACAGATAATGGTCCTGCATACCACTCTGACAGACTTGCAACCTTCCTCATCCAGTGGAAGGTACAACACCTGCTTGGAGTCCCTTATAATTCTACTGGCCAAGCAATTATTGAGCGTGCACACCGTACATTAAAAAATCTTTTGTCTGTTTTGAAAAAACAAGGGGGAATTGGTGTGAGCCCAGAAGAGGTATTGATGAAGGCATTGTATGTGCTGAACTAGCTTAATCCTAAAAGTGAAACTGGAATGGAACCGGTTGTTATGCACCATATCAAAAATGTCGAAGATTTTTCCAAAAATGTGCCTAAGGTTAGTGTGTTTAATCTGACAACACACCAATGGGAAGGTCCTATGTCACTAATAACCTGGGGAAGGGGATATGCTTGTGTTTCTACAGGTAACCACAAAAATTCGTGGATCCCAGCAAAGTGGGTGAGACCTTGGCTGGCTAACAGAGAAGAAACTGATTGCAGTGATGACAACCTTTAACCTCAGAGATGTTATCGCTTTAAGCAACGAATGTAGCCAGTGTTGAGAATACCACTTTGTAAAACAGAGCAGCAATTAATTTTTTGTTATTGGCCATGTTCACAGTTATGAAGAGTTTGATTGTATGTGTTGTTTGAACTTAAAAAGATAGAAGATTTGCAGAACAAGAAAATAACAGAAGATATTGGGTTTTTTGGGGTGAATGCCTTGTTTGGTTAAAAGGAATATTGAAAACAGGTTTGTTCTTGTTAATTGTAATTGTATTAGCCTTAATGTTCTTACCCTGTATTTCACACTGTCTTTAAAGCATGATATGGCGTATTGTTAATATTATATTAAATAAAAGAGGGGGAGATGTAGTGGCAGAGCCCCCCCCACCTCAGGGGGATCGGGTTGTTGCCAGCCGGAGTCTCACTGCTAATAGGTCCGTTGATTTACACCACGTTGGGGCCTTGTTATTTTGGAGTTGCTTCTCTCCCATGGCAGGTCCTGTTCCCAGCCTTGAAATTCCTGCCTGGTTCAGTAACAAATCTCCATCTAACAGCAACCCCTCCACAACTCAGCCTCAAGAAAACCCCTCAAATCTCCCACACCTCCTCTCCTAATGTATTGAGATTAAGTGGAAAAGCTTTGATAGGTGGCTCATAGAGAGAAGTCCACACAGGAGCAGGTTTTCTGGGAGGAACTGTGGACCATGGGGGAGCCATGCTGGAGTAGTCTTTCCCTGAAGGACTGTATGCTGTGGGAAGGACTCTATGCTAGAGCAGAGGGAAAGTGTGAGAATTAAGGAGCAGCAGAGACAGTGTTATGAACTGATTGCAATCCCCATTCCCCATCTCTGAGCTGCTCAGGGTGGATAGGATGTAGCAGAGTTGGAAATGAAGTAGAGCCTGGGAAGAAGGGTGGAGGAAGGTGTTTTTTAGTTTTGTCTTTGTTTCTCACTACCTGAATCTATTTTAAATTGGCAATAAATTAAATTAAATTAATTTTCCCCAAGTCGAGTCTGTTTTACCAGTGATGGTAATTGATAAGTGATCTCCCTGTCTGTATCTCAACCCATAAGCTTTTCCATCTTATTTTCTCCCCCTGTCCTTTTGAGAGGAAGGAATGAGAGAGCAGTTGGGTGGGTGTCTGGCATCCAGCCAAGGTCAACCCACCATAATTACTAAATACAAATTTCTGATTCAGTAAAAATAAGCCGCAAGGTAGCTTGTGGAGCACAGAAATGGCAGCAATGCCATGGGCATATGCCAGCCCAAGTGCATGGTCATCGTTGTTATAAAAAATGTTCCCAGTCACAGGAGAGTATGGTGATAAGTGGTACAGCAAACAGAAAAAGCTGACAGAAGCCACTAACAAGCTCTGGACTCTTTTATACAGGAAAGCAAGCAAGCTCTGTGACTAATGCAGGAGCCTGCCAATTAACTGCTGAACAACTATAAATGCAATCCGATAAACGCTCCAATCAAATCTGTCATTATCTTAAGCCCTACATTGGAGACCAAAAGGGGCTATGGTGGGTTGATCCTGGTCAACAGCTAAACACCCATATAGCTGCTCACTTCTCTCTCCCACAGGACAGAGGAAATAGAAGAAAGGTGAGAAGAGCCATGGATCAATATAATGACAATTTAATAGGGAGAGCGTGCAAGCTAAGCAAAAAGAGGAATTAATTCGCTACTTCCCATTGTCAGGCAGATGTTTAGCCACTTCCTGGGAAGCAGGGCCTCAGCATGCATAGAAGTTGCTTAGGAAGACAAATGCTATAACCACAAACATCTCCCCTTCCTCCTCCTTTTCCTGAGCTTTTATTGCTGAGCATGATGTCCTATGGTATGGAATATCATTTCAGCTCAGCTGTCCCAGCAGTGTCTCCTCCCAACCTCTTGCCCACCCCCAGCCTACTCACTGCATGAGAGTGGGGGCCAGGGCAGAGTGGGAAAGAGAGAAAGCCTGGATGCTGTGAAAGCTCTGCTCAGCAATAATAAAAACATTGATGTGTTATCCACAAATGCAAATCACAGCACCATATGGGCTCCTATGAGTAAAGTTAACCCCATCCCAGCCAGACCCTTTACAATCCCTGACTGAATGAAGCTGAACAGGAAAAGTATAATGGTATTTAAATTATTGTAGGTATTGTAGGTTAGATTCTGCTCTATCGCTGAATTTATTCAGATGGAAAACACTTTTGCAAATTCTGACCATAATATTTGAACCTGATCTTAATTTCCTTACACAGAAAAAATTTCTAGGGTGAGATCTAGATGGACTTCTTAGGCACGTCAAACTAAAGCTTTGTAATGTGAAAAAAAAAAAAAAAAGATGATAAACGTGCCTAGATTTCCCAAGGAGACACAGAGTGAAACAGGCAATTTTGAAGGTCACCTCTCAGCCCTCCACCTGTGCTTGGTAAGGACTCATTTGAGATAACCAACAGGAACTCCTCTGTACAGAAGGACTGTCTATCAGTTCCTTGTTCAATGTGGAGTTTTCTGTGGATTGCCATTCTGTCAATCACACATACTTACAACAAAGAAAAATTGCTGTTAAAAAACTACTGTAATAATATGTATACCAAGACAAAGCCTTTAGGTCTAAATATATATATATAACCTGTATGAAACTATTGCCACAGAGAACAAGACTCTAGTTCTGGACAGACTACACATGGTGGATTGGTACAGATTTATAGAGCTTCAGTGAGGTTCAGTAGTTTGTTTACTGTTTTGAAGACCTGGAGTCCAGTAATCCATATTCCTAGATTGTATCTTCCAGTTTTTATGGACTATGGCCCATGCAAAATAAATGTTATGAGAATGAAAACAACTGTTGAAAGATATTCTAATTAATCACTGCAAGAAATATTTGAAAGAGAGAGAGAATAACATAGCAATTAAAAGCACTACACAGTGCATTATTTTATTTAAAAGTATGCACTGCATATAGCTGTCTTTGAACTGAGTGATTGTGGCAGCTCCTGGGAAGGTGCAGGCAAATTCTTACAGGTAATCTTAAGGAGGCAGATGTTTCCTCCTCTCAGTCATGGAGTTATTTTACTGATGTGACATCATATCAATGAGTTGTAAACCAATTTTACTAGAAGATGCTCTGAAACAAGGAGATGAGGGCATAGTTCTATTCTTTAAGATTAGCTTGAGAGATATTCTCCTTTCAGAAAGAAAATAAGTTTCGCCTTCTAGTTTCTTGGAGGAAGGTGATATTGGTGGCATTGTATTACGGCCAATCATTTTAGCACTACTAAAAATCGTTCTTGTTTAGAAAGAAGTTCAATGATGTTGTATTTGATTAATTCCATATTCCCACAGGATGTTAGAAATTGTTTCATGTCCCATGTAGGAATTCCACAGAACTGAAGGTACTTAGTATCATAAAAGATAAAGCTCAAGCAGCCAAATTCTTCCTTTTGCATCCTTAAAATGCTGAAAGCAAATAAAATGTTTTGATTGTGTGAAATTATACATCTGTCAACATGAACCCAGTTGTGCTCCCATTGCAGTCAGTGGGAGTTTACTGTTCCATTTTAAGTGGGCTACATTAAACCCTCTATCACTGACTTTTGAATAGAAACCAAGGACCTCATTCTGAAACATTCCCTCTGGTTAGCAGATCCACTGAAATCAGTTTTGAATCATCCTCAAATTTCCGTAACATCAAAATATACTTGGTGCAGTAGAAGAAAAGCCTGAATTAATAATAGGATACAATCTCTCTGTTGTAAGATGCAAGGAAAGCAGAAGCCCTTGAAACTGAAGGTTAGCTGTCCATATTGAAGCTTATATGTGCAATTCAAAAATATATTTTATAATATCACTTTATTAAGATCCATATAGATAGGTATATAGCAGATATCTCACTCATCATAAATATAATAGTACTTCTTACCTGTTACCTATGGCTACTATATTTGCTTAAACAGATATCAACAAAACCCCTCGATGTATTACTAAATCAAAAGATTTTTTGAGGAAGTTTAGACACTGACTTTTCATTTTCTTAAATAGTTGTAAATCCATTATTATGTTATAAGCAAAAAGATACATTTGATTTAAGGTTGAAATATATTGATAAATTAAATCCTAATATCAGATGAATGGAACAATTTTAAAGAGAAAAAATATCACAGAATCACAGAATGTTAGGGATTGGAAGGGACCTCGAAAGATCACCTAGTCCAATCCCCTTGCTGGAGCAGGAGCACCTAGATGAGGTTACACAGGAATGTGTCCAGGTGGGTTTTGAATGTCTCCAGAGTAGGAGACTCCACAACCCCCATGGGCAGTCTGTTCCAGTGTTCTGTTACCCTTACTGAGAAGAAGTTTCTTCTCAAATTTAAGTGGAACCTCTTGTGTTCCAGTTTGAACCCATTACCCCTTGTCCTACCACTGGTTTGTCACCAAGAAGAGCCTGGCTCCATCCTCCTGACACTCACCCTTTATATATTTGTAAACATTCATGAGGTCACCCCTCAGTCTCCTCTTCTCCAAGCTAAAGAGCCCCAGCTCCCTCAGCCTTTCCTCATAAGGGAGATGCTCCACTCCCTTAATCATCTTCATTGCCCTGCCCTATCTCTGTATATAGGTTTTGCTTTGCACTGTGCTATATCAATAGAACTATATGCATAATGAGGCCATGGAAATGAAGTGAAATCAGCAAAAGTATAGTGGAGGAGGGGGTAAAATATGGCCATCAGTATAATGACCAAGGAGTAGAGAATTTAAATGTTTAATGCTTGCACATTGAAGTTCATTTTTCTGTCATCTTTTTGAATGGGTAGATTGAAACTCTTGAAAGACCAGAATGAGAAGATCTCTGTTCTGGATGAAAAAGTTTAATAATATTCTTTAACAGACTGTCCAGATTTAACTTTCTAACCTATAGCAGTTTACCCATATTTTTAAAATAAAGAAGCATGGTAATAACTAGTGGGGATAATGGAGGAGAGGGAGAACCCCCATTTTCTGTTTTTTCAATGAACGGGTCTTTTGCCTTGTTGCACTGTCTGGATGCCAGCTCCTCATGTCTCAGCCATGATGGAAGCTTAGAGTACAATAGAAGCACAGAAACAACATGAATTACTAATACATTTATATCTTACTGGATGGCCTCCACCCCTGAAATGAATGTAGTCTAAAAATATCCTCCACTCTAAATTGCTTTACTACGCAGGCAGTCTTGCAAAAATACTACACTTACAAAATAAAAATCCAAACCCCAGACAGAATCATCTTGATGTGAATTGTTTTGCTTCTGTTTGAAAATTCTCTGTCTTTTTGAAAGATATTAGTCTCATTTAATAATATAAAGTGCATGCCTATGATAAGAATGATAGTATTCTACTTCTTGTGAATTTATGAGGAATATCTTGTAATTTCAAATAAAAAAAAAGGAAAAAATGGAGGAACTATATATCATCAATATATATAGTGTTATTTTTTATTGTTGTAGCCTGATAAAACTAAATAATATCAGTTATTGGAAAATATTTTCAAGATACAACAGTGTTTTCATAACTCATGCTTAACATGGTACATGCTAATCATAAAATGGTAACATTAATTTTTTTATATTTTAGTTATGTAGTGCACCTTATTATCGGTAAATTAATATTAATAGTTCCAATTTATCTTTTAAGAATAGCATATTTAAAAATATTAACATTTTTTAAATGCAAAATAAAGCCAAGCCCATAATTAGCAATGTCCTTTTTTGATGTTAATTGACTTTATGGTTGTTAATTTTTTTTTAATTTGACAAATACCTCAGCTTTATCAAAGAATGACTGAATTGTCTTAACAAAGAAGATGAAGGCCGTGTACTGCTTATAATAGAATAACCACCTTCCAGAGCTCTTAAATCCACAATATATGTAGTGCAGGTCCTGAGTGGCTTTTGTTTTCAGTGTGTTTTGTAAGCTTTTTTTCTGCATCAAATACGTCAAGTTAATTTACAGGGCGCTATTACTGATATGTTTTCTTGGTTTGTGGTTTTCTGTGAAAGGCAGGCAGCTGAGACCAAGTCTTCAGATGGAGGGGAAGGAGCAGGAGGAGAACATATATACATATAGTGTACCAGTGTCTGTAAATTGCCATATGACAGCAGACCAGGAGAAACCTCCAGTATCTATTTGCATACTGAATAATATCCAGGATTAAACCAAACTGATTTTTATACAGAATTTAGACCTGACATTTATTATTCAATTCACAGACATCTTGAAGGAAAGTTTATTTTCCATTCATAGCTGAAAAATCTTCTAAGATAAATAAAGGCTGGTTTAGCATTAACAGTAAATAAATATATTTTCTGTATTTATTATGAATTTATCTTATATGATTACTAAACAGATGTTTGCCACCAAACTATTTTTGCTCCTCAACAATTCAAAAGAAAAATATCACACTTACTATGTGGAATTTGTAAAATGCGTCTATTTAATTCCAGAAGTTTGCTTTCCATAAATAAAATTATAATGTATTTTTAAAATGAATTAAAATAATCTTTTGAAAAAAAGTTATAAATAAATACCAAGGAAAGATTTTTATACCTTTCTATGTTTCTGTAGACAGATGTATTTTTCTACCTACTGTATGCATCAAGTAGTATTTTGCAAGCAGTATGAAAAATATGAGCAACTGTTACATGTGAGTTTGCAGGTAGTAAATTTATAACATAGCACTAATTCATTTTCATCATCTGATAGGTTCATAAAATATTTTGGTGATGATTAGTATTCAAGTCTTGATAGCTGGTACTGATAAAAACTCAATCTAATAAAATTTTAAATAAACCAAGCCTTCTCTTTTAATGAAGGCTAGTACAATGCTTTGACTTGTTACTAATTTAAAGGAATATATATTACACATTTTCAAGGTGATGATCTCCAGATAACTCTTCCAATAATTTTGACAAGATGTTGGTACCTTCTGTGAGCCGCTTAGCATCTGGCAGGATCAGGACCTTAGTAAGCATATCCACTTAAACACTACTTCGAAATCTCTAGTCTTTGCTGAACAGCTTTTAAAACTTAGCTTAGTCTGAAAACTGAAAACAGAGAACAAATGCAGGCTCAGTTCAATGGCTTATTCTTCAAAAATTAGGATATACTATCATTAAAAAATGTACTGAAAATACATAGGGACAAATCCCCAGCCGACACAAATTTTCCTAGTATATTTCATTCAGATGGGTTGTAACAATTTACATGTACCTGAGAACTGTGTCCTAATGTTTGTTTTGGTCCCATGTCTGTAAGGCACTGAGCATTTTCAAGGGGACAGCTCTGGGTTCACTAGTGTGAAACCACAGTGAGAGTTTGTGTTCAGTGGTGTTCAGGTTTGGACCCTTTATGAACACAGAGCAGAACAGGATAAATGTTAGACACTCCTTACATTACTTCTGAATACAAAATGCATATGTAAAGTAAACAGATAAAATTCCTACATTTATATATTTGGATATCCATGTTTTCTGAAAAAAAAAAAGCCATGTAAATAAATTCATTTGGTCTTCATGGATGTTCTGACAGATTATAAATTTTATAATTTAAAATATAATACTTGGGAACCATATTGATTTTCAGGTGTGATGTACATGCATGCACACACATTCACACACATGCATACCCATTCATTTGGATATGTACCGTATTCTTTATTATTTCATATGCAATAACACAGTTGTGAGCTATTTTTGTAGTGTATTGCAGTCAGGTTTATAGTGTATGTACATACAGTCACTTGAAACAAATAAATGTAAAATGTTACATTTAACAGATCTATGTTATATAAAGCAAAGGTTTCTCACTCATTCCGTTGTTTCATTACTTTCCGGCTTATTTCCCCAATTAAATTTGAGATCTCATATAATAACAAAAGACAGCACTTTCAGTGAACTTCTCTTCCACTACATTGTTACACATGAAAGACAGGATTGGGTTTATGTACATTTAAAAAAAATCTATAGATGACATCAGTAAAATATTAATGAATAAAACAAAAACTATGGCTTATTTCATAAGTGTAAATGCAGTGATGTATTTATGACACAATTAAGTGTACTCTTAAATTTTATGAACAGAGAGTAAGTTCAACTAAGAACATATACAATTAAAATTGGGCTTTCTCTTTAATTTGGTCTGCAATACTTTTTAAGTTTAGGTATATAACCATATAATAATTTCTGTTAAGACTGAAGGATTCATATAGGACTGATACTGCATGCATTGTTTTGTGAATATTTTGGAGCACATGACAGCCTAAATAACACATATGTTTTTGCAAATTAATTAACTCTATAGCAGTATCCAGTAATAATGTATTTCCAGTGTAACAGGCAGTTTTATTTGTTTTTTTATAAAATGCTAGACTTCTCAACCTTACTGTTGCATACTAATAAATGGTGAATATCTAATGATATTTTGAGGTCTTACAATGCATTATACCTTCATCTGCAAGTAACTTTATTGATATCAAATGAAATCATGTCATGAATTTGAAGGTCTAGCTGATGTGCTAGCTGCTTAAAGTATACAGAACAAAAATGTTAATAATTAATAGTCATTATTAGTAATAATTACAATTAGGAAATTCTTAGGCTAGGTCCTGATTAATTTATTTAATAAAAATAATATCCAAACCTCTAGGATATGCAATAGATCATTGAATCATAGAATAGTTTTGGTTAGAAGGGACCTTCAAAGGTCATCTAGTCCAACCCCCTGCAATGAGCAGAGACATCTTCAACTAGATCAGGTTGCTCAGAGCCCCGTCCAGACTGACTCTGAATATTTCCAAGGATGGGGCATCTACCACCTCTCTGGGCAACCTGTTCCAGTGTTTTATCACCCTCATTGTAAAAAATTTCTTCCTTGTGTCTAGCCTGAATCTCCCCTCCTTTAGTTTAAAACCGTTACTCCTTGTCCTATTGTAACAGGCCTTCCCAAAAAGTCTGTCCCCATCTTTCTTATAAGCCCCTTTTAAGTACTGAAAGGCTGCAGTACGGTCTCCCTGGAGCCTTCTCTTCTCCAGGCTGAATATATCTAGAACATAATTCCAATATGTCATAGTTACCAAGAGACAATTTAGTGTCATTGTTTCAAAAGTCTGCACTTAGAATAAAAATGAGAAGCTTGCTAAATCATTCTATCAGGTGGGTGATCAGATTATTGAAGTAATTAGACCAAACTCATTTTCAGAAATCAGTCCAATATAACAGACATTTTACTCTCCGTTATTATCTGTAGGTAACATAATAATATGTAAAATATCTACAAAAAGACTTCTATCCATTTTGTGTAAATAATTAATCTTCAGGTAAGACAGACTATCTTGCATGTATACATATCACATGTAGACAAAAAATGTGAAGCTTTAAAAAGCAGTATGCTAGTAAAGTAATTGATTTTTAAAATATTTTATTCAAATTCCTACTAGTTTACACTGCTCCCAGGAGAGACCAAAGAAATATTAAAAATACAATAGAAATAAAAAGAATAAGATATTTGTCACTCTCATTTAAATGGATGTATGCTGCTATCCTATAAATGTCACATCGGATAACCCTGAAAAATTACCGTGAATCTCCACAACTATGCATATTCATGATTGTGTTTTGCATAGTGCTGGCAGCAGGCTGCATGGGGGAGATATGGAGGGAGGAGGGTGAGGAAAGACCAAATGATTTGACAGACTAAAATTACTACCAGCATCCTAGAAATAGACTTAGCAATAGTTTCAGTTTGCTTGGTTTACAAAACCAAAACAAAGTCTGTAGCACTATCCTTATGATGCTTACAATTAATTAGTATTTTTGTGCTATATATTTAGGCATAAAAATTTAATAAAGATTAATTGCTGAGAAATGCCAGTGTTAATTAGAAGGTTCTTTTTATTACCAACAGTTGTAAAGAAAACAGGGAAAGAGAAATCAGAGGAGTACTTTTCAGAATTGCTTTTTTTTTGTTGCATTTCCAGCATCAGATCAAAGCACAAATTTCTCATTTGTTCACATGATATAGATGAGTGTAAATTAAGGTGCATTGTTGTTTCTGTGCCAAATATCACACCTAAGCAATATTCAATAAACTATGAGACTTCAGTAAACTAAAAGACTATTAGAGATAGAAAAGTTGTCATGTGTCTAGCTCAATAGCTATTTGTGCTGAAGCAGAGAGCAGAGTTAATCAGTGGCTTTAGAAGTAATTGTCAATAGAGTTTGGGTAGTACAAATAAACAGCAATTATTCCTTCCACAGGATCCCAAATAGAAACAACAATACTGGTATTGTTCTCCACTCCTCATTAAGAGGATTCAGGAATGGAGCTGAGAGCTCTGAGGTGGATGGGAAACTGACAGGCAAACTGTGCTCTGAACGCATCTCTCATGATCCCACTACAACAGACTCAGGCTTTGGGCCTCAACAGTGCCAGCTGCACTGGGAGAAGCCAAGCCTGTCATTCTATCTTCTCATAAAATCTTCAATGCAAAGGTAAAAGCATAGTTGGAGCTTAATGAAGAAACAAATACAAAGGAGAAGATTAGGCCTTGTTAACACTTGCATTCATTTGTCCCTATAAAAAACCTGCAATGAAGGGACTGCTTTACACATTTTTTTTATAAGGAGCGAATTATATCGATGAGGTGTTGTTTTTATAAATATTTTTATACATCTAGCTATGACCACAAAACTGTAACCCAGCAAATTGTTTTGTAAAAAAATCAAATTCTAACAATTCTGTTAATGACAACTTCCAATCCATAAACATATACTTAAAAAAGTAGATATTAATAATTTTGTACGTCTTCCATCTGAAGTCTTTACTTATATAGTTTACTGCATGCTTTGGAAAATAATGTGGAAATTTATGCATTGTTATTGAAGTTAATCTGTTCTTCAGGACAAATGTTGAAGCCTGTTCCAGTGTTTGACCACCCTCTTGGTAAATAAATGCTTCCTAATGTCTAGTCTAAACCTCCCCTGGTGCATCTTTGAACCGTTCCCATGCGTTCAATCACTGCATACCAGGGAGAAGAGATCAGCACCTCCCTCTCCACTTCCCCTCCTCAGGAAGCTGTAGAGAGCAATGAGGTTGCCCCTCAGTCTCCTTCTTTCCAAACTAGAAAAACTCAGAGTCCTCAGCTGCTCCTCATTGGACATTCCTTACAGCCCTTTTATCAGCATTGTCCTCCTCTGGATGCATTCAAGGACCTTAACATCCTTCTTAAATTGTGGGGCCCAGAACTATACGCAATACTCAAGGGGAGGCTGCCACCAATGCTAAATACAGCGGGATAATCACCTCTTTTGACCAGCTGGTTATACTGTGTTTGATGCACCCCAGGATGCAGTTTGCACTCCTGGTTGCCAGGGCACACTGCTGACTCATGTTGAGCCCACTGTCAACCAACACCTACAGCACCCACCTTTCTCCAGGGCTGCTCTCCAGCCACTCCTCTCCCAGTGTATACCTGTGCCTGGCATTACTCTGTCCTAGGTGCAGAATCTGGCATTTGGTCTTGTTAAATTTAATGCCACTGATGACTGATTTCCCAATGTTCCAGTTTGTCTAGATCCCTCTGGAAGGCCTCTTGTCCCTTGAGAGAGTCAGCAGCACCTTCCAGTTTAGTATCATCAGCAAACTTGGTAATGGTGCATTAAATTCCTGCATCCAGATGATTGATATAAATATACTGAACAGACCTGGCCTTAGAATTGAACCCTGAGGAACACTGCTGGTGACAGCAGATGTAGCCCCATTCACTACAGCCCTTGAGCCCTCCCCTTCAGCCAGTTCTTCACCCAGCACACCGTGAACCCACTCATCCCACAGTTGGACAACTTGTCTAGAAGTATGCTGTGAGGGACAGTATCAAAACCCTTACTTAAATCCAAAAAACCCTACAACCACTGCCTTCCCTTTGTCCATAAGGATGTCTATACGGATGACCTTATAGAAGAAAGAGATCAAATTAGTTAAACAAGACTTTCCTTTTGTGAACCCATGTTGACTGTGCCTGATGATTGCATTATTCTTTAAATGTCTTTCAACACAGTATAATCTTCTCCATAATTTTTCCAGGAACTGAGGTTAGACTATCAGGTCTATAGTTCTCTGCATCTTCCCTCACGCCCTTTTTGTAGATGGGAATAATACTGGCTAGCTTCCAGTTAACAAGGACCTCCCCAGACTCCCAAGACAATTGGTAGATGATCGAGAGGGGGCCTGCCATGTCATCTACTAGTTCCTTCAGTACTCTGGGATGAATATCATCAGGTCCCATGGTCTTGTGAACATTCAGCTGATACAGCTGGTCCTTTAAAATTTCAGTGTCCATACATGGAAGGTCACTGTTCCCGCAGTCATGGTCCTCTGATTCAGGGGACTCGGTAACCCAAGGTATTGTTAAAGACTGAGGTAAAAAAATGCATTGAATGCTTCCACTTTTTCTTCATCTCTATTAGACAGATGACTATCTTCAACAAGTATCGGTCCAATGTTTGCTTTAGACCTCCTCTTGTTATTGACATACTTAAAAAAGCCCTTCAACACTGTTCAGTTTCAACTCTAGTTGAGCTTTGGCCTGTTATAGAATAATAGAATCATAGAATGGTTTGGGTTGGAAGGGACCTTCAAAGGTCACCTAGTCCAACCCCCCACAATGAGCAGGGACATCTTCAACTAGATCTGGTTGCTCAGAGCCCCATCCAGACTGACTCTGAATATTTCCAAGGATGGGGCATCTACTACCTCTCTGGGCAATCTGTTCCAGTAAGGTCATGTCTCTTCCCTGCATATACAAACTACAGCTCTGTACTCTTCCTGGGCAGCTTGACCTTGCTTCCAGAGATCATACAATTATTTTTTTTTCCTCTTGAGCTCCATGAGGAGTTCCCTGTTCAGCCAAGCTGACCTTCTGCCCCACTTGCTTGACTTTGGACACAGTGGAATTGCCTGCTTTTGTGCTTCTAAAAGGTGGTTCTTAAAGACTGACCAGCACTCATGGACTCCTAAGCCCTCAAAGGCAGATTCCCAGTGTACTCATCTAAATAGTTTCCTGAATCATACCTTAAAGTTTGCTCTCCTGAAGTCCAGGGTAGCAACTTTGCTGACCTTTTTTCTCATTACATTGAAAATTTTAAACTCAGTCATTTCATGATCACTGTAGCCAAGACAGTCACCTACCATCACATCCCCCATGAGTCCTTCTCTATTCACAAACAAGTCTAGGAGGGCATCTTTCCTAGTTGGCTCACTGAGTACTTGTGACAAAAAGCTATCTCCTACAAACTTCAAGAATTTCCAAGACCTGCTTATCACTGCAGTATGATATTCCCAGTTGATGCCTGAGAAGTTGAAATCTCCCATAAGGACAAGGGCTACTGATCCTGACATTTCTCCTAATTACCTATACAACAACTCATCAGTGCTAACATCCTGGCTGGGCTATCAGTAGTAGAAACCCACTGCAACATTTCCTTTGTTTTCCATCCCCCTAATCTTCACCCAGAGGCTCTCAGCCACTTAATCCCTAACTGTAAGGGTTGTAGAGTCACACCTCTCCCTCACATATGGTGCATCTCCTCCACCTCACCTGCCCTGCCTATCCCTCCTCAACAGCCTGTAGCTCTTCATCCCAGCACTCTAGTCCTGGGGCTCATTCCACCAAGTGTCACTAGTACCAATGACATCATAGCTCTGGGAACTGGCCAATGCTTTCAGTTCATCCTGTTTGTTTCTCATACTGTGTGCATTGGTGTACAAGCATTTCAGGTATGCGCCTAAGCCCCCAGTGCTCCCTGAAGCAGTGTAAATGCTCCCATTAGCATTGCCACCCTCAGGCAATGCCATGCTAACCCCTTGTCTTACCTTCATCTATCCTGTTGGTATCCCCTTCCCCCATCGATTCTAGCTTAATAGTTCTATTCTATCCTATTCTATTCTAATCTTTTCTTCAAATAAGTATTACATGAGTAACAGCCAATAAGTTCAAGACACACACATAATAACAAAATAGTGTAACCAATTTAATAAAAGGGCGAGGTGCATAACCAGTCAGGGGAATCTGATCATGCACTGAGGTTGGGGTTATATGCTTGGCTTCCTTAGGCAAATCTCCTACTGTTTTATCATAAGTATATGGGGTGTTCACAGCTGGTGAAAGCTGGCTTAGTTTGGGTCTTCAGATCACATTAACCCTAAGCTCATAGTCCCAGGTAACATTTGTTCTTCTAAGCAAGTTGTCTTGACTTTCACAGAAGCTACTCACATCTATAAGTATTGGCAAGAATGGGCCCTTAAACTGCCATGAGAAACCTTACATGGATAAAGTTCGCAAATAAGTAATTGTTTTGTAAGTAATTTCTTGCAAGAATAAGCTCAGGTACAATAATTGTGAACATGACAGAAACAGAAGCAGTTTGCAGAGATGTCAGTTCACGATGCATGTTGGTACATTTGGAAAAGGTACCTTACCCTCTGGCATTTATAAAAATTGTACCATAGCTGTATATTGTGTCAATATAAATATAAAAAATCTTTAGACAATATATTTCTAGAGTGAACATAATTCACATAAACTTCAATGAATCAAAATAAAATAAATAGCACCAAGTGCTCAGAATTGCAATCAGGGAAGCACTCAAAGCACTGTTGACTTCTGTGGAACTACTTATATGATGGAAGTTACTTATATTCTTAAGTGTTCACATTATTGTATTCTATTATAATAATGTTATGTCTCTCTTAAAAAAAGCACTAGCGCCCTTTAAAAAGAATAAAGATCTTGCTACAGTATCAGTGCAAGTAAGCCACTAAATAGTTCATCAAATTATTAATATTAGAAAGGAAAGCACTTGTGATTTTCTTTTGATTGAGTGCTCTTCTTTTAGAGTTAGACTACTCATACAATCAGCTCTGTCTAAGCAGTAATGTGCACTGGTTCATTTCAGAGAGGCTTCTAAAAAGTCACAATTTTTTATTTTGTCCACCCCTTGCTTCAGAGAATAGTAATCTTTAGGTGACCTCTTCCAATCAAAAATTATCCCTTACCTCTGCATCACCATGCTTGCTAGAAAGCTCAGGTGTCCATTCCCTATGCTTAGCTCACTCTGTACCTGCTGCACCTGCAAAAGAGATACAAGATAATTGTACTAGGGAGTTGAGAAGTGCTCTTACCCGTATCTGGTATGCTACAAATAACCTTTATTATTTTCTGGAACTTCCTGTTAGTAGATAGAGCTAAGTGAAAACTTTTCTTTCTCTCTAGGTGATAAAACAATTTACTGATTTTGCTTTATTCATTTCACCTTTGTGTTAACATTGAAAGTGCAATTATTATTGGGTAAAAATATGCATGCAATTCACAAATAAATATACTTAAATTGAAAAAAAAAATAAAAAAGAAGAAAATGCCATAAGGTTCTCCACAGAATTTTCTCTGAAATTTTCCATTAAGGGAAGAAACTGTGACCCTATGGGATGAGGCCTATGAGTTCAGTACATCCTTCAAACAGGTAAAAGACAAAAGGTGCTGAAATACATGCACTGGCTGTAGAGTTTTATACAAGTGCAATAATACAACTGACTTAGAAGTCATACTGGCAAAACCTTTCCTGATGTTGTGATAAAGAATGCACAAGACCATTTGAAAAACAACACGAAAACTGAGGATGTAACTAATGCTGATAAATTGGCATTTCTTCACAGAATTCTGTGGAAATGTTCAAGGAAAGTAAGCTATGAATTCCTAGCTTCAAACTTTTCTTGTTATCATTTTATGGAGGCTGCTTACATGACTTTTAGAGGAATTCTTCTGGTTTCACTTGCTACCATCCTACTTACACTCTTTTTGTTGTTTATATAAGGGAGAAAAGCACCAGGCTGGCTTGTAACTCCATGCATGTAGAAAAGCAATGGCTCTTCATATTTTGATTTCAGTATGACTAAATATTTGTCATCTACATCTCAGTATGAAGTTATTGCATTAATTTGCTTATTCTACAATATTGTTGAATTCCTTTCCTTAAAGTACAGACTCTGATCTATTTATGATATAATTTCTTAACAAATACTAATTTTTATAACTACCATATTATTGTAGCACTTATCATTAAAACAGCAAGTAAACCAGCTAGTGTTCTTTATGATCACAAAAAACCCCAGAATTTAAGGTACAAATCTCATCCTGTAAATGAAAAAAATGGTTCTTTTACATTTTAAATAATAAATATTATATAGTTTTTCACAATCTGTTAAAATATTTTTTCAAACATTAACAGTATTTTAAACCTAAAAATATTTAGAAAAGCATTAATCCATTTTTCCAGAATGTATAACTGAGAATGAAGACAGACAATGTTTCGTTAGTTAAGCCAGATTTTTCATTTTTAATGTAAAAATTGTAGCCAGAAATAGACTTTTAAAATCGAAAATGTTTTTTATTTTAGCTTTGGCGCTTCACTGAAATATACCATTTTATTTCTCTCTACTGCTATTCCAGGGACAAACAGGAGTTTAGATTTCTCTCTGTAGCATTTAGCAAAAAAATTATAATTACTTCCTAATTAATGGAAGACCTGGTCCCAACAGGAAATTGATCAGGATCTATAATTAATGTTAAGTTGTGTTCATTTGCCAAGGGGAACTGCTCCGGTGCCGACCTGGTTTGTAGCGAAGTGGCAGATAGTGCAGTAAGGGATTTTCTGAGGAAAGGAAACGTCAGGATAGCGGTGAGAACGGCTAGGAGCCAGCAGCTCTCTCGTGGGAGACGCTGAGGAGACCTGGGCCTTTGTAGGGCAACGGCGGAGGATTTAAACGAGGTGTAACTGACACCAACACCAGTCAGTGGCCGAGGGGAGCTGCTCCGCTGCTGCCCCGGTCTGCAGTGAAGCAGCAGATCTCGGAACAGTGAGGGTTTTCCAAGGCAGGGAAGCGCTGGGGCAGCTCTCTTGCCAGATATGCTGATGAGACCTGGGCGTTGCTGGGGCAACACCTGATGATTTAAATGCGCCGTAACTGCCATCACAAGTCAGTCACTGAAGAGAGCTGCTCCGGTGCCGACTTGGTCTGCAGTGAAGCAGCATATCTTGGCACAATGAGGGTTTTTCCGAGGCAGGGAAACGACATGGCAGCAGAGAGAGCCACAAGGAGACAGCTGCTCTCTTGCAGGAGATGCTAACGAGACCTGGGCCTTGCCAGGGCAACAGCGGGAGATTTAAATGTGGTGTAACCGCTACCTCCAGTCAGTCGCCGAGGGGAGCTGCTCCAGGTCTGCAGCGAAGCAGCAGATCTCGGAGCAGTGAGGGAAACGGCAGGGCAGGGGCGAGAACCACCAGGAGCCGGCTGCTCTCTTGTGGGAGACGCTGACGAGACCTTGACATTAGCAAGGCAACGGCAGGAGATTTAAATGTGATGTAACCGACACCACCAATCATTCGCCGAGGGGAGCTGATCCAGCACTGATCCACTTTACAGTGAAGCTGCAGATCACGGCGCATTTAAGGTTTTCCCAGGTCAGGGAAACGCCAGGGCAGCGGCGAGAACCGCCAGGAGCTGGCAGCTCTCTCGCGGGATATGCTAATGAGACCTGGGCGTTGCTAGGGCAACGGCGGGAGATTTAAGCGTGGTGTAACCGCTACTGCTAGTCAGCCGCAGAGGGGAGCTGCTCTGGTGCCGAACTGGTCTGCAGCGAAGCTGCAGATCACGGCGCAATGAGGGTTATCTGAAGGCAGGGAAATGCCCGGAGAGCGGAAAGAACCATCAGGCGCTAGCAGCTCTAGGTCGGGATACACTGACGGGAGCTGGGCGTTGTCAACGCAACGGTGGAAGATTTAAACGCGGTATAACCGCTTCCGCTAGTCAGTCGCCGAGAAGAACTGTTCCAGTGCCGATCCGCTCCGCAGCGAAGCGGAAGTTCACGGCACGGTGGGGGTTTTTCGAGACAGGGAAACGTCAGGGCAGCGGCGAGAACCACCAGGAGCCGGCAGCTTCTCACGGGAGACGCTGACGAGACCTGGGAGTTCCTAGGGCAATGGCAGGAGATTTAAACACGGTGTAACCGACACCACCGCCGGTCAGTTGCTGAGGGTAGGTGCTCTGCTACCGACCCGGTCTGCACCGAAGCAGCAGATCTCGATGCAGTTAGGGATTTCCAAGGCAGGGAAATGCCAGGGCAGCGGCGCGAGCTGCCAGGAGCTGACGGCTCTCTCGGGGGAGACGCTGATGTGACCTGGGTGTTGCCAGGACAATAGCGGGAGATTTAAATTCGGTGTAACCTACACCACTACGTCAGTCGCCATGGGGAGCTTCCCTGGTGCCGACCCGGACTGCTACAAACCAGCAGATCTCGGCTCAGTGAGGGTTTTTCTGAGGCAAGGAAATGCCAGGGCAGCATTGAGAACTGCCAGGAGCCGTCAGCTTCTCTCGCAGGAGACGCAAACGAGACATGGGCATTGGAAGGGCAAGGGCAGGAGATTTAAAGATTTAAATGCAGTGTAACTGACACCACTACCCGTGGTCGGCAAGGGGAGCTGCTCTGGTGCCTACCTGGTCTGCAGCGAAGCGACAGATCTCGGTGCAGTGAAGGCTTTTCCAAGTCCGAGGGAAAAACAGGGCAGCGCTGAGAACCGCCAGGAGCCGGCATCTTCTCGCAGGAGACGCTAACAAGACCTGGGTGTTGCCAGGGCAACGGCAGGAGATTTGAATTTGGTGGAACCGACCCCACAAGTTAGTCCCCAAGAGGAGCTACTTTTTGCCGACCCGGTCGGCAGCGAAGCAGCAGATCTTGGCGCTGTGAGGATTGTTCCGAGGCAGGGAAACACCAGGGCAGCAGTGAGAATCGGCAGGAGCTAGCAGCTTCTCACGGGAGAAGCTGAGGAGACCTGGGCGTTGCCAGGGCAACGGCAGATGATTAAAATACCGTTTTAACCGATACCACCAGCAGTCAATCGCTGAGGGGCGCCGCTCCGGTGCAGTCCCGGTCTGCAGGGAAGCAGAAGATCTTGGTGCAGTGAGGGTTTTTCCTAGGCAGGGCAATGTCGAGAATGGCCGGGCGCTGTCAGCTTCTCTTGCAGGAGTCACTGATGAGACCTGGGCATTGGAAGGGCAATGGCAGGAGATTTAAATGTGGTGTAACCAACACCACCATCAGTGAGTTGGCAAGGGGAGCTGCTCTGATGCCTACCTGTTCTGTAGTGATGTGGCAGATATCAGCGTCGTGATGGATTTAGCAAAACTGGTAAAAAAACAGGGCAGAGGAAAAAACAGCCAGGAGCTAGCGGTTATCTCTTGTGAGATGCTGATGAGACCTGGGTGTTGCCAGGGAACAGCGGGAGATTTAAATATGATGTAACTGACACCACCACCAATCAGTTTCTGAGGGGTGCTATTCTGGTGCTTACCTGGTCTGCACCAAAGCAGATGTTGGTGTAGTGAGGGTTTTATTGAGGCCTGGAAAAAAACAGGGCAGCGGCGATAACAGCCGGGAGGTGGCAGCTCTCTCCCAAGAGACACAGACAAGACCTGGGCATTGCCAGGGCAACAGCAGGAGATTTAATACTCTGTAAATGACACCACTAGCAGTCAGTTGCCAAGGGGAGCTCCTTTGGTGCCAACCCAGTGTGCAGCAAATCGGCAGATCTTGAAGCAGTGTGGGGTTTTCCGAGGCAGGGAAGTCCAAGGGCAGCAGCGAAAACTGCCAGGAGCCAGCAGCTTCTAATGGGAGACGTGGACAAGACCTGGGAGTTGCCAAGGGCATAGCAGAAGATTTAAATGCAGTGTAACGGACACCACCAGCAGTCAATTGCCGAGGGGAGCTAATCCAGTGCTGACCTGGTCTGCAGCAAAGGGGCACATCTTGGCACAGTGTAGGTTTTTCTGAGGTGGGGAAATGCCAGGGCACCAGTGAGAACCATCAAGAGCTGGAAGCTTCTCACAGGAGACACTGACAAGACCTGGGAGTTGCCAAGGGCACAGCAGAAGACTTAAATGCACTGTAACTGACACCATCATCATTCAGTGGCCAAGGGGAGCTAATCCAGTGCTGATCAGGTCCTCAACAAAATGGCAGATCTTGGCACAGTAAGGGTTTTTTTCCAAGGCAGGGAAGCATCAGGGCAGTGTTGAAAACCACCAGGAGCTGACAGCTTCTCATGGGAGACTGAGACCTGGGATTTGCCAGGGCAATGGCAGGAGATTTAAACACGCTGTAACTGACACTGCCACCTGTGAATTGCTGATGGGAACTGCTCTGGTGCAGACCCAGTCTGCAGTGAAGTAGAAGATCTCTGCATAGTCAGGGTTTTATCAAGGCCGTGAAAAACCAGGGCAGCGGCAAGAACAGCCAGAAGCCCACAGCTCTCTCGCATGAGATGCTGAGACTTATGAGTTTCCAGGGCAACAACAGGAGATTTAAACACTATGTAAATGACACCACCACCAGTCAGTCACCGAGAGGAACCACTCAGGTGCTGACCTGGCCTGCAGCTAAGTGGCAGATCTCAATGCAATGAGGGTTTTATTGAGGCAGGGAAATGCTAAGGCAGCAGCAAGAACCTCCAGGAGCTGACAGCTCTCTCGTGTGAGACGCTGATGAGACTTGTGTTTTGCCAGGTCAACAACATGAGTTTTAAATGCTGTGTAACTGACACCACCACCAGTCAGTCACTGAGGGGAGCTTCTCCGATGTCCATCTGGTCTTCAGTGAAACAGCAGATCTCAATGCAGTGATGGTTTTTCCAAGGCAGGGAAATGCCAGGGCAGTGGCGAGAAAAGGCAGGAGCTGGCAGTTCTCTTGCAGGAGACACTGATGAACTCTGGGCATTTCCAGGGCGTAATTGGGAGATATAAATGTGGTGTAACTGACACCCTCACCAGTCAGTTGCCAAGGGGAGGTGCTCTGGTGCAGACCTGGTTTGCAGCAAATTGGCAGATCTCAGTGCAGTAAGGGTTTACTCAAGGCAGGGAAACACCAGGGCAGTGGCAGGAACCACCAGGAGCCAGTGACTCTTTCTTGGGAGATGCTGACAAGACCTGGGCATTGCCAGGGCAACAGTGGGTGGTATAAATGCAGTGTAACCGACACCACCAGTCAGTTGCTGAGGGGAGCTGCTCCAGTGTCGACCCTGTCTGCAGCGAGGTGGTAGATCTTGGCACAGTGAGGGTTTTCCAGTGGCAGGGAAAAACCTGGGCAGTAGTGAGATAAATCTAGGAGATTCTCATGGGAGAAGCTGAAAAGACCTGGGCATTGCCAAGGCAATGGCAAGAGATCTATATGTGATGTAACCAAAACCACCACCTGTCACTTGCCAAGGGGAGCTGCTCTGGTGCCAACTCAGTTAGCTGCCAAGTGGCAGATCTTGAAGCAGTGAAGAAATTTCAGAGGTAGTGAAAAACCAGAGCAGCAGTGAGAAGTGTCAAGAGCCAGCAGCTTTTCACAGGAAATGGTGACGAGACCTGGGTTTTGCTGGGGCAATAGTGGGAGATTTTAGTGCAACCTGGTCTTGAGCTTTCATGGTATTACTTTCACAGATAAGTCCTTGTTGTTCTCACACAACACATGCATCAACATCAATGGTTTGCCATTTATTTCACTTCCGTTGAGCCCATACTCTGTTTCATTGGATAGAGTACTGCTCCATTGTTGTGGTTGAGATGGACAAACGACATAGACCAAGTTCTTCCAGGATGATAGTAGTAGATGCCATTTATTGCCACAAGTGCATTTTTATACAGTTTTACCAATTCATGTGTCTCTTCACTATTGGTTACAAGTTATAGCAGTAACATCTCATTGGCTAATTTTGCTATCATCAGTGTTACTCTTCTACTCCCTTCTCTCTCACGGGTACCTCCTTAACATCTCCGGATACTCTCTTACTCACATCTCTCATATCTTCAAGGCTAATTTCTGTTCCCATGCCCTCATTCAGGGAATCCACAGACCTACTGTAGTCCCACAATTCCCCCTTTTTGTATTTGTGCTAAAAAAGTTGCCTTCATCATCTGCTGCAGGGCTCTTTGTCATGCATGATTTCTCTGCTGCAGCATTAGTAACACAACCACAACAATCATCAACAAAATCAGTCCCATTTTCACTACTGAAAACAACAACCCTGGAAGCCCCCAGCCACTAAACAATTTATTTAACAAACCCCATCAAAATTTTCACACCCATGTCCTTGAACTAATAACAAAAAGTCTATTGTGGCTCTATTCTGCAGTGTAGCATGTCTTAGAGAATCTACATCTAACAAAGGTCCACTTAAAACCTTAGAAGTTCTGTTGGTTTGCTTAGCTAACCAGCATCCTTAGTTTTCTGAAGTATTTGAAGCTTTAGCTGTGCCAACACCAGATACATGAGATCCTAAAACCCTTAACCCTGATCCCCAAAAATCTACATTATCATCGCATTTTGACTCATATACATGCAAAAAGCATTTTTCCTGTCTTACTCGTCTGTGATCTATTATCATAGATACATTGGGTGTTAAGAGAGTTAATTGTCCCAAACTACATGGTCCTCCAACAGCATTGGAAGGAATTCCTGGCCAGGCTCTGTCTCCACAGATCAAGAATACACTATGCAGGAGGTTTTCGGGTCACTGTCCCACATTATCAACGACACCCCTTGGATTCTTCTGCGAGGCATTGCACCAACGAGTTTCATTTCTGTAGTCATCAAGGGTAGCATTAACATTTTGCAGTTTTATCCATTCATGCTTTAGCATATTGTCCTGACACTTTTCAAAAATCAGCTGGATACAAGCGTCTGTAGGCACAGATCCCAGCAATTCCAGTTCCTGTGGTTCAATATCTGCTTCCAGGAGGCAATTAATCCAAAGTGCCATGTTGGTATTATTACAGTTCGTTGCAATACCTTTGCACCGACCACTATTTTGAAACAGTCGTGTGATGCTGCTGTAGTTATCAAGGAGGATACCAACCAAGCATGTGTGGAACGGGTTTTCCGGAGACGCCGTAGCTAGGCATATAGAGTCCTGGCCAGTCATGTTGGCTAAAGTAATCCACATGTTAGTCTTTGTCTGTGCAAGCATCCAAAATGCAGCAGCTGTAGCAGTCATTGTCAGGAAGATAACACAGGTTTCACATTTCATGCCAGCAACCATTGCGGCCCTTGATCTGTAAAGACACAAGCATAGCCTCTCCCCCAGGTTATCAATTGATGTGGCCTTTTCCATTGACCATTAACTAGTGATTTGACCATAACTAATGTAAGTTCTTTCTGATTTAGCATGTTTTTGGGTCATACTTACAAAGTGTTTCATCACAGGGCAAATTTAGGCTGCACCACTTAGATATAAGTGATTCATCACATGCAATGCTTTTGACAATTGGGTTTGTGGTGTTTTCCCTACTTCTCCCCCCTTTTTGTTTAAAAAAAAAAAAAAAACAAAAAACAGTTCAGAATCAGATATGTGCATTGGACCTTGACTACGTACTCAGAACCACAAATCAAATTTAGAGGTTCCTTCTTAAAAAGCTCTAAGCGCTGTAAAACTGCACCAAGTTCTGCTAACTGAGTTGAACCTTCAATAATTTTTTACAGAATGATGCCAATCGTTATCTTCACGCCAGACCGCTACAGCTTTATGAGACTTCCCAGAACCATCAATTAAAACTGTGCAAGTGTGTAGGATCAGGCCAGATACACATGTGGTCTGTGACCTGATGTCAAAGACTTGCAGGTTCTGCATCAGTTTACATTTAGGCATGCCAAAAGCTGTGCTGTTAAGAAAATTGGCTAGTGCAATTTACAAGGACATAGATTACAAATAAAAAAATCAAAATTAAATTTCACAAATGGTACATATATGACAAAAAGATCATGGCCTATTAAGACTTAAATTCATTCCCTGCATTTCTTGATCAGAGTAACAATTGGTATATCAGTCTGTTAGCATTCTCATCATACTGTCCCACAGAAACAACCTGTGGCTATTATATTGCAGCTATTAACAGACAAATATGCAAGTCCAATTGAATGCAGTCAGCCTGTAAGGTTGTCATAAATTTATTCATCAAAGTCTCTAAGTCCATTTTGGCTATCATATTTATTGGATATTGTTTTCCCTTATCGGATCAAAGTCCTGTTTCATTTCTATCAGTGTACTGTTTGCTTTATTGAAACATTGGTTTTTAATACTAGTGGAAATACAGCATTTGAAATTTCCTTGGAGATTTCTCACTTGACGCAAGCAGATCTGCACCATCCAAGCAGCTTCTTGTAGAACATGCAACTGAACAGAATTCTCAGAAAATGTTATTTGAGCTTACAATTTACTTAACAAATCTTGACTCAAGAGAGGTATAGGACTTTCTGGCAATTACAAGAATTCATATGGTAATACTTCGTTCCAAATTTGGCATTCCATTTGTCTCAAAAAAAGGCCTTTCTTTCATTCTCTCCCATGACCTCAAAAACTAGCATGGTGAATTTACTAAGTCTCTTATAACTAGTTACCACAGAATAAGTCTATTAAAAAAAATTTTGGTTTAATTTCCCAGCTTCATTAGAACTATGTATCCACTGGCAATGCCTTTAAATTTCAACCCTCAGACTCCTTCATGCAGGATTACAGTTCTCTAGCAGTAACATTACTGGGGGGGAAATAAAACCTCCCTCTCGCCCCCATCTGACATGGCAAGACCTCCAGCCCAACATGAAAACAAATCAGTTTGAACTGCACATCAAACCAACCTGGCTCCACTCCACACCCAAATTAGTACCAGTCTGACCCAGAGAAGCAGTGAGCAGTCTGACCCCCCAAAGCTGACCAGTGTGAAAAGACTGACTTCAGCAAGGAGCTCTTTCCCCAGATGTGCTGGAACCTAAGAAACAAGACTGAAGCAAAAACAAACAGCACCTACAACCCCTGATTCAAAGCCGAGAAGCAATGCAGCGCCACAACAAGGATGGATGACAACACTTGAGGAAATAAAAGACAGAGCAGGGGGAATAAAGCCCCGCTTTCTCTGCTTAGCAGCGGGCAAACAGGTTTTTCCATTTTTTTTTCTTTCTCGCTGCAGTTTAGATATAGCCAAGGCCACGCAGGTGGCGTAATCGCTGATACGAAGTGGGAGGCTCTGGCAAACTCCTCAGTTACAATGAGCTGAGTTTATTTTGCAGCTTGACACAGACCTGAAATTTATATTCAAACTGTACAACACAGGCCTGGGATATTTTGCTTTTTTGTTTTCCTATTTCATTCCAACCATAATACACTTTATATGCAATTCCAGGTAGCTCAGCAATAGTTACATTCCTTAGCTTCATTTACCTTTTAAAATTTACAGATGTGTCCTGGTTTTGTTAAAAAACAAGTTTCTCTTTTAGTGAATTTTTGCCTGTCAGCTAAAGCCTTCATATTAGCTGCATTTTCCTGGAGAACCCAACACATGTTTTGGTTAAACCTAGCAATGGAATGCAAACTTATTGATAAGCACGGATGGACATCTCGCGAGAGGGGCAACGAGAAACTGATGATCGAGAGACTGACCAACGGTGTATAACATTCCATTCACGTGAATACTATATATAAAAGTGGGAGATCACGAGGATCTCGTCCCTCTTTCCCTTTTTTTTTCTCATGGCTGACATTAGGAGAGGACCTTGCTGGTCGTCCCTGCGAACTGAGGCCTAGTGAGAGACTGAATTCAGCTCCAGTTGGCTACAGAGTCTAATCCAGGACTTTTGGTGCTGGCTCTGCAGTTGCTGAGACTTTCAAGATTGGTTTTGTATATTTTGTATTAATTTCTCTATTCTTATTAGTAGCATTAGTAAAACATCTTTAATTTTTCCAACTCTCTTCTCTCTGTCCTTCTTTCCCTCCCGATTGCCTGTCTTGAGTGGGAAGGGGGGAGAGGGAGGGGCAAAAGGGGGAAGTGGGGGGAGAGGAGGTTAACAATACATCTGCCAGGGTTTGATTGTCACCCCGCAATCCTAACCCTCGACAAGATGTCAAAAAACAGCATATTAAACATCAATCCATTATTCCATTTTCCTAGATCCAAATCAGTTCATATTCTAGCAACTTTTAAACACAACCTCATACAATACCAAGTTCACATCCATCATAGCATTTAGGGTTTGTTTTGTTTCTGGTTTTGTGTTTTGATTTTTTTTTGTGTCTGTGTGTTTTTTGTTTGGTTAGCTGTTGTTGTTTTTGTGTGTGTTTTTTGTTCCTTTTTTTTTTCAATGCGAATCAGAGTTTAACAATTTAAATTGTTTTCTGGTCTCAAAATTAGCAAATTAACTTAAAGTACCATACTTCACCCAATTTTTTCCAAAGTTCTGCAGAACAACATTAATTGCAATATAGCACTAAAACCCAGAATTCCACAGTTAAGCCACATTCGAGTACAGTATCATTTCAAGTTTTCTTTTATCAGAATATTTCCCCAGAATTTACTCTAATGTGTAAGGATGCATTCTAAGGGGGAGCAAGGTGGTATTTTAGCAGCGGAACTGGTTCCCATTTTGTAATTATCTCCCCAAACAAAATTCTTTTGGTACCAAATATACATATATGCAAACTAAAATACTGAGCTGAAAACCAAATACCAAGTTCAAATATACAGATGGATCACAGTTACACTTACTCAAGACAATATCTCAATTTTTGCATTGCACTTTTGAACTGGTTACTGCTCAGCCAGGTGGAGGTACCTCTGGGTCTCCCTGACAAAACAGGTCAGTGCGCGCTGGAGCCCAGTCCGCACCTGCCCTCCCACCGCCACAGCAAGCTGGACTGGGCAAGGCTTTTATTAGTGTCTCATCTGGTGCGCTACGACTGTTATCCCAAAACCAGGATTCTTTACATGGTATGCATACAAAAGAGCCAAATTTAGTACACCAAGATGAGACACAGCCTATCACAGAGTTGTGCAAGTCTGAATGCTGGAATAAAGCTAGCATGCTAGAAAGAAAAAATAATAGCTACTACACTCAAAATTTTACCATCACATTCACACAGTAAAGAACTAAATTACTCATGGTCTTCTGTATTATCACAAACCGCACATTTTGAGTCCAGGGATTCTCATTATTTAACAGTCTGTGAACTCACCGTACCACACAACAAAGACCTATTAAAACTGCAACATGCTTAAACAGATACCCACAAAGGAAACAGGTTAATGAGGAAAGCATCTTGCAGACTTCAGCAAGTTTACTGTGATCTGTGTGTTATCAGTTAATTCTCTCTCAGCTTGTTGAAGTTCAAACCGTTCCACCTGTAAAACTGTCTGTAATGTTCTAATGATCTCTTGTAGAGTTTTATTTTGTCCTGCCCTTCTCGCCTTAAAACCAACATTAATTGCAACAAAGTATTATATTTCAAGGTTCTATCCTCCGGCCACTTTTGCCATTCATCTAACTTACACAGCAACCACCATTGATCATACTATTTCACCAGATGTTCCTTCCTCATATTTCCAAGTGCTTTCCTATGTTTTAAAACACCTCCCAATACCGATTTCTTAGGAGCACGACTGAAAACAGTCATTTCCAACCCCACCTCATAAGTAAAAACCATGAGAAGAGGGAGGGAGGGGGGGAAGCACAGGGCTGCTTGCAGCGCGAATGGGAAAAGTGGGGAGAAGGTTTTATGGTGTACTTATACCACAAAAAACCAATTCTAACGACAACCAGTAAAACAATTAACTCACATTCCTGACAGGCTGCTTGATTTTCAGAGAGGCAATACACAGAAGAACGTAATATGTACTGTAAAACTTGCAGATAACATGTTCATAGCAAACATTAGCATTCTCTACTGCTAATTTCAACACTAGTGCATCCTTAGCTTCTAAGTTTTCAACCTGCTTATTGATGGCCTCTTGAAGATGGTCAATAAATTGCATGTAATTCTCATTGGGACCCTGATGAATAGTTGTAAATGATTTGGCTGCTTTGGCGGTTTCAGGCACTTTTATCATAGCTTGATATGCAAGGGCCATTGACTGCCTCAGGATTTCAGAAACTTATCGTGCCTGTAACTGTGGTATGCCAATTAGTGTCTCTTCCAAGAGTTGGGGGAAATCCGCAAACCTTTCAGCAAATCCCCATTGTTTCGTCCTAAATGATCCATAGCTGTTACATTGCATAGGTAAAATTTTGCTTGAGTGTTTCATGGTTTTTATCTGATCTCGGGGCAACATGTACACATACTCCTTTTCCTTTTAACTTTTCAAGAAAATGCTGCAGACCCTCATCCTCATCCGAGTCATCAGATAACGCGGACTTGAACAGTGCTGGAGAATCATTAGTAACAGAGGGGTTTGGAACAGTGCACTTTTTTACTTTTGTTTTGTTTTGTTTTTTTTTTTTTTTTTGTTTTTTGTTTGGGTTTTTTTTTTTTTTTTTTTTTTTCTTTCCAAATCTAGCCCAGGAAAGCCACCCCCCTCCACTGTGTCTGCCTGTTCCCATTGCTCTTCTAATCCTCTCAAAGTCTCTAGCAACAAGTGCCATGTTGTTACCTGTCCAGTTTTTTCTTTGGATCTTTGGGTAGTACTTTGCCCCATAGTAATGTAGTCCTTTGTAAAGTCAATTCCAGAAGGCTAATACCCTGCTTTTTCAGAAGCAATTTCCATGCAGATAACGTAATACCCTCTTCTTTAGATAAGTTCCACCCCACCCCCTGTTCCTGGTAGCTCACCAACTCTTGGCGTGGTGTTTTTTCAAGGATCCGGATCTTTAGCAGCTCCCCCCTGCTGCTCTATCAGCTGTACCGGGCTCCATCTCCACAGCTCATCTTCGGCTGTCACAGCTTCACCACTGTCTCTTCTTCATGCGAGATCCTTCTTCATGCAGGATCACGTTGGGGTCACCGTATGTCATGGGCGAGATGGACAAATGACATAGACCAAGTTCTTCCAGGATGAAAGTGGTAGATGCCATTTATTGCCACAAGTGCATTTTTATACAGTTTTACCAATTCATGTGTCTCTTCACTATTGGTTACAAGTTACAGCAGTAACATCTCATTGGCTAATTTTGCTATCATCAGTGTTACTCTTCTACTCCTTTCTCTCTCACGGGTACATCCTTAATATCTCCATATACTCCATTACTCCCATCTTTCTCACGGGTAGGCCTTAATATATTCAAGGCTAATTTCTGTTCCCATGCCCTCCATCAGGGAATCCACGGAGCCACCGTAGTCCCAAACTCCATTGTGATTCAGTCCCAGCGCAATTATTTGGTATATACTGAAGCACTGTATATGGTTAGGACAAATGCTGTGACAGCACTGTTGAAGGGATCATAGGTAAAATTGACCAAATACCACCAGGATTGGAATTTCTTCTCAAATTCAATTGTGTTATCCCAAATCACTTTTCCGAATTTCAGTGGGTAGGGTGCCTTCTTCGCCTTCCCTTATGATGGCAGCTGCCATTGATTGTATCCACAGTTGAGCTTGGATACAACCAAGAGCCAAAGAAACATTACTTTGGGCCACATCAAGTGCATTTACAATCAAGTGGTGATCCTTTTCATAAATTTCTTCCCACTGAGGTAATCTATCAGATCAAAGCCATTGTTTGGTCCTCAGTGCTAGAAGAGAAGACCATAGTGGATGACTCAGTTTATTTAGATCACTAGTCACTGTGGCTAGTTTGTTTGCAGGTACCTCAGAATCTATACTGTTTAAGACTCCCAGTCCTGTTCCTAAGATACTGGTCATATCTCTCTTTGGTTGTTTGAGAGAGGTGAGGGTTTGTGCATGCAGCCATGCTGACCATCCTATGTAAGATGTACTCAACAACGGTGAGCAGGTAGGTTTGATCATGGAGATATCAATTTGCATTGATAATTCTACTTGTTTGAGGGACCATGATGGATTATGCAGCATCTGCTGTTGACCTGTATGTTTTACTACATATGGTCCAATTTCGGATAATTGTGGGGTCATAATCTTTTCCCTTAGTGGAGTTGTGGTAGGAGCTACTGTGGTGGTGAGATCATCTTTCACACACATGAAGTTCATTTTTAACACTTTTGTTCTTGCTGTCTCCTCAAATATATACTGACTGGTGTCAGTTGTCAAACAGCAACAGGCATCATGGAGACAGTGAACTCCATTCTCATTGTTCACCATTATTGTAAGAGATTCAGGTACCTTATTTGTTTCACAGCATACAGGGTCTATTTTCCTGATACTTAGCCATCCTGCAGTGGAAGCAGGTTTGACAATGTCTATTTTAAACCTAAATGTTAGCCCTATGCTATGATAGATGGGTGTCTGTTTTTGTTGCCAAAGGCATGTTACAAAAGTGGTTTCCATCAGAGTGAAATTTAGTCAACGATCTAACTTCTCAGAGGCACAAAGCTTTGTTATTTTTGCCCTTGAGGGTGAGGTACTGTTGGATGCTATAATTTGAGTAGCTTTTTCATGTGTGGTTCTGTTGATCATTCTACATCCTATTTGAGTTTCTTCTCCAGGCATTCCCTCCAAAAGGGGAATCCACCTCTTTCCGTCTCAACCTCACTCATTTTCTAAGTACACTTTGGTTCCGTGTATGACCACAGTGGCTAAATTTAATTTACCACTACCACTGATGGAATGTAGCCCCATACTTCTGGTATAGGCAACATGAGTGTGGGACCATGGCCATCTGGGATCCCTTTGGCTGTCAATCAAGGAAAACCAGATGGTTAAGGTAAAGAATAACACCACTAATCCAATTTGTTGGTCCGTCATCTCGTTGATATCAGCTAATCCATCTGTCCACGTGCGGTTCCTTCAAGATTCCTGTGAATACAAAAAGAAAAAATATGCTCAGTTGAGCATACAACCGGCAGGATTATTTAAAAAGAGAGTGTGATCCACCAGGCGCTGATCTGGTGTGGTTTCCCTGAACAATCTTTAGCTTCTCATGCATAGGGATTTTTGGGTGTCATTAGTATCACTGGTATTGTTCCAGTCTGAAGCTTTTTCACCAGTACTGGTTGTCTGGTGTAGAATCCCATAGGGTATTCTCCTGGCTTAGTATGAACCTTTGGGGTAATTGAATTAACAGATGTGCAGAAGGCTTTCATTTTAGGACAGCCATCTCCACTCCATCTGTTGTTCAGTTGGTAGATGCAATTGGATAATCACAGATGCCACCCAGATTCACTGGTTTTTTTGCACAACGCTTAACCAATCCATTTGTGTGTTCCACAATGCTGTTGTCTTGAGGATAGTACCGAGTGTGAAATGCCCATCAGATGCCCTCTTCTTTAGCCCATTGTTGTACTACTGTAGCAGCAAAATGTGAGCCATTCTCACCCTGAATTTCCTCTGGAAGGGGAAAGGTACTAAACCATACTTTAAGACCTTTTACTGTGCTTTCCCCAGTGCCAGCTGTAAAATCAGGATGAGACCAGAGATGACCTCTATTCCCACCAAAACATATTTTTTCCCACCTGATGGTCATAATGGACTGATATAATCATTCTGCCAAGTGTGCCACAGTGTTTTCTTGTCCTGAATGTGTAGAGGAGGTACCTTACTTGGATGGTCCCTGCTAAGTCATAGATGACATTGTGAACAGGCAGTTATTGCTTGCTCACATAGCTTGACCGATACAGGCCACCTCTGGGCAATGCCTTCTCGATATAAGTCGGCCCAACCAGTGTGGCCTCGCTTAACATGTAACCATTCAAGTAGGCATTCCCATTCTTGCTCATTGTTAATGATGTCAACCTTTTGCAGCTGTGTGAGGCTGTCTACCTGTTGGTTGAACCGAGCAGTGATTGAATTTGAGTGATCATGCCCTTTTACCCAACTGATGTGTAACACTCTCTGTTTTCCTGTTTCCAATAGTTGCTTCCAGCTATCAGTTTGCCAGACTGGGACTCTCTTCACCTGCCAGTTGTTGTCTGCCCAACGGTCTATCCATTTGGTGGCTCCCTTAAAAAGAGCATTGGAATCAGTGTTGATACGGCTAGCACCTTGTTGTGCAGCTAGCAAAACTGCTTTAAGCTCTATTGTTTGGACACTCCCTTCTCTGGTCTTGATTAATTTTCCCCCTGTTGCTACCTATAATGCCACAGCTTTATATTTCTACTTATTGTTCTCCCTATGGGATGAAGCATTGGTGAATCACACTACTGTGAGATCACTGTTCTCCTTCAGAGGTAGTGCTTCCTGGACTGGAGAGGGTTTTCTTGGTGTAGGCTGGAACAACAGGGTAGTATCTATCTCTTTTTACAGTTTAGATACTTTAATATTACTCTCGGTGATTGGCATGATTTCATTACTGCCTTCTAGATTTGCGTACCATTTGCAAAATGTGGGTTTCTCAGCAATGCCAGCAGGTGGCGCTGTACCCTTATGAACTATGTCCAGGAGACGGAAGGGTCCTCTGATGATTATGTTTTCTTCATATCTGTTCTGCTTCTTATAACGCTCTAACTAGACATAACAAACCTTTCTCAAGATCCGAATATCTTGTTTCGTTATCATTGAAAGAGTGGGAGCTGAATTCTAAGTCTTTCTGGCCCCTCTGGTCCCTTTTGCCACAGGTTGCAATGAGAACCATGTTTGCTGAACCCCCATTCTACATGGATAGGATCTGCTGGATGTATAGGACTGAGTTGCTGGAAGCCTCAGTTCCCTTATTAACAGTTCCAGTGTGTCGCTCAGTCCAGTCCCATGACTTTCCCTTTTTAAGCAGATCATATAAAGGATGAGCAATCACAGAGAAGCCCGGAATATGCTTGTGCCTGTAGCTGTGGGCTCCCAAAACTTGTTGCAACTCTTTTACATTAGATGGTTTTGCCCCTGCTCCATTTTTTTCCAGGGTGTCTGAGGGAACAGACACAGCTCCTTTAATCCACCAGACTCCCAGAAACTTAATCTCCTGGGCAGGCCTCTGACACTTTGATTCTGGAACTTCCAATCCCAATTCAGTTAAGGTTTTTCGAATGCTCTCCATGTAATCTTTTACACTTTCCCCTTATCAGGATATCATCAATATACTGATATGCAGTACAATCTGGTGAAGTAGGAATTTTTGATAAGACTTCAGCCAAAGCACTGTGGGCTATACTAGGGCTGTGTTTATAGCCTTGTGGAAGCTGATTATAAGTATACTGGATTCCTCTCCACATGAAAGCAAACTCTGCTTTATCCTGCTTTTGGAGAGGAATAATGAAAAACATATCTTTAATGTCTAAAGCACCCATCCATTTGTGTGCTGTCCCCTGGATTAATGTTACAATCTCAGCAACGTTTGGAACTGCAGCAGTCAGAGGTGCAGTGTTAGTGTTTAATTGCCAGAAATCTACTGTGAAACGCCACTGTCCGGTTGTTTTTTTACTGGCCAAACCAGTGATTTATAGGGTGAATGAGCCCTTTTAATAATGCCTTGGTTTTCTAATTCTGTCACCAACCTGTCAATCCTGTTGATCGCAGCTCCTGGCAGAGGATATTGACGCACATTAGTGACTTTAGAAGCTGGCAAGGGAATAGCTGTTTCTAATAAGTTCAATTTCATTATGCCAAAGTCCCGTTCATCTCCTATGAAACTCTATACAGTTCCTTACGGAAGTCTCTATATGCATCCACTAATAAATCAAAGCCTAAGATACTGGTGTTAGCTGTGCCGACTAACATTTCAGCATGAGTTAATCACTGTTTCCCGGGCAGCCAGATCATTATCTTGACGGTTGGGCACTCGTGAACTTCTCCATTAATTCCCATATATATAACTTTGCATCAGGTAGGAATCACACCAAGAAATGCCACTGTTTGTTTAGAAATAACTGACATTTGTGCCCTGGTATCAATAAGAAAGTCTGCTAAAACTTTTCGGGGTCCAATAGGAACTGCGATGGTAGGTTCGGAGCCTTTACCAGAGAGCCACTGAACTGCAAGCATGCGCCGAGTGGAGTGGCTCACTACTCCCCCTGGGCAATAAAGTTTTTTTGCTGAGATGCTGCTGAGTCACTCAGACTGAACTCTGGTGCAGAAGGTGCAGTTCCTGTAGAGGCAGGGGGATTTCTGACTGGATGATTCTCTCCAGTTGAGTTATTTTTCCTACTCAGAGAATGGACTAGTAATTGGAGGTTATTATTGTGTATGCCTTGTAAAACTTGTTGAGGTACTCTCAACTCTAATGCTTTACACCACAAATCATTTAGTCCTCTGTCAAATTTAGGTCTCGGAGAGGGGGGCAGTGCAAATCTGATGAATGTGCCAAGTGTTATCAACAGTCTTTCTGCTGGCTTTTCTCAGTGACAACCAATGTTAAGACAAGGGGTAATGGGTTCAAACTGGAACACAAGAGATTCCACTTAAATTTGAGAAGAAACTTCTTCTCAGTGAGGGTAACGGAACACTGGAACAGGCTGCCCAGAGGGGTTGTGAAGTCTCCTTCTCTGGAGACATTCAGAACCCACCTGGACACGTTCCTGTGTAACCTCATCTAGGTGTTCCTGCTCTGGCAGGGGGATTGGACTAGATGATCTTTTGAGGTCCCTTCCAATCCCTAACATTCTGTGATTCTGTGAAATTAGAATCACAAGATGTATCATTTTGTGACTTCATGTAATACTTCAGTTTATTTCCAAAAGGATTTGTGATTGCTCATATTTCAATACCATATAAAAATATTAGCAAGACTATAATTATCACTAATAATGCCAACAGGGGATATTTTGCAGTTTCAGATTTGACCTGTGCAGACATTTCTTTTAGTTCATTTTGGGCTATAATAGCTTTCACTAAAGATTTGTATGAAAGCTAACTAGGAATAAAAGCATTTGTTACTGCAGTAATACTTTTAGAATCACTAAGATCAATGCTGGGAAAACTGTGAAGTGGTAGGTCCGCTGGTTACGACATCTGTTTCTTATCTGGTGTTTTCTTCGCTCTTGAATAGTGAATCCAGGCAGGTTGCTCTTTCATCTTGATTGCAGTAAAGGCCATCAGCAACACCTGGAATGGTCCATTCCACTTCTCTTATAAAGTGGACCTGAAAAAGCTTTAACATAAACTTAATCTCTTGCCTTGAAAAAAAGACGACTTAGTTTTCCTTGGCTCAAGGCTTCACTCTAATTCTGAGAAACACTGAAGTTAGTGCTTGATTTTACTTCAAATTAGCTTCTTGACAAATTTTATTTAACTGCTGTTTGATTATATGAATCATTTTATTTTCTACCTGCCCACTTGCTTAAGGCTTGTAGGGAGTATGCAACTACCAATCAATCTCTAATACTTTACTGACTTGCAGCACTACCTGTTCAACAAAACGTGGCCCTCTTTCAGAGGGCATGACAGTGGGTACTCCAAATCAGGGTATGATTTCATTTAACAAAGCTTTAGTTACTTTTCTGACTTTACTAGTTCAGCAGGGGAATGCTTCTGGCCAACCTGAGAAGGGATCTGTTAATACCAGCAAATACCAATACCCCCCTTTTCTAGGGAGTTTGGAGAAATCTGTTTGCCAATATTGTCCTAGTACATTTATCTTTTCCAATTGTTCTTATTTGTACCCTATTTACAGTATTAAGATTGTTTTCCAGACATATTTGACATTGCTGGGTTACTTGTTTCTAAATAGTATATAAATTCACTCTTACCTTTTAATCAAATCTTGGTATTGATAGAGGGAATTAACAATTAATTAACTAACAATTAACTAACTAATACTTAAAGACACTTAGAGAGCTAACCCTTTAACCTACATCACTATTGCCTAGCCTTGCTTAGCTTTGTGTAACTTACTGTATGAGAAACAGGACTTGAGGTGCATCCTTGGGTGAACTAGATAACAGAAACTTGGGCACAGGACAGGAGATATGCCGGTTTTAACCAACTCAGCAGTCTGAGACCTAACCAACTCATCATACTGGACCAAAGGTGATCGTGTACAGAGAAAGAGGACCCGGTTTCACGATCACTGCGCGGCTGCAACCAGGAGGAGCCAGAGGTGGAGACTATGGAAATGGTCTCCCGGAACTCATTATAATAAGAACTGCCTTCTCGGGGACAGGTTATGAATATGTATAGGCATTCCTAAAACTTTCATGAATATGTAACGCTTTACTGCATTTAACCAAGCTCACAGCTACTGTAATTTTACACACGTATTAGGTGAAATGATTCCCCATGTGTCCGACGTTGTAAATAAATAGGTAAAATACATACTTTCCATACAACCTCAAGGGTTGTAAGGTCATTTCCGCACCTCAGTATAGAGCATCAGCTCCCCAATTAGTTTTGTTGTATTATAATACAATTTCCCATAACTTACTGCGAGGTATAGTTTACTGATGTTGGTTTGAGGAGACAGCCATCCGGGATCAGAGACATTACCTTCTTATCTGTCTCTGTCTTTTTAGAAGCTTGTTTAGCAGTATAATATGTAATCTGCCAACTTATTTCCAATTTCCTGATCAGTGTTTCCCTTTGGATGCTCTTTGAAATGCATGATGGCAACTTTCCTAGTAACAGCACAGCTTCCAACAATTGGAGTATCATGTTTAATCTGTTTTCCTTGTGCTGTTAATAATCTTCGTTCTTTTCAAATGGCTCCATGGGCATGCACCACTCCAAAAACATACTTTGAATCAGTCCAAATATTAATCTTCTGTTTGGATAATTTTAAAGCTCATGTGAGTGCAGCTTTCTGGGCAGAAGTCCTAGGAGGCAAAGGTTTAGCTTCAATTACCTTGTGGGTAGTTGTCACTGCATACCCAGCTTTATGTACTCCTTGCTTTACAAAGCTCCTTCTGTCAGTGAACCGGGAGTCCTCAGGGTCTTCTAGTGGCTGTTCCTTTAAATCCAGTCTGCTGGAGTAAACAGTTTCTGTTGTTTCCAAGCAATCGTGGACCACAGGCTCTGAAAACAGATCCACTAAGGAAAGAAGCTGGATTGACAGTGTTAGTAGTGACAATATTCACATCATCTTGTCTGAACAACACTGCCTGGTTTTCAGGAATCAAGAGGGGGATAACCAGTGGTTACTTTTTTGTTCCATTACGGTTGTGACTGTATGGGACACTAATACAGTCATTTTCTGTCCCATAGTGAAATCGTGAGCTTCCTGTATATTGAATACAACTGCTGCCACAGCTTGAAGACATCTAGGCCAGCCTTTGCTCACTTCATCTAATTGCTTAGAGGAGTAGGCCACTGCTTGCTTTTAGGGTCCTAATTGCTGTGCTAGGACACCCAGAGCAATGCCTTGCCTTTCATGTGAGAATAAGCAAAATGGTTTTGTTACATCTGGGAGTCCCAGGTTTGAAGTCCTCATCAGTTCAATTTTAGTTGTGAAAAAGCCCTCCTGTCTTCTCCCGTCCAATTCAACTTGGAGGTGTTTTCTTTTAACAGTTCGTACAAAGGCTTTACTACAAGTCCATAATTATAAATCCAAAGTCTGCACCAACCTGTCATTTCAAGAAATGTCTGGGGCTCTTTTACCATTGCTGGCTCTGGTGTCCAGCAAATTGCTTCTTTTTGCTCTGTCCCCAGCTCTTGCTGTCCTCCAGAGATCTTGAATCCCAGATAAGTCACTTGGTGCTGCATCAGTTGGGCTTTCTGTTGGGAAACTCGATACTCAATATCAGAAAATTAGTAAACTTACAGTCCATTGCACACAATCTTCTTTGGCTTTTGTGGCTATAATGAGATAACAAAGTCCCATTTCCTGGAAGAGCTTCCTAGGCTTCGAGTTCTTGTCCTTTGGGTAACACTGTCCATTCTACCAGTATGGGGATTTTCTCACTCAAAAGCAAAGCTCCTGACTTTTTTTTTGTCTAACAGAAGACAGAAAAGGCATCTTTCAAATCCAACACAGTGAACTATTTCTGATTGTCTCATAATTTGGTACTATTTGGTGTATTTTTATTTATTACTCTCAAATCCTGCACTAACTATAGCTTTTACCATCTTGTTTCTTTACTCGCATTCCATCAGCAGTCCAAACTGCAGGAAGTTACTGATTATATTTTTCTTCTATCCTCTAATTTCAGAGGATATTGTTTGATTCTGACTGGTCCAGCTCCAGGTTTCAAATTAATTTGCACTGGTCCTGCATTCTTTCATTTACCAGGAACTCTTGAAGCCCATACCCCTGGAAATACTTGATCCACTTTGTTTGTCAGTTTGAATCATTGCCAAATGTAATATCTCAAAGTTTTATCTTAAATTTATTATTATTGCTTTGAATTGTGTTAATAGGTTTCGTCTTAGTAACATTTTTGGAGACCCAGGCATATATAAGAACTTACGAATTCTAATTTGTTTTCTCAATTTATATTTCATTTGCTGTAAAAAGAAAAAGAAAGATTTCTCTTGTTGGCCAGTAGCTTCCACTACAATTACAAAATCTTTGTCTAAAGGTATCAATTCCTGATTCAAAACCGAATAAGATGCTCCAGTAGCAGTTAAAAACTCTATTTCTTTTCCATTTTCCTAGCTTTACTATAACTAGTGGATCTGCTAGGGTAGATTCCTCAGGTTCCTGTCAATCAACTTCTGCTATGACTGCAGACTGCAATTTTGGGCAATTCCGTCTCCAGTGTCCCTCTTCTCTTCAAAAAGCACATTGATTCCATTTTAACTGGAGTCTAGGTCGGGACTACTCACCCTTCCTAGGAAGCCCTCTCCTACCCCATCCTATACTACACGCTGAACAACATTGTTTCAGCTTCCCCTGTACTTTATTTGGCTCCTTTTCCCATGTTAAAACAAAAGGATCTGGTGGTGCCAAATTAATACCATATTCTTTCTGCCACTCTGAGTGGTTTCACAAAGTGAAAAATATATCAGCATATATAACTTGACTCCATTTTCCTTCTCTCTTCAAGAACAGCATTAAAGTACCATAACTCAAAGTTTCATTAAGAGGCCACTTTTCCTCGTCATCTAATTTATACAATGGCCACTGATTATAATATTTCATCAAAGTTTCTCTATTCACATTATCACCAGGTGATTCCCTAATCTCTTTCCTGTGAGCTAAAACACACCCTAACAAGCTCTTTCAGAATACAATTACTATGCTGTCCTCCCATTATGCTTAATACAGAACAACACAGCTCATAACAAATACAAACTATGAGTATGAATACATATATCCACAGATAATACTATAAGCTACCCACAACATACAGTCCTCACAATTTGTACTCCAAGTTTATCCCACTCCAAAACTTACAATTAACACAAAACAATTCAGGCACACAGCTGAAATCTATCTAACACTCAGCAACACAATTAGGATGCTTTACAACATAGATGGGTTCACAATACACACACTCCTTACCAGCTAAAGCCACAGCAGCTTCTACTATATTTTTAGGCATTCAAGTGCATAACTATAAACAAAACTACAATATGCTTTACAGCTATATACAGAGCTGGCTTTACACCACAACAACTTCAGCAGAGGATGTTTACACCACAATAACTTCAGCAGAGGAAGTTTTTACACCATGACAGTCACCACAGCAGAGTAAGTTTTCCACACAAACCACTCTGCAGCAACTTGTGGTGACCATGTCGCCACTACTGTATACCTTTAAGGTGCTCGCAACCCAGCATACGCTATCCTGCATACAACTTATGGATAGTTCCCTGACCAGTCCCACTTTATCTTTCTTTTTTTGAAAAGAATGCCTACTTACCAGAGGTCCTTGTCTATCCCTGCAGCAATTCAATTGAGATGAGGAGTCTCTCCAGAGAAATCTCTGGGGTGCACCAAGAGAGTCCTTGACTCAACGGGTCCTGCAGCTGGGCAGAGCAGGACCTCCTGGCTGGCTCACCAACTGAAATGGAGAAATAAACTTAACAGCAGAGTCAATTATACTGTTAAGCAGGCATTCTTTATTTTTTCAGCATTGGGGAACACTGGGGATCATCCTCCATAAGTGCTCCAAAGACTGGATGCTCTTGCGTTGCTTATATTCACATAATTATTACATATGCATTCCAATTTTTGAAATTTTTTACATACCATACATCTATACTAAGAAATAATTGATTATGTTAGTTATGATTGTTTAGTTTCTTATTTACAATACATCTATTATTAGTTAAATATAAACTAAGCACTCTGCTTCTAAACAATGTATTACTTAATCTTCTGTCTCCCTCTTGTCATGCAGAAGGATCTAAAACTTGAAAAATAACCCTTCATTTTGCAGGTGGTCAGAAAACATTTATTTCATGTCAATTGGTTAATGATGGATATGTCTTTTGTAACTTAATCACAGTATACATGAATTTGGCAGCTTCTCTTCACTGGAGTGATGCTCAATTACATCAAATAACCTCAAGTCGGAACTATAAGTTGCCCCTTTGGGGTGGAGAAGATAGGTTCAGCCTGTTGACTGGTCACAGAAGTCTATATTATGCTGTTCCCTTGACTTCTCAGTGGTGGTGTCTTCCCCCATCCTTCCTCTATTGTTAGGGTATTTTATAATATTTTCTACATTTAGGTGGAGCTTGAGTGACTCTAGTCATACATACCTTTGTCACTGATTAGTGTAAAAACTCTTGCTTCAATTTTTAAGGTAAAATCTTCACTGTACTTGCTCAAAGGGGTGCAGGAGGCAGGTATCTTTTGAGATGAAGGTGTGTTTTGGTATTATAATGAGATTATAATGAGCAAAGTTTGTCCATCGGACAAATTTCTGGCTCAGTAACTAGCATTTTTGATGGAATTGAACATTTATCCTTTTTAATTGACAGCAGCTATACCTTATCTTTTAAAATTGACAGCAACTATACCATCTGGTTCCTGTACCTGGCTTTTAACACAGGGCCTGGCCACAGTATCTTCACACCACTCCACTTCCCCATACATCTTAATTGGTATAATCCACTGGGCTTCCCCATGCACTACCATCCAAGAATGCAGGCCAGGTGTGTGTGAACCACGCAGAGCAGATTCATTCCCTGCTGCGCATCTGCCTTATATGCTGAAGATGTGGATATAACCTAATTCTCAGTAAGTGTATCCTTGATAATTAGTTTCAATAATTTGCTTCCTCAGTAATAATTCCACAGAAGGGTAATGGTGAAAGATTTAAATGTGATGTAACTGACACCACCACCAATCAGATGCCAAGGAGATCTCTGTCGACCACCCAGTCTGTAGTGAAACGATAGATCCCAGCACAGTGAGGGTTTTTCTGAGGCAGGGAATAACTAGGGCAGGAGCGAGAACCACCAGTAGCTGGCAGCTCTATCACGGGAGACGCTGACGAGATCCGGGTGTTGCCAGGGCAACGGCAGGAGATTTAAACGCAGTGTAACCAAAACCACCAGTTAGTAGCCGAGGGGAGCTGCTCCGGTGCCGACCCGGTTTGTAGCAAAGCGGTATGATCTCAAAACAGTGAGGGTTTTTCCAAGGCAAGGAAATGCCAGAGCAGTGGCGAGAACTGCCAGGAGCGGGCAGATGTCTTGTGGGAGAAGCTGATGAGAGCTGAGTGTTGCCAGAGCAGTGGTGGGAGATTTAAACACAGTGTAACTGACACCACCACCAGTTAGTTGCAGAGGGGATCTTCTCTGATATTGAACCAGTCTGCAGTGAATCGGTAGATCTCGGTGCAGTGATGGTTTTTCAGAGGCATGGAAAAACCAGGGCAGCGGCAAGAACTGCCAGGAGTGGGCAGATCTCGCATGGGAGATGCTGAAAAGACCTGGGTGTTGCCAGGGCAACAGTGACAGATTTAAATGGGATGCAACCGAAACCACCACCTGTCAGTCGCCAAGAAGTGCTGCTCCAGTGCTGACCCAGTCGGCAGAGAAGCAGCAGATGTCGGTGCAGTAAGGTTTTTTTCCAAGGCAGAGAAACGTCAGGGAAGTGGCCATAACCCCCAGGAGTGATCAGCTTCTCTTGTGGGAGATGCTTATGAGAGCTGGGCATTACCAGGGCAACAGCAGGAGGTTTAAACATGGTGTAACAGACACCATGAGGAGTCAGTTGCAGAGGGGAGCTTCTATGATGCTGACATGGTGTTCATCTCAGGAGATGGTGATGAGACCTGGGTGTTTCTAGGGCAACAGCAGGAGATTTAAATGCACTGTAACTGACACCACCACCATTTAGTTGCCAAGGGGAGATGCTCTGATGCTGACCTGGTCTGCAGCAAAGCAGCATATCTCGCTGCACTGAAGGAATTTCAGAGACAGGGAAAAAGCAGTGCAGTGGCAAGAATTGCCAGGAACTGGCAGCAATCTCGTGGGAAAAGCTGACGAGAACTGGGTGTTGCAAAGGCAACGTCAAGAGATTGAAACACGGTGTAACTGACACCACCACCATTTAGTTGCAGAGGGGAGCTGCATTTACAGTAGCTCAAATCAAGTAAGCAGCATGAGCAAGCATTTCCCTGTCTTGTTTTTTCAGAACAAGCAGGCCTTTAGCATATTATTTCAGCAAGCAAGCTTTGAGACAATAATTCACAATATCTCAGCCTTCCATGCTCATGCCATGTGCTTAGAACCACTGTCTCTCACAAAGGGCAAGGCAGGAGATTTAAACGTGATGTAACTGATACCACCACCATTTAGTCGCAGAGGGGAGCCGCTCCGGTGCTGACATGGTCTGCAGTATATTGGGAGATCTTGATGCACTGAGGGTTTTTCTGAGGCTGAGAAATGTCAGGGCAGTGGTGAGACCCATGAGGAGTGGTCAGCTTCTCTCGTGTGAGACACTGACAAGACCTTGCCATTTCCAGGGAAATGTCAGGACATTTAAATGCGGTGTAATCAAAACCACCACCTGTCAGTTGCCAAGGGGAGATGCTCTGGTGCTGATTTGGTCTGCAGCCAAGCAGCAGATCTCGGCAAAATGTTGTTTTTTCCAAAGCAGGGAAACATGAGGGAAACGCGAGGGAAACAGCAAGAACCGCCAGGTGCCGGAAGCACTCTCATGGGAGGTGTTCATGGGATCTGTATGTTGGAAGGGCAATAGCAGCAAATTTAAACATGGTGTAACTGGTAGCACCACCAGTCATTCACTGAAAGGAGCTAATTCAGTGCTGACACAGTCTGCGGTGAAGTGTCAGATCTTGGCACAGTGAGGGTTTTCTGAGGCAGGAAAATGAAAGGGCAGTGGTGAGAAAAGCCAGGAGCTGACAGCTCTCTCACAGGAAACACCGATGAGACCTGCATGTTGAAGGGCAATGGTGGCAGTTTTAAACACAGTGTAACTGACACCAGCACCAGTCAGTCACAAAGGGAGATGCTCCGGTGCTGACCTGGTCTGCGGTGAAGTGACATTTATCAGAGCAGTGAGGGTTTTTCCAAAGCAGGGAAAAATCAGGGCAGTGGCGAGAACCACCAGGAGCTGGATGCTCTCTTGTGGGAGACGCTGATGAGACCTGGGTGTTGCCAGGACAATGGTGTGAGAATCAAACATGGTGTAACTGACACCACCACCATTTAGTTGCAGAGGGGAGCTGCTCTGGTGCCGACCCAGTCTTCAGCAAAGTGGTAGATATCGGTGCACTGAGGATTTTACTGAGGCCGAGAAATGTCAGGGCAGCAGTGAGGACCACGAAGAGTGGTCAGCTTCTCTCACATGAGACACTGACGAGACCTTGCTGATGATACGGTGTTCAGAGAAGCGGTAGATCTCAGTGCAGTCAGGGTTTTTCCAAGGCAGGGAAACGCCAGGGTAGTGGCAAGAACTGCCAGGAGCCGGCAACAATCTTGGGGGAAATGCTGATGAGAACTGTGTGTTTCCAGGGCAATGGCGGCAGATTTAAACACGGTGTAACTGGCACCACCACCAGTCAGTTGCCAAGGGAAGATGCTCTGATGCCGACCTGGTCTGCAACGAAGCGGCATATCTCACCGCAGTGAAGAATTTTCCAGTGCAGGGAAAACCCATGGCTGTGGCAAGAATCGCCAGGAGCCAGTAGCTCTCTTGTTGGAAACGCTGATGAGACCTGGGCATTGCCAGGGCAACGGGGGGAGATTTAAACGCAGTGTAAATGACACCACCACCAGTCAGTTGCAGAGGGGAAATGTTGTGGTTCCTACCTTGTCTGCAGTGAAGTAGCATATCTTGGCACAGTGAGGGATTTTCCAGATCTTGGGAAAATGAAGGCAATGACGAAAACCGCCAGGAGCTTGCACTTTCTCTCAAGACATCCTGACGAGACCTGAGCGTTGCTGGGACAATGGCGAGAGATTTAAACACAGTGTAACTGACACCACCACCAGTCAGTTTCCAAGGGGAGCTGCTCTGGTGCCGACCTGGTCTGCCGTGAAGCAGCAGATCTCAAAGCAGTGAGGGTTTCTCAGAGACAAGGAAATACCAGGGTAGCAATGAGAACCACCAGGAGCCGGCAGCTCCCTCATGGGAGACGCTGATGAGACCTGGGTGTTTCCAGGGCAACAGCAGGAGATTTAAATGCAGCGTCACTGACACCACCAACAGTCAGTCGCCATGGGAGCTGCTCTGGAATTGTCAGATCCTGGTGCGGTGAAGGATATTCTGATTCTGGGAAAAAACAGGGCAGTGGTGAGAACCATCAGGAGCCAGCAGTTCTCTTGCAGGAGACGCTGATGAGGTCAAGGGAGGGAGATTTAATATGTGGTATAATCAACATCTCCACCAGTCAGTCGCCAAGGGGAGCTGTTCCGCTGCTGACCCAGTCTGCAGCTAAGCAGCCAAAATCAGCAAAGTAAGGGTTTTTCCGAAGAAGGGAAATGCCAGGATAGCGATTAGAACCACATGAAGCCGGCGACTGTCTCACAGTAGATTCTGATGGGACCTGGGCATTGCCAGTGATATGGTCAGAGATTTAAACGGTGTAAATGACACCACCACCAGTCAGTCACCAAGGGGAGCTGCTCTGGTTCTGACGTGGGCTGCAGCGAAGGACCACATCTCAACACAGTGAGGGTTTTTCCGAGGCAGAGACATGCCCAGGCAGCAGCAAGAACCGTAAGGATCTGACAGCTCTCTCATGGGAGATACTGATGAGACCTGCAAGTTGCGAGGGCAACAATGGGAGAAATAATCATGGTGTAACTGACCACCACCAGTCAGTGGCTGAGGGCAACTGCTTTGGTGCTGACCTGCCCTGGAGTGAAGCTGCAGATCTTGGCATAATTCTGTTTTTTCTCAGGCAGGGAAACACAGTACAAGCGGTGAGAAAAGCCAGACCTGGGCATGTCAGGGCAATGGCAGAAGATTTAAACACAGTGTAACCGACACCACCATTCAGTCACTGAGGGGAGATTCTGCTGTGTCAAACCAGTTTGCAGCAAAGTGGCAGATCTCTGTGCAGTGAGGATTTTTCCGAGGCAGGGAAACACCGGGGTAGTGGCGAGAACTGCCGGAAGCTGGCAGCTGTCTTGCAGGAGACAATGTCAAGACCAGGGCATTGCTACGGCAACAGCGGGAGATTTAAACGCGTTGTAGCTGACACCACCACCAGTCAGTCGCTGAGGGGAGCTACTCCTGTGCTAACCTGGTCTGCAGTGAAGCGGCAGATCTCGGCACAGTGAGGGTTTTTCTGAGGCAGGGAAACATCAGGGCAGCAGCAAGAACTGTGAGGAGCTGAAAGCTCTTGCAGGAGATGCTGATGAGACCTGAGCATTGGACATATAATGGTGGATACTTTCAATACAGTGTAACCAACACCACCACCCATCAGATGCCAATGGAGATGCTCTGGTCCTGACCCGGTCTGCCATGAAGCAGCAGATCTCGGTGCAGCGAGGGTTTTTCCAAGGCAGGGAAACACCAGGGCAGCAGTGAGAAGCACTCTCTCAGGAAACACTGGTGAGACCTGGGCATTGAAAGGGCAATGGCAGGAGATTTAAACACGGTGTAACTGACAGAACCAGTCAGTCGCCAAGGGGAACAGCTCTGGTCCTGTCACCATTTGCAGAGAAGCTGCACACCTCGGTGCAGTGAGGATTTTTCCAAGGCAGGGAAATGCCAGTGTAGCAGTGAGAACCACCAGGAGCCATCAACTCTCTCACGAGAGGTGCTGATGAGAACTGGGCATCAGAAGGGCAATGGTGGAAGGTTTCAACGTAGTGTAAACAATAAGTCATTTACAAAAGGGATTTGCTCCAGTGCTGACCCGGACTGCAGCGAAGCAGCAGATCCCAGAGCAGTGAGGGTTTTTCCAAGGCAGGGAAATGCCAGGGAAGCGGTGATAACCACAAAGAGCCGGAAGCTCACTTGCTGGACATGCTGATGAGACCTGGACATTGGAAGTGCAATGTCAAGAAATTTAAGTGTATTGTAACTGACACCATCACCAATCATTTGTAGAGGGTAGCTGTTCCTGTGTCAAGCTGGTCTGCAGCAAAGCAGGAAATCTGAGCACTGTGAGGATTTTTCTGAGTCAGGGAAAAAACAGGGGAATGGCAATAACTACCAGGAGCTGGCAGCTTCTCATGGGAGACGTTGACAAGACCTAGACACTGATGCAGCCCAAGACATGATTTGCCTTCTGGGCTGCAAGTGCACATTTCTGGCTCCTGTCCAGTCTTTCATCCACCAGTACCCCCAAGTTCTTCTCAGCAGGGCTGTTCTCAATCCCTTCATCCCCCAGCCTGCATTGATACTGGGGGTTGCCCTGGCTCAGGTGTAGGACCTTGCACTTGGCCTTGTCGAACCTCATGAGATTCACACGGGCCCACTTCTCGAGCTTGTCCAGGTCCCTCTGGATGTCATCCCATCCTTCAGGTGTGTCAACTGCACTACTCAGCTTGGTGTCATCTGCAAACTTTAGAGAGAAGGATAAACCGACACCACCACCAGGCAGTCACCGAGGGGAGCTGCTTAGATGCTGACACGGTCTGCAGCAAAGTGGCAGATCTCAGCTCAGTGAAGTTTTTTCAGAGGTAGAGAAAAGCCAGGGCAGTGGCGAGAACTACCAGGAGCTGGCAGCTCTCTCGTGAGAGACGCTGATGAAACTTGAGCCTTGGAAGGGCAACAGTGGGAGTTTTAAACATCATGTAACTGACCCTACCACCAGTCAGTGGCCGAGAGGAGCTTCTCTGGTGCTGACCTGGTCTGCAGTGATGTGGTGGATCTTGTCTCAGTGGTGCAGTGGATCTCGTCACAGTGATTGTTTTTCTGAGGCAGGGAAACACCAGTGGAGCGGCAAGAACTGCCAGGAGCCGGCAGCTCTTCTGCAGGAGATGTTGATGGGACCTGGGCTTTTCCAGGGCAATGGTGACCACCCCCCATGCCTTTAAAAAGCAGTCTAGGGAGCGATAGCGACCAGGAGCACTGCGAATAGAGTGAACAAACAGAGCATGGCATGGCAGTTTGCCTGGCGGTTTATGCAGAAGGGCATGCAGGAAAAGCTCTGCAAGCTCAACCATGGAGTAATGGTATGCACCTGGCAGAAAGGCATGGCCTCTGTAAGGTCAGTACCCACCACAAGTGATGTAGCTGTCTAGACCGTGATCTGGTGGGAAGACACTGTCACCCATGCATCAGGCTGCAGAGTGTCCTGCTCTTACACCAATACTGGATGGCAGTAGTGAGCAGATGTGGGACATGTGCCCAGGTAGAGGAACTTAGTGACAGAGCTCTGGGAGGAGTTGAGTAGGTTGAGGAGTATCAGGGAATGTGAGAGGGAGATAGACTACTGGAGTTGTACCCTACCTTCCCTGAGGCAGGCCCAGCAGGTAGACAGGGTGTGTGATACAGAGGACTCACTAGCTTCTCTCTGCATGGCGGAATGTGGTGACTCGAGGGATAGAGGGCAATGACTTGTTCCTGCCCAGTGTGGAAGGAGGGTCTCTGCTGTGACTACCCCACCTTTCCAGGTTTCCTTGCACAGCAGGTATGAGGCTCTGCAAGTGGAACCAAACAACAATATTGAGGAAGATGACAGTTCAACTAAATTAGAGATGCTGCAGAGGATCACAGTATCACAGTATGTTTGGGATTGGAAGGGACCTCAAAAGATCATCTAGTCCAATCCCCCTGCTGGAGCAGGAACACCTAGGTGAGGTCGCACAGGAACATGTCCAGGCGGGTCTTGAATGTCTCCAGAATAGGAGACTCCACAACCTCCCTGGGCAGCCTGTTCCAGTGCTCTGTCACCCTCACTGAGAAGTTTTTTCTCAAATTTAAGTGGAACCTCTTGTGTTCCAGTTTGAACCCATTACCCCTTGTCCTACCATTGGTTGTCACCGAGAAGAGCCTGACTCCATCCTCGTGGCACTCACCCTTTATATATTTATAAAAATTAATAAGGTCACCCCTCAGTCTCCTCTTCTCCAAACTAAAGAGACCCAGCTCCCTCAGCCTTTCTTCATAAGGGAGGTGCTCCACTCCCTTAATCATCTTTGTTGCCCTACGCTGGACCCTCTCCAGCAGCTCCTTGTCCTTCTTGAACTGAGGGGCCCAGAACTGGACACAATATTCCAGATGGGGTCTCACCAGGGTGGAGTAGAGGGGAAGGAGGACCTCTCTCGATCTGCTAACCACCCACCTTCTAATACACCCCAGGATGCCATTGGCCTTCCTGGCCACAAGGGCACAGTGCTGGCTCATGGTCATCCTGCTGTCCACCAGGACCCCCAGGTCCCTTTCCCCTACACTGCTCTCTAATATGTAATTTCCCAACCTATACTGGAACCTGGGGTTGTTCCTGCCCAGATGCAGGACTCTACACTTGCCCTTGTTAAATTTCATCATGTTATTCCCCGCCCAACTCTCCAGCCTGTCCAGGTCCCGCTGGATGGAAGCACAGCCTTCTGGCATGTCAGCCACTCCTCCCAACTTAGTGTCATCAGCTAACTTGCTGATAGTACACTCAATTCCCCCGTCCAAATCGTTAATGAATATATTGAATAATATTGGCCCCAGTACTGACCCCTGAGGCACTCCACTAGATACTGGCCTCCAACTGGACTCCGCATCATTGACTACCACTCTCTGGCTTCTCTCCTTAAGCCAGTTTGCAACCCACCTCACTACTCTATTGTCTAGACCACACCTCCTCAACTTAGCTGTGAGGATGCTGTGGGAGACTGTGTCAAAGGCTTTACTGAAGTCAAGGTAGACCACATCCACCGCTCTGCCATCATCCATCCACCTTGTTACATTCTCATAAAAGGCTATGAGGTTGGTCAAGCATGACTTATCCTTGGTAAAGCCATGCTGACTGCCCCTAATAATCCTCTTATCCTTGATATGCCTTGAGATGGCACCAAGGATAACTGTTCCATTACTTTCCCAGGGATGGAGGTGAGGCTGACCGGTCTATAATTACCTGAAGTCAGCCTACACCCTCCATTAAAATTGCTTCTATAAAGAAAAAAAGGTAGGTTGTCATAGGAGACTCCTGAAGGGAACAAAAGGCCCATTATGCAGATCAGACCCACTTCTTTGGGATGTCTGCTGCCTTCCTGGGGCCAGGGTTAAAGATGGGAAGAGAAAACTTCCTGTCCAGGTAAGGCCCTCAGATTATTATCCATTATTGATTTTTCAGGTGGGAAGCAATGAAGTTGCAATGCAAAATCCAAGGGCAATCAAGAGGGACTTCAGGGCCTTGGGACACATGGTTAAGGGATCAGGAGCACAAGTAATGTTCTCCTCTGTCCCCCCAGTTGCAGGGAACGATGAGAGAAGAAACAGGAAAACCCACCAGATCAATACCTGGCTGCAGCACCAGCAGAATGTTGGGTTTTTTGATCACAGGTTGATTCACATGACACTTGGCCTGCTGGTGACAAATGGGATGCACCTGTCTCAAAGGGGAAAAGGATCCTTGGACAGGAGTTAGCAGGGCTCATTGAAAGAGCTTTAAACTAGGTTTGAAGAGGGAAGGGGAGAAAACCAGGCACAGCAAAGACAAACCCAGGAGTGTCATACTAAAGTTTGGGGGATGGGGTGCTAGCAAGGCCCTTTTGTTTGCCATCTCAGTGGAGCTAGGGGATGGAGAGCTGTGCGGTAGCAAAGACACAAGTGTTATTGATGTGTTAGGAACCAGGGAAATGCCTGACAATGATCCCATAGGAATTAGGGCTTCTCACCCAAAAAAGATGGTGGGATCAATAGCCCAAATGAAGTGCATCTATGCCAATGCACACAGCATGGGCAACAAACAGGAGGAGATGGGAAGCCATGGTGTAGCAGAAACACTACGATATAGTTGCCATAACGGAAACATGGTGGGATGACTCACACAACTGGAGTGCTGCAATGGATGCTATAAACTCTTCAGAAGGGATAGGCAAAGCAGGAGAGGAAGTGGGGTAGCCCTGTATGTTAGGGAGTGCTTTGACTGTTTAGAGTTCGATGATGGTGATGACAGGGTTGAGTGTTTATGGGTGAGAATCAAGGGGGATGCCAACAAGGTGACGCCATCCTGGTGAAGGCCTGTTACAGACCACCCAACCAGGATGAAGAGGCAGATGAAATATTCTGCAGGCAGCTGGGAGAAGTCTCATGATCGCTAGCCCTTGTTCTCATAGGGGACTTCAACTTATGAGATGTTTGCTGGAAATAAAACACAGCAGAGAGGAAACAGTCTAGGAGGTTCCTGGAGTGTGTGGAAGACAACTTCCTGACAGAGCTGGTTAGTGAACCTACTAGGGAAAGAGCCCCACTGGACCTGGTATCCTGGGGTGCACTAGCAAGAGTGTGACCAACAGGTTGAGGGAAGTTATCCTCCCTTTCTACTCTGCCCGCATCTGGAGTACTGTGTCCAGTTCTGGGCTCCCTGGTTTAAGAAGGACAAGGAACTTCTGGAGGGAGTCCCGTGGAGAGCTACAAAGATAATTAGGGGTCTGGAGCATCTTTCTTATGAGGAAAGAATGAGAGAGCTGGGTCTGTTTAGCCTGGAGAAGAGAAGGGTGAGAGGGGACCTTATTTATTATTATTGTTACCTGCTATTGTTTTTTAATACTGCCAAGGAAGAGAGAGGAAAAAGATGTATTAAGCAAATAAAAAGGAAATTCAGAACTTTGGGGTGGTTGGTCAATGGCTCAGGTGTTCAGGTGGTTTTCTTCTCCATCCTTTCAGTAGCGGGCAGGAATACAGAATGGAACAGGCAGGCCCAACTAATCAACACATGGCTATATGACTGGTGTCATCGATGGAACTTTGGGTTTTTCAACCATGGGATGGTCAGTCTTTCCCCAGGTCTTCTGATACCTGATGGAATGCACCTCTCACAGAAGGGGAAAAGGGTGTTTGCTCAGGGGCTAGCAAGGCTGATTGATAGGGTTTTAAACTAGATTGGAAGAGGGAAGGGAACAGTACCAGGCCAGTCAGGGATGAGCAGCAGAATGGCACACCAAAGCTTGAGGAGGTGCTTGGCAGTGAGATTCCTCAGACTGCGCCACAAAGTGAAGGGCACAATCAACCACACTTGAAGTGCTTCTACAGTAATGCACGCAACATGAGGAAAAAGCAAGATGAACTAGAAGCCTTGGTCCAGTCCCAGGGATATAATATAATTGGCATTAGTGAAACCTGGTGGGATGCATCCTGTGATTGGTGAGCCATGATGGATGGCTGCAGGCTATTCAGAAGGGATAGGCAGGGCAGGAGAGGCGGGGGGGTGGGGGTGGCACTGTATGTAGCGGAGGGACTGGATTGCATGGAGCTGGCAGTTGGCAATGGCAAATTTGAGAGCCTTTGGGTAAGGATTAAGGGTCAGACAAAGTGGATATTACCATAGGCCACCCAGCCTGATGACACTGATGAGCAATTCTTTAAGGAACTAAGTGAAACCTCCAAGTCATCTGCTCTTGTCCTTATGGGGGACTTCAACTTGCCAGATGTCAACTGGGAATATCACACAGCTGACACCAACAGGTCCAGAAGATTCCTAAACCACCTGGACAATAACTTTTTGGTACAGGTACTAAGGGAACCGACCAGGAAAGGTGACTTGATTCTCACTAACAGAGAGGGTCTCATGGGAGAAGTGGTGACAGGTGGCTCCCCTGGCCACAGCGATCACAAAGCAGTAAAATTCAAAATGTTTGCTAGTAGGAGGAAAACTGCCAGTATAAAAAAGATATTAAGCTAATAGAGAGTGTCGAGAAGAGGGCTACTAAGTTTGTGAAGAGTTTGGAGAGGAAGCCATATGAGAAGATGCTAAAGTCACTTGGTTTGTTCAGCCTGGAGAAGAGATGACTAAGGGGAGACCTCATCACGGTCTACAATTTCTTCACAAGGGGAGGAAGAAGGGTAGGCACTGATCTCTTCTCTTTGGCAACCAATGACAGAATCCAAGGGAATGGCAGGAAGATGTGCCAGGAGAGGTTTAGTTTAGACGTTAGGAAAAGGTTCTTCACCCAGAGGATTGTGGAGCAGTGGAACAGGCTCCTTAGGGAGGTAGTCACAGCCCCAAGCCTGTCAATATTCAAGAAGAGACTGGACAACGCCCTTAGACACATGGTGTGAACTGTGGAGTTGTCACATGCAGGGACAGGAGTTTGACTCGATGATCCTCGTGGGTCCCTTCCAACTCAGGACATTCTATGATTCTATGATTCTGTGATTTATGCTTATAAATATCTCAAGGGTGGGTGTCAAAAGGATGGGACCAGACTCTTTTCACTGGTGCCCAATGACAGGATGAGGGGAAACGGGCACAGACTGAAGCATAGGAGGCTCCATCTGAATATGGGGAGAAACTTATTTATTTTGAGGGTGACAGAACACTGGAACAGGCTGCCCAGAGTTTGTGGAGTCTTCTTCTCTGGAGACATTCAAAACCTGCCTGGACATACTCCTGTGTGATCTGCTCTAAGTGAAACTGCTTTAGCAGATGGGTTGGACTAGATGATCTCGAGAGGTTCCTTCCAACCCCAACCATTCTGTGATTTTGTGATTCTGTGACCTGTTGTTTGCAAACAGAGAAGGACTTGTGGGCCATGTGATGGTTGGAGGCCATGAAATTATCAAGTTTTCTATTATTGGAGGAGTAAGGAGGGGGATCATCGGAACTGCTACCTTGGGCTTCCAGAGGGAAGACTTTGACCTGTTTAGGAGGCTGGTTGACAGAGTCCCTTGGGACACAGTCGTGAAGGGCAAAGGAGTCCATGAAGTCTGGTCATTCTTCAAGAAAGAAATCTTAAAGGCACAGGAGCAGGCTGTCCCCATGTGTTGAAAGACGAGCCGGCAGGGCAGAAGACAGACCTGGCTGAACAGCTTCGGCTGGATTTCAGGAATGAAAAGAGATTTTATAACCTTTGGAAGAAGGGGCAGGGAGCTCAGGAGGACTACAAAGATGCCGTGAAGTTATGCAGGGAGAAAATTAGAAGGGCCAAAGCCCAACTAAAGCTGCATCTGGCTATTACCATAAAATGCAAAAAAAATGTTTCCATAAATACATGAGGAACAAAAGGAGGGCTAAAGAGAATCTCTACCCTCTAGTGGATGTGGGGAGAAACATAGTGTCAGATGATGAGGGAAAGGCTGAGGTACTTAATGCCTTTGCCTCAGTCTTTAATAGTAAGACCAGTTGAGCTCCATGTACGTAGCCCCCTGAGCTGGAAGACAAGGACGGGGAATAGAATGAAGCCAAAATAATCCCAGGGGAAATGGTTAGCCACATCTTACACCACTTAGACACATACAAGTGTATGGGGCAAGGTGGGATCCACCCAAGGGTTCTGAGGAGTCAAGGGGTCAGGAGCACAGGTAGTATTCTCCTTTATCCCCACAGTTGCAGGGAACAACTGTGGCGATGAGAATGACGCATACAGACACACATACAGATACACAGACAGAGACGCAGACACAGAGTTCTTGTTAGCAGCGAGAGCAGAGCCAGGCAGAGCTGAGCTGAGCTGAGCTTTCCTTAATTAGCCTTTCTCAGTTTATAGCTTTACAGATATGGGCCTGGACCAAGAAGTTAGACAGGATTTTTTTAAAAATAATTGTTATTCCAAACACACCACACTCATCTTGTGACTGTTTTCAGTTACGTTCCCATGCATATCTTGTTCCAACTCACTCATTCACAGCCCAGGCCCAACAACATTCATACATCACACATTCTTGGGGGTGGTGTTCTGGCCCAAGATATCATTCTCACTGGCCTGGGCTATCACTCCTTACACTCATAAAAAACATACTTCTGTATAACCCATCCAAGGCCCTTTATATTTTGAATAATTGCTACGATTTAATCATGTTAGTATTATTTCTTCTTTGACTGTCCAGATGATCATGTTAGTATTGATCTTCCTTTATCATCCAAGTGACTGGACCTGCACATCCTGCTGTTCCCACATCTCCCCCTTTTTTGTTTTTGAACACTGGGTTCACAATGAGCTCACCAAGGACCCTGGCTTCATTTTTCTTTACATTCTATATCATTCTCCGGATGATTTAGATATTACACAAGCACATCCAATTCCCACAAAACCCATAGATGCAGACTGAGGCCTGAAAACCATATTTTTGGGTTTAACCACTTTAGGCTATTAGAAAATGTCATCCATTAGGTTTTTCCATGTTAATTCTTGTAAATCATGCAATTGTTTTTTGCAGGGGACTGGCTAAATCCTGAACCAGGCCTTGCACATTAGCTGAAAATTAGGAATTAGCAGGGCTCATCTGGAGAGCTTTAAACTAGATTTGAAGGGGGATGGGGTTGTAGCTGGGCTTGCACCAGTGGGGCAGCACTCTAGAATTTATGAAGACCGGAAGCCCTCCCATCCCCCTAGGGTGAAATCAGCATTTTCAGCTTGCTCCCTGAAATGCTTGTACACCAATGCATGCAACATGGGGGAATACGCAGGAGGAGTTAGAAACCTGTGTTCAGTCAGGAGATTATGATCTGGTGGCAATTACAGAGACATGGTGGGACAGCTCACATGACTGGAATGTACTCATGGATGTCTATATCCTACTCAGGAAAGACAGGCCAGCCAAGTGAGGTGGTGGAGTTACTCTTTACGTGAGAGAGCAACTACAAGGTATCGAGTACTGTCCAGGGGTGGATGAAGAGTGAGTTGAGAGTCTGTGGGTGAGAATTAAGGGGCAGGCTGGCAGGGATGATACTGTTGTGGGTGTCCATTACAGGCCACCAGATCAGGATGAGGAAGTTGACGAGGCCTTCTACAGACAGCTGAGAGCAGCCTCACAATCACAGGCCCTGGTCATCGTGGGGTCATTGTGATGTTTGCTGGAAGGACTACTCAGCCAGCCATCTACAGTCCAGGAGGTTCCTCCAGTGCATTGATGATAACTTCCTGATGCAAATGGTGGATGAGCCAACTAGGACAGGAGCACTGCTGGATCTCATTCTCACTAACAAGGAGGGTCTGGTTGAAGCGGTGAAGGTTGAAGGCTGCCTTGGTTGCAGTAACCATGAGATGGTGGAGTTCAGGATCTCATGTGGCAGGAACAGAATACCAAGCAGAATCGCAACCCTGGACTTAAGTAGGGCCAACTTTGGCCTTTTCAAGCATTGCAAGGGGAAATCCCACGGACAAGGGTACTTGAAGGTAAAGGGGCCCAAGATAGTTGCTTAGTGTTCAGGGACTGCTTCTGCCAAGCTCAAGATTAGAGCATCCCCACACGTAGGAAGTCAAGGAAGGGAGCCAGGAGACCTGCGTGGTTAAACAAGGAACTGCTGGGTATGCTCAAGTGGAAAAGGAGAGTTTATAGATCATGGAAGGAGGGGCTGGCCACTTGGGAAGAATATAAGGCTGTTGTCAGAGGATGTAGGGAGGCAACTAGGAAAGCTAAGGCCTCCTTAGAATTAAACCTGGTGAGAGGGGTCAAGGACAACAGAAAGAGCTTCTTCAAATACATGGTAGATAAAACTAACAATAGAGGCAATGTAGGCCCACTGATGAACGAGGTGGGTGCCTTGGTGACAGAAGATACAGAGAAGACAGAGTTACTGAATGCCTTCTTTGTCTCTGCCTACACTGCTGAAGGCTATCCTGAGGAGCCCTGTACCCCTGAGGCCTCAGAGGAAGTCAGGACAATGGAGGAGTTGGCCTCGGTTGATGAGGACTGGGTTAGGGAGCAATTAAGCAGTCTGGATATCCATAAATCCATAGGTCCTGATGGAATGCACCTGCAGGTGCTAAGGGAGCTGGCTGAAGGCCACTCTCCATCATCTTTGCTTAGTTGTGGGAAATGGGAGAGGTACCTGAGGACTGGAGGAAAGCAAATGTCACTCCAGTCTTCAAAAAGGGCAAGAAGGAGCACCCGGGTAACTATAGACTGGTCAGCCTCACCTCTATCCCTGGAAAGGTGATGGAACAACTTGTCCTTGGTGCCATCTCAAGGCATATCTGGGATAAGAGGGTCATTAGGGGCAGTCAACATGGCTTCACCAAGGGGAAGTCATGCCTAACTAACCTCATAGCCTTTTATGAGGACATAACAAGGTGGATGGATGATGGCAAAGCAGTGGATGTGGTCTACCTTGATTTCAGTAAAGCATTTGACACAGTCTCCCACAGCATCCTTACTGCTAAACTGAGGAAGTGTGGTCTGGATGATCGAGTAGTGAGGTGGACTGTGAACTGGCTGAAGGAAAGAAGCCAGAGATTTGTGGTCAGTGGGAGAGAGTCTAGTTGGAGGCCTGTATCTAGTGGAGTCCCTCAGGGGTCGATACTGGGACCAGTACTATTCAGTATATTAATTAACGACTTGGATGAGGGAATAGAGAGCACTGTCAGCAAGTTTCTGATGACACAAAACTGGGAGGAGTGGCTGACACGCCAGAAGGCTGTGCTGCCATCCAGCGAGACCTAGACAGGCTGGAGAGTTGGGCAGGGAAAAAATTAATGAAATATACCAAGGGCAAGTGTAGAGTCTTGCATCTGGATAGGAACAACCCCATGTTCCAGTATAAGTTGGGGAACGCCCTGTTGGAGAGCAGTGTAGGGGAAAGGGACCTGGGGGTCCTGGTAGACAGCAGGATGACCATGAGCCAGCACTGTGCCCTTGTGGCCAGGAAGGCCAATGGCATCCTGGGGTGTATTAGAAGGGGGGTGGTTAGTAGGTCAAGAGAGGTTCTCCTCCTCCTCTAGTCTGTCCTAGTGAGACTGCATCTGGAATATTGTGTCCAGTTCTGGGCCCCTCAGTTCAAGAAGGACAGGGAACTGCTGGAGAGAGTCCAGTGCAGAGCCACAAAGATAATTAAGGGAGTGGAGCATCTCCCTTATGAGGAAAGGCTGAGGGAGCTGGGTCTCTTTAGTTTGGAGAAGAGGAGACTGAGGGGTGACCTCATTAATGTTTATAAATATATAAAGGGTGAGTGTCACGAGAATGGAGCCAGGCTCTTCTTGGTGTCGACCAATGATAGGACAAGGGGCAATGGGTCCAAACTGGAACACAGGAGATTCCACTTAAATTTGAGAAGAAACTTCTTCACAGTGAGGGTGACAGAACACTGGAACAGGCTGCCCAGGGAGGTTGTGGAGTCTCCTTCTTTGGAGACATTCAAAAACTGCCTGGACACATTCCTGTGTAACCTCATCTAGGTGTTCCTGCTGTGGCAGGGGGATTGGACTAGATGATCTTTCAAGGTCCCTTCCAGTCCCTAACATTCTGTGATTCTGTGTGAAAATGTTCCCTGGAGATGCTGTTTCACTTAATTCCACTCATGAACACTACCATTCCATTTTAATGGTGTTACACATAAATCCTTTTGAATGTATTCCAAATAACAATGCAGTTTTATGCAAGTAGCCAAAGTGTTCTGTCCATCTCCTATACACAACAGGGCTGCTTCACATATATTTATTGCTGAGGTGTGAAGAGTTGTCGAGTTTTATTCTTCTCCTGAGATAAGTGCTCTCCAGTCTCAGCAGAAGTTGTCTTCACAGAAATAAATTTGACTCCTTCTTTATCTGACTAGGCCTGTTCAGTGCCATTCTCTTGTCTCTCTGGAGTTTTCTTCTGGGACATTCTTTACAGAGCCATCAGCGAGAAGACAGCAAGCGTAATTTCTGTCAAGGTGATGACAATTGGCATAAACACGGTTAGTCAAATTTACCACATAGATATAATCCTTCATTGATACCTGTACATCAGCAGCAGTTGTCAGCACATAAGGATGTGAAGTACAAATAATAACTGTATCTGTCCTGGTTTTGTTAAAAACAAGTTTCTTTTTTAGTGAATTTGCCTGTCAGCTAAAGCCTTCATGTTAGCTGCATTTTCCTGGAGAACCCAACACATGTTTTGGTTAAACCTAGCAATGGAATGCAAACTTATTGATAAGCACGGATGGACATCTCGCGAGAGGGGCAACGAGAAAACTGATGTCCAAGAGACTGACCAACGGTGTATAACATTCCATTCACGTGAATACTATATATAAAAGTGGGAGATCACGAGGATCTCGGCCCTTTGCCTTTTCCCTTTTTGCCCTTTTTCCCTTTTTTCCTCATGGCTGACATTAGGAGAGGACCTTGCTGGTCGTCCCTCCGAACTGAGGCCTAGTGACAGACTGAATCCAGCTCCGGTTGGCTACAGAGTCTAATCCAGGACTTTGGGTGCTGGCTCTGCAGTTGCTGAGACTTACAAGATTGGTTTTGTATATTTTGTATTATTTTCTCTATTCTTATTAGTAGCGTTAGTAAAACATCTTTAACTTTTCCAACTCTCTTCTCTCCGTCCTTCTTTCCCTCCTGATCGCCTGTCCTGAGTGGGAAGGGGGGAGAGGGAGGGGAAAAAGGGGGAAGTGGGGGGGAGAGGAGGTTAACAATACATCTGCCAGGGTTTGATTGTCACCCCACAATCCTAACCCTCGACAGATAATTGGTGCCCAACGTGGGGCCAGAGAAAGGGGTAAATTTAGAGATTTTTGGCTTTTCTACTGCTCTGACGTACCTTTCAATTTTCTTGGCACGGTGCCAACTCATAGAGTTGTGATACTCGCGCGTCTGTTTGCTTCGGATATTTTTTAGTGGTATTAAGGCAAAGTGAATTACATTGATTTAAAGATGTTATGGCAAAAGTTGTATCAGTTATTTTCTACATTGTGCTCGCTGATCCCATATCTGTGTTGGTGTTTCTTTCTGAATCGAAGTATTCATTATATAACAACAAGAAACTGGACAGCGGTCATGATGATTCTGTGTGGTATGGCACTGGTTTATTTCATTATACTGCAGCCGCTAATGAATTTCTACTCGCTTCTGCTTTACCTTGAAAAACCTCTGGGAGAGATGAAAGAGCAGAATGGCTCTATATTTGCTAATTGGTCAAGCGAATCTTTAGAAAGGCTGACTAACAATACTTTCGTGTTTTCGCTAGGACAGTTTGCAAATGTTCTAGAGAACTTTGAATATCCTTGGAGCTTTGATAGAACTGTGATGGTGTTATCTGGTTTGCTGAATGTGTGTCAGTTTGTGTTACTGTTAAGAGAAATGAGGTTCAATAGGAGGTTTGCGTCTCTTTTTAGTCCTGAGATTTGCAGTGCGCCTTCGGAAGCTTTAGCAAAAAGCACTCCTAGCCGCTCGAGAAAAGGCAAAACAGCCAAAGCTGCTGCTGCAGCCACTGCCCCCCCAACCGCGGCTTCACAGGCTGAAGCTACAGCTCCTCCGCAGAGCTCCTCTGCCAAGGTCGCTGCAGATAACGTTACCTCTCCAGCCTCAAAGGCTAACAAGGCAGCCCCCCCGTCTTCACACACTGGGCACTGTTGCTGCTGTAACCACAGCAATCACTGTGACAGTCATTCAGACTCTGAAAATGAATCAAATGATGGTGAACCCATATCAGCATCAGTTGCTGGTTGTAAGAAAGTCACTAGAAAGACTACCCGTGCAGCAGGTGATGGCACAGGGCCAACATCAACCCAAGAGGCATCATCATCAGGACAGGGTGGAGATGAAGTGACCACCACTCGGTCCTTTTCTCCAGGTGAGCTGAGAGATCTGCGAAAAGACTTTAGTCATCGTGAAGGCGAGAATATTTTAACCTGGCTGCTGCGATGCTGGGACAATGGGGCAGAAACAATTGAATTAGAAGGTGGTGAAGCCAGGCAGCTGGGATCTCTGTCAAAAGATTCCACCATTGATAGGGCAATTTCAAGAGAGTCTAATGCCGCTACTCTCTGGACCCGACTCCTGGCAGCTATGAAAGTCAGATTTCCCTACAAGGAAGATTGTATATCCAAGTTAGGGAAATGGAATACTATGGAGAGAGGTATCCAGTTCCTGAGAGAATTAGCTGTGCGAGAGATCATCTATCTAGGACCAAACAGCCAAGAGGGGACAGACCCAGATAGAATCAATTGTACAAAATCTATGTGGCGCAGATTTGTACAAAGTGCACCACCTGCATATGCTAAGTCATTGGCAGGAATGGTCTGGTCGGCTAGAGGTATACAAGAAATTAATGAAGTGATTGAGCAGCTCCGGTACTTTGAGGACAGCCTTGCTGGTTCTCTACGGGCTTGTGTCTCCACTGTGGAGAAACTGTGTGAAAAATCTGATGACCGGTTTGAAAAGCTGTTGCAAGAAATCAAAGAGCTCAGAGAAGACTCGTACCGTTCACGACCTGCACAAACCTATGTTTCAGCTGTTAGGAGAAGGCGTTTCCAATCTCGAGAGAGAAGGCAGAGACAGCCCACAAAAAGAGGCTCACTGTGGTTCTTCCTACATGAGCAGGGAGAAAATATGAATAAGTGGCATGGAAGGCCTACCTCAGAACTTCAGGAACGAGTACGTGAGATAAAAGGAAAAACTCCTAGGAAGGTGGCTGCTCCAGTTTACAAAAGGAGCAGAAGAGATTCTGATGCTCTTGAAGGAACCTCTAATTCACACTCAGAGACTGTGCAAAACAGGAATTAGAGGTGCCCTGCCTCCAACCAGGTGGAGGAAAGGGATAACAGAGTCTATTGGACTGTACAAATATTATGGCCTGGTACAACACAACCCCAGGAGTATAAAGCTTTAGTGGACACTGGTGCTCAGTGCACAATAATTCCTTCTAATTATAAAGGAACGCAATCCATCAATATTGTTGGAGTGACTGGGGGATCCCAGGAACTGACTGTTGTAGAGGCTGAAATGAGCCTAACTGGAAAAAACTGGCAAAAGCATCCCATTGTGACTGGTCCAGATGCTCCATGCATCCTTGGTATAGACTACCTTAGGAGAGGGTATTTTAAGGACCCAAAAGGGTATAGGTGGGCATTTGGTATAGCAGCTGTGGACACTGAGAAAATTGAACAGCTGTCTGATTTGCCTGGTCTTTCAGATGACCCTTCTGTTGTAGGACTGCTGAGGGTTGACGATCAGCAGGTGCCAACTGCTATCACGACGGTGCATCGCCGGCAATATCGCACCAATCGAGACTCTTTGATTCCTATCCAGAAGCTGATCCGTCAATTGGAAAGCCAGGGTGTGATCAGTAAGACTCGCTCACCTTTTAACAGCCCAATCTGGCCAGTGCCTAAGTCTAGTGATGAGTGGAGACTAACTGTAGACTATCGTGGCCTGAATGAAGTTACACCACCACTGAGTGCTGCTGTGCCTGACATGCTAGAACTGCAATTTGAACTGGAGTCAAAGGCAGCCAAGTGGTATGCTACAATTGACATTGCTAATGCATTTTTCTCTATTCCTGTAGCAGCAGAGTGCAGGCCGCAGTTTGCTTTCACCTGGAGGGGCATCCAGTATACATGGAATCGCTTGCCCCAGGGGTGGAAACACAGTCCTACCATCTGCCATGGACTGATCCAGACCACGCTGGAGCAAGGTGAAGCTCCAGAACACTTGCAATATATTGATGACATCATCGTATGGGGCGACACAGCGAAAGAAGTCTTCGAGAAAGGTGAGAGAATAATTCAGATTCTTTTGGATGCTGGTTTTGCCATAAAACGAAGCAAGGTCAAGGGACCTGCACGAGAGATCCAGTTTTTAGGAATAAAATGGCAAGATGGCCGTCGTCAGATCCCAATGGATGTGATCAACAAAATTGCAGCAATGTCTCCACCTACTAATAAAAAGGAGACACAGACTTTCTTGGGCGTTGTAGGTTTTTGGAGAATGCATATTCCTGACTACAGCCACATTGTGAGCCCTCTCTATCGAGTGACTCGTAAAAAGAACCAATTTGAGTGGGGCCCTGAACAACGACAAGCCTTTGAACAAATTAAGCGTGAGATAACTCATGCGGTGGCCCTTGGACCAGTCCGAACTGGACTAGATGTTAAAAATGTGCTCTACACCGCAGCCGGAGATAATGGACTTACCTGGAGCCTCTGGCAGAAAGCACCAGGAGAAACCCGAGGTCGACCCTTAGGTTTTTGGAGTCGAGGATACAAAGGATCTGAGGCCAACTATACTCCAACTGAAAAGGAGATACTAGCAGCATATGAAGGAGTTCGAGCTGCTTCAGAAGTGATCGGCACTGAAGCACAGCTCCTCCTGGCACCTCGACTGCCGGTGCTGAACTGGATGTTCAAAGGGACGGTTCCCTCTCCACATCATGCAACCGAAGTTACATGGAGTAAATGGATTGCACTGATCACACAACGAGCTCAAATTGGAAGTCCCAACCGTCCAGGGATATTAGAAGTGATTACAGACTGGCCAGAAAGCAAAGACTTTGGGATGTCTCCAGATGAGGAGGAAGTAAAACGTGCTGAAGAAGCACCACCATATAATACGCTTTCAGAGACTGATAAGCAGTACGCACTGTTCACAGATGGATCCTGTCGTCTTGTAGGAAAACATCGAAGGTGGAAAGCTGCTGTGTGGAGTCCCACACGACAAGTTACAGAAGCCACTGAAGGACAAGGTGAATCCAGTCAGTTTGCAGAAGTGAAAGCCATCCAGCTGGCTTTGGACATTGCTGAACGAGAGAAGTGGCCAATACTTTATCTCTATACTGACTCATGGATGGTAGCAAATGCCTTGTGGGGGTGGCTACAGCAATGGAAGAAAAGCAACTGGCAGCGCAGAGGTAAACCCATTTGGGCTGCCACACTGTGGCAAGACATTGCTGCTCGGCTAGAGAGCCTGCCTGTGAAAGTTCGTCATGTAGATGCTCATGTGCCTAAAAGTCGAGCCACCGAGGAACATCTAAACAACCAACAAGCGGATCAAGCTGCTAAGATTAAAGTAGCTGAGGTGGACTTGGACTGGCAACATAAAGGTGAACTTTTCCTAGCTCGGTGGGCCCATGATGCTTCAGGGCATCAAGGTAGAGATGCAACATACAAATGGGCTCGTGATCGAGGGGTGGATTTAACTATGGACACTATTTCACAGGTTATTCATGAATGTGAAACTTGCGCCGAAATCAAACAAGCAAAACGGTTAAAACCTGTATGGTATGGGGGGCGATGGTTAAAGTATAAGTATGGAGAAGCTTGGCAGATTGATTATATTACACTTCCACAAACACGTCAAGGTAAGCACTATGTACTTACAATGGTGGAAGCAACCACTGGATGGTTGGAAACATATGTCGTACCTCATGCTACAGCCCGAAATACTATCTTGGGCCTTGAGAAGCAAGTCCTTTGGCGGCACGGTACGCCAGAAAGAATTGAATCAGACAATGGTACTCATTTCAAAAAGAGTATTATAGACAATTGGGCCAAAGAACATGGTACTGAGTGGGTATATCATATTCCATATCATGCACCAGCCTCTGGGAAAATTGAAAGGTACAATGGTTTGTTAAAAACTACACTAAAGGCACTGGGTGGTGGAACCTTTAAAAACTGGGATTCACATTTAGCAAAAGCCACTTGGTTGGTCAACACTAGGGGATCAACCAATCGAGCCGGGCCTGCCCAATCAGAAATTCTACGGACTGTAGAAGGAGATAAAGTCCCTGTAGTACACATGAAAAATATCTTAGGAAAGGCAGTCTGGGTTACTCCTGCCTCAGGCAAAGGCAAACCTATTCATGGGATTGTTTTTGCCCAGGGACCTGGCAGCACCTGGTGGGTGATGCTTAAGGATGGAGAAGTTCGGTGTGTACCTCAAGGGGATTTGATTTTAGGTGAAAATATGCAATGCTGAACTGTATGATGTGAATTGCTGCACTAACAATGTTTAATAAGTGTCTTTCAGATCAAGACAATGGTGATGAAACTAGAGCTAGCTTCTTCGAGTGGCGCCCGACACCTTCTTCGAAGTTGGTGTCCTTAACCCACAAACAGTGGTCATGAGATGCACTTGTACCATTTTTTTTCCTGCCCTGGGAGACTGTTGTGACAAAATGAACTTAATGAACTTTTCAAAGGATGGTCCACTGATTAATTACTCCTGTGTATATATGTACATATGTATATATATATATAGTAGTAGTGATTAATTAGATTGTATTGATAGATTGTATTGATAAGGTTTAAGTATTCAGTGAATGTCATATTAGAAGGGGTGGAATGTCCTGGTTTTGTTAAAAACAAGTTTCTTTTTTAGTGAATTTGCCTGTCAGCTAAAGCCTTCATGTTAGCTGCATTTTCCTGGAGAACCCAACACATGTTTTGGTTAAACCTAGCAATGGAATGCAAACTTATTGATAAGCACGGATGGACATCTCGCGAGAGGGGCAACGAGAAAACTGATGTCCGAGAGACTGACCAACGGTGTATAACATTCCATTCACGTGAATACTATATATAAAAGTGGGAGATCACGAGGATCTCGGCCCTTTGCCTTTTCCCTTTTTGCCCTTTTTCCCTTTTTTCCTCATGGCTGACATTAGGAGAGGACCTTGCTGGTCGTCCCTCCGAACTGAGGCCTAGTGACAGACTGAATCCAGCTCCGGTTGGCTACAGAGTCTAATCCAGGACTTTGGGTGCTGGCTCTGCAGTTGCTGAGACTTACAAGATTGGTTTTGTATATTTTGTATTATTTTCTCTATTCTTATTAGTAGCGTTAGTAAAACATCTTTAACTTTTCCAACTCTCTTCTCTCCGTCCTTCTTTCCCTCCCGATCGCCTGTCCTGAGTGGGAAGGGGGGAGAGGGAGGGGAAAAAGGGGGAAGTGGGGGGGAGAGGAGGTTAACAATACATCTGCCAGGGTTTGATTGTCACCCCACAATCCTAACCCTCGACAGTATCGTTATGCCAATGAGTGAACTTTAATGTGTATTGATTTGGCTTTTCTTATAATTTCCATGAACCACATGCCTCGTAAAAAAGGCAAAGCTAATTGCCAGATTTTATAATGAAATGGACTAAGGCTAACATTTACTTGTACCTGAAAAACCAGTCCTGACAACCCACCTTCTGACTACTGTAATGTCTCATTGCTTACTTGTGAAAAATTAACAGGGTTAGATGAATTTGAAATCAAATGTCCTCTGGGTCCCCAATCCCAATAATATAAATCTGTACCATTCTGACACGCTGGTGCCTCTAATTTACAGGGGGCCCAGTACAAATCTAAAACATCTCCTGTGGTTCCTCTAGATACCCTGCATGTTAGAATGTAAGCAGGGGTTTTCAAAGTAGAATTGTGACTTACGTCTCGGTGGTCAAGACCTGGAATGGAAATAAAAGTTGAATTTCCTTGAACTACCCCTCCATTCTCTTGTTGATAAAAAAGAGAAACTTCTCTGACATTATTAAACAATAGTTAATTGGTTTGTTAGAAACACATACAGGAGGGGTCTCAACAAAATACCGTTGTGTTTGATTAAATTTAATCCAGTCCTTGTTTTCCAACAGTTGACCTGCTGATGGTATCCATGCACAACCTACCCAGTGCATGTCATTGTTGGAGAAAGGAACTTCAGGATCCCACCATGTTAAAGGTATAAAAAGAGGTGGATCCATGATGTAAGCCCAATATATATGCTCTCCCTCTACAGCTGGAATCATGCCAAAACTGATCATCACAAAACAAAACCCTTACTGCACTGTGACAGAAGATAATAGCCAAATAGGCTAAGAAGGTGTTAATTGGAGTGGAGGCGCCTGCAGCTGCAATCATACTACTTATATTTTGTTTTAACTTCTTCAGTTTCCCCCAGGCAATGACACTGGCCTCTTCCTTCAGTCTCTTCTGTTTCTTCATTGCCCTCTGCTGCAGGGACAGACATTACAGACATACAGACATCTCTTGCATTAGGTTCTGCACCGTCCTTTTCCAACTCATAGTAAGGTTTAACATATTTTGCAGGAAGCCACCTCAGTCCTGTTGGAAGAATAACACAAGCATAACCCCTCCCCCAAGTGATTAACTCTACAGGCCCTTGCCATTGACTGTTGTGAAGGGGATTCTGATACAAAACCTTTGGTCTCTGAGACAGTGAATCTGGAACGTGGAAGTGTTTTTCCACTGCTGTGATAGAGGAAGGGAGGCATAGTACGATTCAAAAAGTTTAAAGCATATGCTGCATTGTCTAATCATTTTTGAGGCACGACAACAAGGAAAGATACAGGAAGACCCACCAGATCAATACCTGGCTGCAGAACTGGTGTCACTGGCAGAATTTTGGGTTTTTTGGTCATGGGTGGGCTTTCATGGTACCTGGCCTGCTAGCGACAAATGGGATGCACCTGTCTCAAAATGGGAAAAGGATCCTGAGGCAGAAGTTAGCAGGACTTATTGAGAGGACTTTAAACTAGATTTGAAGGGGAAGAAACCAGGTGTGGCAGAGGCACACCCAAGGGTGACATTCCGGCATGTAAGGGTAGTGCTAACGAGGCCTTTCAGTCTGCCGTCCTGATGGAGGTAGGGGATGGAGAGCCACACAGTAAGAGAAACACAAGGATTATTGATGTGTCAGATGCGAGGGTGAAAAATCATGGACTCCACACAGTCCAATATGAATTCAAGCGAAGCCATTTATTACAGAAACAAGCCTCCTTATATATGCAGTTATTTCCTGATCACGCATCCACGCTCCAAGCATGCATTAGCTGATTGGATATTGTCTATGTTCACAAGCTGTCCACGCGCCTGAATCTCACTGCTAATAGGTCTGTTGATTTCCGTCGTGTTTTCAGCTTTCCAAGGTGGCCTTGAAATTCTTTTGGGCCTGGCTATTTTAATAACAAATCTCCATCTAACAGAAACCCATCCACACATTAACTTCAAGAAAATCCCTCAAATCTCCCACAGTCAGAAACCATGGAGGCACTTGAGGATAGCCACAAAGGAATGAGGGCTTCTCACCAGAAAAAGGTGGTGGAATCAATGTCCTGGCTGAAGTGTATCTATACGAATGCACGCAGCATGGACAACAAATAGGAGGAGCTGGAAGCCCTTGTGAGGCAGAGAAAATATGATTTAATTGCCATCACAGAAACATGGTGGGATAACTTTCATAAATGGAGTGCTGCTTTAGATGGCTACAAACTCTTCAGAAGGGATAGGCGAGGAAGTAGAGGAGGTGGGGTAACCATGTATGTTACGGAGGGTTTTGATTACCTGGAACTTGAGGAGGGTGATGATAGGGTTGAGTGTCTATGGGTGAGAATCAAGGGGAAGGGCAACAAGGCAGATATCCTGGTGGGGATCTGTTACAGACCACCCAAACAGGATGATGAGGCAGATGAAATATTTTGGAGGCAGCTGGGGGAAGTTTCCCGATCGCTAGCCCTTGTTTTTATGGGGGACTTCAACCTACCAGATGTCTGCTGGAAGTACAACACAGTAGAGAGGAAGCAGTCTAGGAGGCTCCTGCAGTGTATGGAAGACAACTTCCTAACACAGCTGGTTAATGAGCCTACCAGGGAAGGAGCCCCACTGGATCTGTTGTTTGTAAATAGAGGAGGACTCATGGGCAACGTGCTGGTTGGAGGTCGCCTTGGGTATAGTGATTATGAAATGACTGAGTTTACTATCCTTGGAGAAATTAGAAGGGTGGTCAGCAGAACTGCTACTTTGGACTTCTGAAGGGCAGACTTTGACCTGTTCAGAAGTCTGGTTGGCAGAGTCCTTTGGGAGGCAGTCCTGAAGGACAAAGGAGTCCAGGAAGGCTGGTCTCTCTTCAAGAAGGAAATATTAGAGGCACAGGAGCAGGCTGTCCCCGTGTGCCGGAAGGCGAGCCATCAGGGAAGAAGGCCGGCCTGGCTGAATAGATAGCTGCAGATGGAACTTAGGAATAAAAAGAGAATTTATAACCTTTGGAAGGAAGGGAAGGCTACTCAAGAGGAATACAAGAATTCTGTGAGTTTATGCAGGAAGAAAATTAGAAGGGCCAAAGCCTGACTAGAGCTGAGCCTGGCCACTGCTGTGAAAGGCAACAAGAAATGTTTCTATAAATATATTAGCAACAAGAGGAGGGCTAAGGAGAATCTTTATCCCCTGATGGATGCAGAGGGAAATATAGTCACAGAAGATGAGGGAAAGGCTGAGGTACTAAATGCCGCCTTCTTGTGGTGATTAGAAACGACACACACCAGGACACAGACAGAGATGCATGCACAGACAGAGATCTTGTTCAGAAAGGAGCGCAGAGCCAGGCGGAGCAGAGAGCTGAACCAGGATGAGGCCTTCTTTATTAGTCAGTGACAATTTATAGGATTTACAGATACGGACCTGGACTAAGATGTTACATAAGATGTTTTTCCAATAACTGTTATTAAAAACACACTGAACTCATGTTATGTTTGTTTCAATTACATTCTCACTCATTCACAGACCAGGCCCAAGGACATTCACACAGTTATCCGGCCCAAGATACCATTCTCATGAGTCTGGGCTATAACTCTTTACAGTTATGAGAAACGTACTTCAGCACAATCTGTCCAAGGCCCTTTATAATTTGCTATGGTCTAATTATGTTAGTATTATTTCTTTGACCATCCAGATGGTCATGTTAGTATTGATCTTCCTTTATCATCCAGGTGGCTGGAACTGCACATCTTGCTTTCCCACACTTCTCCTCAGTCTTTAGTAGTCAGAGCATTTGTGTTCCAGGTACCCAGCCCCCTGAGCTGGAAGACAGGGATGGGGAGCAGTATGAAGCCCCTGTAATCCAAGGGGAAATGGTTAGTGACCTGCTACACCACTTGGACACCCACAAGTCTATGGGGCCAAATGTGATACACCCAAGGGTGCTGAGGGAGCTGGCAGAGGTGATCACTAAACCACTTTCCATTATCTATCAGCAATCTTGGATAACTGGGGAGATCCCAGCTGACTGAAAGGTGGCTAACGTGACACCCATCGATAAGAAGGGCCAGGAAGAGGATCTGGGGAAGTACAGACCTTTCAGTCTAACGTCTGTGCTGGGAAAGGTGATGGAGCAGATGATCTTGAGTAACACCACATGGCACAAACAAGAGAACCACATGATCAGGCCCAGTCAGCATGGGTTTATGAAAGGCAGGTCCTGTTTGACCAACTTGATCTCCTTCTATGACAAGGTTACCCACCTGGTAGATGAGGGAAAGGCTTTGGATGTTGTGTACTTAGACTTCAGTAAAGCCTTTGACACTGTATCCCACAGCATTCTCCTGGAGAAGCTGGCAGCTCATGGCCTGCATGGGTGTACTCTGTGATGGATAAAGAACTGGCTCAAGAGCCAGGCCCAAAGAGTTGTGGTGAAGGGAGCCAAATCCAGTTGAATGCTAGTTCCCGCGGCTGAGTGCTAGACTGGGGTGGACAGCGGGTTTCTCAGAGGCAGGGAAACCCGAGGAAGAGGTGGTTCTGGCATTTGCGCCGAGAATTGGCAGATCTCGGAAGAGAGTCTGATATGGAGGAGGCCTTGCCAGGATTTTTAAGTGGCCCCAAGGGAGTGCAGGCAACCAGGAGTGCAGCAAACAGGGCCAGCAAACAGGGGTGAGGCAGTTAGCGTGGCAGTTCACACGGAAGGGTGAGCGGCAAGGACGAGGAAGCTCTGCCAGACCAAGAGATTAGTGCAGTTAGTGGTTATCACCCTTGCAGGAGGAGCCTATCTATGGTAGCCAATCAGAAGAAAGGTAAGTCCCCTGCATCTGCCATGAAGGAGGCAGTAGCAGAGACAGAGCTGCCAAGGAAACGTGCAGCTGTCCAGACCTTGGGCTGCAGGGAATGCCAGAGTATTTCATTGGTTTGGAATGGTGTCACAGAGGCACCCCGAGGTTAGTTTAAGGGACAATAGGGTCCAAAACAACTTTTATTAAACCAGTGAGAAACAGGGTTTTAGCACTCCAAAAGTGACTTAAATACAGGTTTGGATATCAGTTGAGGAAAATTATTAAGGGGCAGCAACTAATAATTCAGGAGGTCCATAGTGTGCATGCACGTGGCTTCAGCCAAAACAATACCGGAGCCGTCCCTGAGTCCGGGAAGAGTACACACTTGCCTGAACACAGTGTGGGATTATTTTAAAGGGATACACGTACTCGTATTGAGTACGGAAAGTGTACACTCGCAATCCTGTGAGGGTTAATTTATAATACACTCGCAATCCTGTGAGGAGAGATACACGTGCAAATGTGCACGGAATATTACACGTGCTTATGTGCAAGCACGGGAGGAAAATACACCCACGATTATGCGAGGATTAATTTTACACGTGCTCATATTGAACATGGAAAATACTCATGCAAATGTGCACAGAAAGTTACACGTGCTTATGTGGAAGTACGGGAGGAAAATACACTCACGATTCTGTGAGGATTAATTTATACACGTGCTCGTATTGAGCACGGAAAGTACGCGTGCAAATGTGCACAGAAAGTAGATACACTCGCAATCCTGCGAGGGCTAATTTTACTCACACACATGGCAGCAAGGCAAGTGGAGTCTCCATCCCGGGGGGGGGCTCTCGGTGGCAGCATCTGGCTCGTACTCCAAGAGATCCGCCCAAGAGGTGGAGTCTCGACAAGAATCCCGTTTTTTATAGCCTGATCAGATCTGACTGTAGGCATTCCAGAAGCTTCTCTGCACCCCCACACTAGCTGTGGGGTGCCCCTGAATCTTCCAAACATCCCCCACACTGGCTGTGGGCACTCAGTGGCTCCCTGGCACCTTGGCACTCCCTTCTCCTTTCTCTTAACGGCCCTGGCCAGGGGGCTCCTGAGGCCAAACAAAAGAAGCTGTTAGCCTCAAGCAGCAGACAGAGAGAGGGAGATGTGTCTACTCCTGCCATGATGAAGGAGGGAGGGGGAGAGAGGGGGGGTTTGCATTCTGCCACAAATGGTAAGAGAGAGAACAGCTGTCTCAAGTATGAGCAGGTGGATGACCTGCTCAGCCTGGTGGTGGAGCCAAAAGAAGAAGTAGAAAGGTTGCGAAGTGTCAGGGAGGCAGAGAAACAAATAGACTGGTGGGATAAAACCCTGGCCTCCCTGAGACACAAAAGGCCACCACCAAGTAACCAAGACCAAGAGAGTCCATTACCCTCCCCCCGACTGACTGAAGACAGTAGATCAAGGGAAAGGGATGAATGTAAACAAGTCCACACTTGTAGTAGCAGGCGAAACATCTCCTTACCCGCCCCACCCTCCCAGGTGCCTCTATACAAGAAGTATGAGGCTCTGGAAGGCCAGCCAATGGCCGATGAAAATGAAGGACCATCTATACCATCTACACCACAGGTACTCACATGATCTGAAAGGCATACGTCCTGTATTATGACCACATCCACAAGAAAGAAAAGGAGGGTTATAATTGTAGGTGACTCCCTTCTGGGGGGTATGGAGGGTACGATATGCCAAAAAGACCCTCCTCTTAGGGAGGTCTGCTGCCTTCCTGGGGCCTGAGTTAAGGACATCACCAGGAAACTTCTTAGCCTGGTATGACCCTCAGACTACTACCCATTACTGGTTTTTCATGTAGGTGGCAATGAGGTTGCGACCTGTAATCCAAGGACAATTAAAAGAGACTTCAGGGCCTTGGGACAGTTGGTGAGGGAATCAGGTGCACAGGTTATTTTCTCCTCTCTTCTTCCAGTCATGGACAGTGACATTAGAAGAAACAGATGGGTGCTCTCTGTTAACACATGGCTCCATGCTTGGTGTCACTGCCACAATTTTGGCTTTTTTGATAATGGGATGGCCTACATGGCACCGAGTTTGCTGGCATCGGATGGAGTTCACCTTACACATGAGAGAAAGAGGGTCTTTGCACACAAGATAGCAGGACTCATCGACGGGGCTTTAAACTAGATATGATGGGGGAGGGGGATGTAACGGGGCTTGCCTGTGATATGCTGTGGGATGAGACACCAAGCATAGAGGGGCGAGGTGAAGCAGGTTCTAAACTGATGAGCTTGGGGAGTGGGGTTGAAAGTGGTGACGCTCACTCAATCACATCCAGCTGGGGAACATGACAGATCAGTCATCGCAGTGACAAATATTCCTTATCTGCTCCCAAGATGAGAACCAGAGGGCAAACTACCTCAAGGATACACACGACTGCAGTATATCTTTCTGCATCCCTCATGAGAATCCTGCATGCTTGAGTACTTCCCTCAAGTGTCTATACACCAACACTTGTAGCATGAGGAACAAACAGGAAGAATTAGAGATCTATGCACATTCACAGGGCCATGATCTCATTGTTATTAAGGAGATGTGGTGGGACAGCTCACATGACTGGAATGTTGTCATGGAAGGCTATGTACTTTTCAGGAAAGACAGGCCAGCAAGGTGAGGTGGAGGAGTTGCACTTTATGTGAGAGAGCAACTTGAATGTCTTGAACTCTGCCTAGGGGGGGACAACAAGCAAATTCAGTCCTTATGGGTAAAAATTAAGGGACAAGCTAATAAGGGGGACACTGTTGTGGGTGTTTACTACAGGCCACTTGATCAGGAAGATTAAGTTGATGAGGCTTTCTACAGACAGCTGGAAGCAGCCTCACAATCACATGCCCTGGTTCTCATGGGAGACTTCAATCACCCTGACATCTGCTGGGTGCGCAACACAGCTAAGCACGCACAGTCCAGGAGGTTCCTACAGATCATTGGTGACAACCTTTTGACACAGATGGTGAAGGAGCCAATGAGGAGAGGCATGCTGCTGGACCTTGTCCTAACAAACCAAGAAGAAATGGTTGGAGATGTGAGGATTGGGGGCCGCCTCAGCTGCAGCAGCCATGGTGGACTTCAGGATCCTGTGTGGAGGAAGTAGAAAAATAAGTAAGTAGGACTAAAACCATGGACTTCAGCAGGGCGAACTTTGGCCTCTTCAAGGTCCTACTTGGAAGAATCCCATGGTATAGGGCTCTAGAAGGTAGGGGTGGTCCAAGAGAGATAACTAATAAACCTCAGGTGGAAGAAGGATGTTTATGTAATGTGGAAAAAGGAACAGACCACCTGGGAGGAATACAAAGAGGCTGTTAGAGTATGCAGGGATGCGGTGAGAAAGGCCAAGCTCCACTTGGAAGCAAATCTGGCCAGGGAGGTCAAAGACAACAAGATGGGCTTCTTCAAGTATATCAGAAGCAAAAGGAAGGTTAGGGAAAATGTAGGTCCACTGTTGAATGAGGAGGGTGCCCTTGTGACAGATGACAGAGAAGGCAGAGCTACTGAATGCTTTGTTTGCTTCCATCTTTACTGCTAAAACTGGCCCTTGGGTATTCCAGACCCTAGAGGTAGAAGAAAAAGGGGGGCAAAAGGAAGACTTTCCCTTGGTTGCGGAAGAACAGGTTAGAGATTGTTTACACAAACTGGACATCCACAAAACCATGGGTCCAAATGGGATGCACTCACGAGTGCTGAGAGAGCTGGCAGATGTTATTGCAAAGCCACTCTCCATCATCTTTGAAAGGTCTTAGAGAACAGGAGAGGTTCCTAAGGACTGGAGGAAAGCCAATGTCACTCCAGTACTCCAGTCTTCAAAGAAGTCTGGGTCTTCAAGAAGGATGACCCAGGAAACTACAGACCAGTCAGCCTCACCTCCATCCCTGGAAAGGTGATGGAACAGGTCATTCTGGATATCATCTTCAAGCATGGGGAGAGAAAGAAAGTTGTCAGGGGTGGTCATCATGGTTTCACCAAAGGCAAACAATGTTTGACCAACCTGATAGCCTTCTATGATGGTATGACTGGCTGGGTAGATTAGGGAAGAGCAGTGGACATTGTCTACCTTGACTTCAGCAAGGTTTTTGACACCATCTCTCACAACATCCTCATAGGCAAGCTCAGGAAGTGCGGGCTGGATGAATGCATGGTGAGATGGATTGAGAACTGGCTGGATGGCAGAGCTCAGAGGATTGTGATCAGTGGTGCAAAGTCTAGTTGGAAGCCTGTAGCTAGTGGGGTTCCCCAAGGGTCATTGTTAGGTCCAGTCCTGTTCAACCTGTTCATCAGTGATCTGGATGAAGAGATTGAGTGCACCCTCAGCAAGTTTGGTGATGATACCAAAATGGGAGGAAGGGCTGACCGACCAGAAGGCTGTCCTGCCATTCAGCGAGATCTGGACAGGCTGGAGGACTGGGCAGAGAAGAACCTAATGCAGTATAACAAGGGCACTGCAGAGAAGGACTTGGGAACTCTGGTCGACAACAAGGTTAACCATGAATCGACAACGTGCCCTTGTGGCCAAGAAGGAAAATGGTATCCTGGGGTGCATTAGGAAGAGTGTGACCAGCAGGTTGAGGGAGGTTATCCTTCCTCTCTGCCCTGGTGAGGCTGCATCTGGAGTACTGCGTTCAGTTCTGGGCTCCCCAGTTTAAGAAGGACAAGGAATTACTGGAGGGAGTCCAGCGGCAGGCTACAAAGATGATTAGGGGCCTAGAGTAACTTTCTTGTGAGGAGAGACTGAGAGAGCTGGGTCTATTCAGCCTGGAGAAGAGAAGGCTGAGAGGGGATCTCATCAATGTACATAAATATCTCAAGGGTGGATGTCAGGAGGATGGGATCAGACTCCTTTCAGTGGTGCCTGATCATAGGATGAGGGGCAACAGGCTCAGACTGAAGTATAGGAGGTTCCATCTGAATATGAGGAAAAACTTCTTTACTTTGAGGGTGACAGAGCACTGGAACAGGCTGCCCAGAGTTTGTGGAGTCTTCTTCTCTGGAGACATTAAAAACCCACCTGGACATACACCTGTGTGATCTGCTCTAGGTGAACATGCTTTAGCAGGGTTGGACTAGATGATCTCGAGAGGTCCCTTCCAACCCTAATCATTCTGTGGTTCTGGGATTTATCAGCATTCCTGGTTAATCAGGGAGGTCCCAGTCAATTGGAGGTTAGCAAATGTGATGCCCATCTACAAGAAGGGCCCGAAGGAGGATCTGGGGAATTACAGGCCTGTCAGTCCAAACCTCGGTGCTAGGGAAGATTATGGAACAGATCATCCTGAGTGCCATCACACGGCACATAGAGGACAACCAAGTGATCAGGCCCAGTCAGCATGGGTTTATGAAAGGCAGGTACTGCTTGACCAACCTCATCTCCTTCTGTGACAAGATGACCTGCTTAGTGGATGAGGGAAACACTGTGGGTGTTGTGTACCTAGACTTAAGTAAAGCCTTTGATACTGTTTCCCACAGCATTCTCCTGGACAAATTGGCCGCTCATGGCTTAGATGGTCATACTCTTTGATGGGTAAAAATCTGTTTGGATGGCTGGGCCCAAAGAGCGGTGGTGAATGGAGTCAGTTCCAGTTGGCGACCAATCAGGAGTGGCATTCCCCAGGGCTCAGTATTGTGACCATTTCTGTTTAATATATTTTTCAGTGATCTAGACAAGGGAATTGAGTACACCCTCAGTGAGTTCACAGATGACACCAATTTGGGTAGGAGTGTTGATCTACTGGAGGGTAGGAAGGCTCTACAGAGGGATCTGGACAGGCTGCATTGATGGGCTGAGGCCAAGTGTATGAGGTTCAACAAGGCCAAGTGCTGGGTCCTGCACTTAGGTCACAACAACCCCATGCAGCACTACAGGCTTGGGGAAGAGTGTCTGGAAAGGTGCTCAACAGAAAAGGACCTGGAGGTGTTGGTTGACAGCTGACTGAATATGAGCTAGCAGTGTGCCCAGGTGGCCAAGAAGGCCAGCATCATCATGATATAGAAATAGTGTGGCCAGAAGGGCTAAGGAAGTGATTGTCCTCCTGTACTTGGCACTGGTGAGATCACACCTCGAATACTGTGTTCACTTCCGGGCCCCTCAGAAGAAAGACACCGATGTATTGGAGAGTGTGGGAGATTTGAGGGATTTTCTTGAGGCTGAGTTGTGGAGGGGTTGCTGTTAGATGGAGATTTGTTACTGAACCAGCCAGGAATTTCAAGGCTGGGAACAGGACCTGCCGTGGGAGAGAAGCAACTCCGAAATAACAAGGCCCCAACGTGGTGTAAATCAACGGACCTATTAGCAGTGAGACTCGAGCGCGTGGACAGCCCGTGAACATGGACAATATCCAATCAGCTAATGCATGCTTGGAGCGTGGACGCGTGATCAGGAAATAAGTGCATATATAAGGAGGCTTGTCTCTGTAATAAATGGCTTCGCTTGAATTCATATTGGATTGTGTGGAGTCCATGAGTTTTCACCCTCGCAAGTGGTGATTCCGACGTGATCCATAAGGAGAATTTACGGAAGGGGGACGACTGCTGCAGGGAGCGAGCCCCAGCTGGAACGTCTCAGCTGGACCGTGACCGGGAGGCAGTCTGCGGGCTGCGTGACTCCTGATTGATCACTACAGAAGCGACAGAGGAGGGATAAAGGATCCGATATTGTTGCAATGGACACCCAAAGACGTGAGCAGCTGGGGGTGAGAGGAGATGGGGCAGAATATTTTTAAAGAAGAAGAAGAAATACTGTGGCTCCTCTCGCATATTCTCTCTAAGAGAGGAGTGAAGTATGAGGAGAGTAACCTCAAAAGACTATTAATTTGGTGCAGAAGCAATGGGTTTCCTGCTGACCTGTTAGGAGCTTTTCAAATAGAGACTTGGGAAAAAGTGGGAACGGTGTTGTGGAAGACAATCAGTAACAGTGAAAAATATATTCTCGGCCTTGTAACCGCCTGGAAACTGATAATTACTACAGTGAAGCAATTAAAACCTGAAAAGACTGTTATGAGCATTAGTGACTCAAAACTTAAACTTGAACTTTGGGACAATATAGGGCAGAAATTATGGGATAAAGTCAGCAATGGAGATAAAGAAGCTCAATCATTAGTAACTACATGGAAGCTTATAATCACTACCTTAAAAGATCTTAAGGCTGAACGGTCTGCTGCTGCTGGAATTTTTGCAGCGTTGCAGCGTGATAAGAAACCTGAAAGTCACTGTGAAGTTTACCTGGTTCGTGTCTTTGATACCCTCACTATTCCATCCCCTGCTGTGCTTTCGTCACCCCCGATAGTTCAGCAGTCTGGGGTAGGGGGAGGAAAAATGCCGAGCGGGTGGCCTCCTGTACCGTTGCCCAACTCTGGTGAGAACAGCAAGTCCAGAGAACTGGAGTCAGACAACTTGCCCAAAGAACCTGTGAAAGCTGAGAATGCTAAGGTCATAAACAAGTGTACTATCAGTCCTTTTACCAATTTGTATCTGCCTTTACTGCCTTTTAATCCTCCAACTTCCATGAGAGAGCAGAAGGAGTCACTGGATAAGAACTGGACAACAGAACTGTGTGACAGATTAGATCAGCTAATAGCGAGTGAAACCAACAGTCGGCAATGCGGTCATGCCGATCGTGACTGGGAAAAGGGGTGCTCCTGGGGACTCAGGTTATACGAATAATTGTGATCCTAGAAAGTATTGGTGAGAATGTGCATTGTTCCGATCCCCCCTGTTACTAATGATTCTCCAGCATCGTTCAAGTCTGCGTTATCTGAGGACTCGGATGAGGATGGGGGTTTGCAGGATTTTCTTCAAAAGATAACAGGAAAAAGAGTAGGTTTACATGTTGCCCCGAGATCAGATAAAAACTATGAAAGACTCAAGCAAAATTAGACCCATGCAATGTAACAGCTATAGATTATTTAGGATGGAACGATGGAGACTCGTTGAAAGGGACAGGTATCTCCCAGCTCTTGGAACAGACACTAATTGGCACACCACAATTACAGGTGCTATTAGTTTCTGAAATCCTGAGGCAGTCAACAGACCTTGCATATCAAGCTATAGTAGAGGTGTCTGAAACCAACAAAGCAGCCAAATCATTTGCAACTATTAATCAGGGTCCCAGTGAGAATTACATGCAATTTATTGACCATCTTCAAGAGGCTATCAATAAGCAGGTTGAAAACTTAGAAGCTAAGGAAGCACTGGTGTTGAAATTAGCAGTAGAGAATGCTAATGTTTCCTATCAACGTGTTATTTGCGAGTTTTACAGTACATATTATGTGCTCCTGTGTATTGCCTCTCTGAAAATCAAGCAGATTGTCAGCAATGTGAGTTAATTGTTTCACTGGTTGTTGTTAGAATTGTTTCTTTGTGGTATAAGTACACCGTAAAACTTTCTCCCCACTTTTCCCACTCGCGCTGCAAGCACCCCTGTGCTTCCCCCTCCCCCCCCTTCTCATGGTTTTTACTTATGAGATGGTGTCAGAAATGACTGTTTTCAATCGTGTTCCTAAGAAATTGGTATTGGGAGGTGTTTTAAAACATAGGAAAGCACTTGGAAATAGGAGGAAGGAAGATCTTGTAAAATATTGTAATTAATGGTGGCTGCTGTATAAGTTAAACGATTGGGAAAAGTGTCCGGAGAATAGAATCTTGAAGTATAACACTTTGTTGCAGTTAATGTTGTTTTTAAGGTGAGAAGAGTAGGACAAAATAAATCCCTACAAGAGATCATTAAATTATTTCAGACAGTTTTACAGGCGGAACGGTTTGAACTTCAACAAGCTGAGAGAGAATTAACTGATAACACACAGGTCACAGAACATACTTGTATTTGGTCTGATCCTACATACTTGCACAGTTTTTGTTGATGGTGCTGGA